>NC_092426.1:34033855-34368855 GCF_036169615.1 Heliangelus exortis | reverse complement strand
GGTTATCTCTTATAGACAGAGCATAGAGAATGCTTGAAGAATATTGAGGTGATATTATTTGCTTACCTCAGGCAGTTTCTTGTATCAGATAAAGGTATCTTCCATTTATGTTTCTTGTTTCATATAGAGAGATCCCACACAGCTCAACAAACTGGGCAGGAGGATCATTTTACCTACCAAGCATAAGTCAGTGCCTGTAGGCACACTATGGCAGCCTGCAGCAGTGATACCACTGGGCAGGGGGTGATTGGGATGAGGAGGTGCCCAGGCCAGGAATATTTGGGGCTGGCACAGTCACCAGCAGTGTGCCCATCCCATAAGGAGGAGTGTGCTGCTTCTGGGGAGTGCTCAGGCACTGAGGTGTGAGTGCCTGGGCACTGAGCATGCTTCAGTGCTGATGGGTGATGAGAGAGTGCTGGTGTGATGCTTGGTTGAAAAGATGGGTTCTGGAGAGCAGGGCAGTTGGCATGACTGGGATGTGGGAATTTACAGTGCTGCTGCAGAAATCTCAGCCTGCCTTCCTGCATGGCTGCAGAGTAACAGCAGGTGCTGTGGATAAAGCTTCCCTGGGGCATGCTGTCCAGCATCACTTCTGAGATGCATCAGTTGCTGTGGCCAGACTGGACATGTCAGTTCTCTTTGGGAGCAAGGTGGGCTTCATGTCATGCTGTGACACTCTTAGCCCCACCACCCCTGGCTCCCGCAGCCCTTTCTGAGGAGCCTGCTTGGATCTGAGTGTCAGCTATTGCTGTGAGGCTCCTGCAGGGATGTGGTGCCTCACCTGCCATTTAAAGCATCAACCTCTTGCTAACTCTTTAGCAGCTGTGAAAATACGCATCTGTTTTTACCTGTTTCAATAACTGGACACACTGTCCCCTCTCTCTGTCACAAGCATTCGGTGGATGTTGTGGGCATGTTGTGGGCAGGAGGTGCTTCCACTGTCTCTTCCACTCATGTTGCCTGTAGTGTCCCCAGTAATTACCTCCTTCCGAACTCTGGTGAGTAGCTCTGTGAATTGTGGAGACTGCAGTCCCATCAGTAAAGGGGTCTTGCTAGCAGCAGGGCTTGTGACATGGGTATGTGCCCATCTCGACTTGTGCAACAAGCCCTTACTCACTCAAACCTCTCTCCAGAGACCATTAGTGTCTCTTAGCAACTTGAAATTGCTTTTAGCCGTGACCAGCCTGAGAACCTACAAAGAAAAGCTTTTCTGACAGCCAACTTGCAGTGAATAGATGTTAGATTGTGCTATTTCTAGGTGCAGGAAGGTGACTGGGGGCAGTCAGCATGAGTTTAGCATAGCAGATTGTGCCTGACCAACCTGATTGCTTTATGTGATGAGATGCCTCAGTTGCTGGCCATGGAGAGAGCAGTGCGTGTCATTTGCCTTGGCTTTTGGGTTTTGACGTGTTCTTCCATAGCATCCTTATAGCCAGACTGTGGAGATACAGCCTTGATAGGTGACTACAAGGTGTATTAAGAAACTGTTTGGTCTACGAGGCTGAAAAAGTCAGTGATTTGAGGTTTCACAGGCAGCCACATCCTAGACACAACCCTGAAGAGCCAAAAAAAGGTCTGAACAGTTTAGCATCTTCATGCCAGTGATGATGGAATAAAATGAAGGCCTGCTGCAGAGAGCCCATGGGGACAGTTTCAAGGGAAGGTTGCTACGCTGGAGAGTGGGTTGCCAACTAGAGGGGCATTGGCAAGCAGCAGAAATGGGCTCACAGAAGCCTTGGGAAGCTGGGCAAAAATAATGCAGGTTTGGTGCCTGGGATGGGGTCAGCTGCTGCCCTAGTACAGGCTGGGGGCCAGCTTGTTGGACCTTGCTCTGCAGGGAAGGAGCTGTGCTGCAGGGAAAAGCTGTTCTGCTTGTGCAGTTTAAACCATGATTGAAGCAGTGCATTGATTTATCAGGAACACAGAGGGGGAACCACTGTGTTGTACACCTACATGATGCTGATGTTCAACTACAACATTCAAAGTGCCCCTCTGGAAATGATCCCCAGAAGTTACATTCACGCACCCTGTTGTATGCCCCCCAAAGTGTTCCTGCCTATGTATGGGCCCACCAAGACCTCACAGATCTGACTGTTCCCATGGACATGAATCAGGAGTGTATATTAGCCTCAGATTTTACAGGCAGTGGCAGGACTTTATTCCTTGTAAAGATGGAAGCAGCTTCAGCTTCACTGGGATGTCAAGGGAAGGTCTGCCTGGGCTGCCACCCACCCAAGGGATGTCCAGGCAAAGGTAGTGAGATATAATACCTCAACTAGTGTTCATTTTATGCTTTTTTCCCATTTGGAACAGGTGAGTGCCCTTAGATGTTAACTACCTGAGGTGTAATCTTCTGGGAAGATTACAGTCCTGGAGTAGTCCTTTATATACCAGTCCCACAGGCATCCACCAGGGCAGCATTAGAGCCTCTCCCTTTGCATGATGGCTCTGTGTGATACCTACTCACCACAAGTTGTTGAGTCTCCCTCTGCTCAGCTGTAGGTGCAGAAGGTGTTAGCTGCTGGAAATGGCTGAGGACACGCAGCAACAAGCTCTAGTGGTATTCTGTTGCTTTGACCTGTGGGTATTTCTAAATTTTGGGAGTCTGGCACACACTGAGGCTGTGGTGGCAGAAAAAAGTGTCCCTGGGCTATACTGTTGTGTGAAACTGGCTGGGGTCCAGCAGGGGTGACCCCAGAGCAGGTTTCTGTTCTGGACAGGAGTGTTAGAGCACACAGGTGATTTAGCAGAAAGGGAGAAAAAGCAGGAAAAACATTCTAGAAACAATAGTCCAAAAAGTGCTAATGATAAAGAAGGGAGAAGCACTATCTTCTGGAGTTCTCAGATGTTTTGTATTTCATGCAGAGTAACACAACTGCCAGCCTGGCTGTCTTTCAACACTGATGGCTGGTTAAATTTCTTCTCCTTTTTTTTTTTTTTTTTCCCCTGTTAACATTCATTTTAAAATAAAGTAGTCTTTTAAGGGCCCAAACTGAAGGCTCTTACATGTGATAGAACACTCCAACAGCCACAGTTGGAGTGGCTGGAGGGACCTGTTTTAGCCATCTCTTTGTTGGTATCTGTTGGTTGGTTCACAAAATATTTTGATGTCATTTTGACTGGATCAGTTAGAAGAACAGAAGCCACACAGTCATGGCAGATTATTTAAAGCTTCTCTTCTCAGGCAGTCCAGGTGTCACTAGGTGGTTGTGTGCCATGGAGGATGTATCAGTAAATAGCCATGAAATTGGGCTATTTACATAAGAAAAATCTCACATAGAGATCTCTTAGTTAAAAAACTAAGGTCTGCCTGGACTGGAGTGCAAATAAACACTGTATTATTTAAGTCTCCCATGGAGTGGAAGTAGTTTATTTTCCTAGGTGATAGAGTGTGGGGATTTCTGGAAAAGGAGTTCTAAAACATTCTTTGAGAACTTAATTTTTTTGTAGTGTTTCTTTGTGAAAAATGTTATTCCATTTTTTTTTTTTTTTTTTAAAGGGCAGTTCATACCTATTGTTTGCATGGCATTTTTATTTCTTGCAGTGACTTGGAAGTACTATATGAAGCAATGAGAAAATGCAGGAAACAGTAATCCCTACCAGCAGGGGCCCTTCCTGCAAGTGTGCCTGCTCTCCCTGGGTTTCAGTGGGAGCAGAAATTTGTCTCTTCCATTGGCTTTCCTGGTTTGGATGGAGATCGGGCAGCTTTCTTTAAAGCAGCTGGGGCTTCTTCAGTCTTTATCGGGGTTAAATCTCAGTGATCAGGGTTGGAAATGTAACACAGGAGATTAGATCGAGAATCCCATTTTGCTGGTGCACTGATAACAGGATCTTATCAGCCTGCTACTCTGATTACTAACACTGCTGCTGCAGAAGCTGAGAGGGAGAGATGGGAAGTGGCTATTGATTGGCAATCAGTAGGGATGGAGGTGTTTTCATCAGCCCTAAGGAAGGTGGCACATTCACCTGCTAATTGCAGCCTGCATACCCCAGAGGGGATTCTCTGCATGCTGGTTATTGGCAGGGCAGTTCGTTGTACTATCAGACCAATGCTAGAAGAGGTCAGTCTCAAAATCAGTGCTTTTGGCACTGACCCTGCATGAGCTGTGCCATCCTGTGACAGACCCACCCATGCACCAGCCTGAGGTTAGTAGCCTTGACTGAATTATTCAAATATTCCCTGGGAGGATGGAGGACAACTGGTTATTGTGCAGCGGGGCTGACTGCCCTCACTGAATACTGATTCTTCATTAAACAATAGGGGCTTGTGCAGTTGGGAATAGGACTAAGCCTCTGTTTTTCTTGATAGCAGCCAGCTGGAATTTCATGTTCTCCTTTTCTCTCTTTTTCTCTGCATATAGTTCTACATGCATCCTTTATCTTCTCTCCTTCTGTAGTCCTTCTTCACTTCTCAGTTCTCCTGTATTTTCTCCTCCAAGTGCACCTCTGCTTCGTATGCTTTCAGAGTCTTTGGAGAAAGGAGCCAGGATTGGCAAGTAAAGCAAATATGAGCAAAGCTGAGAAACAGCATACCTAATGTTGGTGTCACCTCTAGTAAACAAGTTTTAGGAGGTTAGATGGAGCAGCATCTCCTACAGCCCCTTGTATTCATTCAGCATGTGGGTGGTCTCCAAGATCCTCATGGCAGGAAGCTGGAATATGGGGGGGAGGCCATCCCTTATGCTCTTTCTTGCGTCAGAATCGATGCTAGGCAGGGCCAGGATGCCTCCTGCCATTGCCACCTATCCATGTAGAGCACGGAGTGCTGCACCCTGGCACAGGATCATTAGTGGCAAAGTGGGATGCTGCTGGGCTCAGCTAAATCATGTTTCATGTTCAGTATGCATAAGCAGGACAGACATTTGATGGCACTTTTGGCATCAGGAAGGGAACATAGCTTTATTCTTTTGTTCTGCACTAGCAGTTTCTGAACTGTGTTCAGCCATGGGAACTGCACAAAACAGACTTCAGACACAGCTAAGTAAATGTTCATGAACACCATGAGTTGCTGTTGTTGCTGCTTTGCTTCTCCTTATCCTTTCTTTCCACTGGTAGGGTGATGAGGAGCTGAGCATATCTGCCTCAGCATCCCATGCCTGCATAAGGCTGCCCCAAGCTGGGCAGGGTGCTTGCTAGGGGAATCTGCAGGGGGACACCTCTGTCCTATGGCCTCCCGAGTGGAGCTGCCTGGGGAAAGCATGTGGCAGATCCAAGGGAGGGTGGTTTTACATGAAATCCTTTCCTGGGATGTAAAGCCACCTTTCCTCTCTTGCACTTGCCATTTAAAACCCAGGAGAGGCTATTTAAAAAAAAAAAAAATACTGTTAAGAGAATTTTCTGTTTGCATGATTAAGTCCTAGGAGTCAATAATGCCAAGCAGAACATTAAATCTGCCCCCAGTGTGTATGGTGATAAAATGGTATTTAATTACACAATTACAAACTGTCTGTCTGATAATCAGATGTACTCTGTGTCTTTACCATGCAGAGCTTCATATGTGAAACATCTTGTATTTTTGCAGTCCGATGTACTCTCACCAATTTAATTATTCTGATCCTGCCACATGCAGCTGAATTGACCTGTGCCTAATTCTCTCAATTTTTACTGAGTTACTGATACACATCAGAAGGTGATCCAAACTCATAAATAGAGAGTTACACTGGTGTAAAGCAGGCAAAGTAAAATAACACGTTTGTTCCTTGTACAGAGCTTCTCAGCCCTTCTCAATTTGTTGGCCCTTCAAAATTTTCTATCTAAGCCCCTTTAGAAACCTCTGACTTTATTTTATGGTGTATAGAAATCTTGCTTTTCACAGTAACCTTTTGTGAATCCCTCAGGAGCAGTCTGCAGCCTGCCATCAAAATGGCAGGCTGAAAGCCACTGCTCTAAGCCTTTTAGGCAAAAATTGCCTTCCAAGTCAATGGTTGTGTATTATGCCATTCACTGTCCATTAGCATTCTTCTATGGAGGGTGAAACAGTAAACTTCAGAGCTGGGTTAGCTGTAAAACTTAGGTGGCCTAAATATGCCTGCAGCAGTTCTCCCTTATTATGCACTGTTATATTTAATTTGCAGCATGTTGTGTAAGAGCAGGGTACTAAACTCTTTTCTCCTGAATGACTCTGAGAAGTCTGGTCTGTTATATACAAAGATTTGCTCTACTGAGAGGTAATTGCACTTCCCAATGTCAGGTGGCTTTGTGGTATTTAAATAACGAGACGTGGTTATGGCGTCAATGTCTGCATTGTGTAAAGAGAAAGAATAATGTTTGGATAAGCTCCTCTGTCATGCCATGGGACAAAATTAATTCTGCCATCATAGTGTTCTTCTCCTCAATATTGCCCCTTAGTTTGGTTGATGTAGTGTGTGTGCCAGGATGCTGTTGAGAGAAGACTGCGGGCTCAACTGTCACTTTCCATAGCAAAATTAAATCATGCTTTTCACTGACAAATATTTTTTTTTCTTTTGTCAAATGGCTGAATGCAAACACCTTTCACTTCATCTACTATTGCAGTTAGGAAGCAAGGACTTACCTTAGCACAACAAAATAATAAAATACCATCCAAATGCCAGTGGCAGACTAGCATATAGAAATGTTCTTTGCTGACCATGTGCAAATGTTCCTTTGTTGGTGGGGCTGAGCGTGGCCACAGTGACTGAAAGCTGTGTCAGTAATAGCTGTGTGTTAGGAGTGGTTGAGTCCAGCCTGTGCCAATGCTAATCTCCAGGTAGCTCATTGTGGCTCTGGCTGGTGCTGTGATGATGGATGAGAAATTTCAGGTAGTTTTTACAATATCTGGTTCTTCATGTAGAGATTAAGATACAGCCAGAAGCTGTGGAATACTTGACAAAGGAATAAAAAGGAGCAGAGTGCTATCAGGGTCTGGGTTCGTGTCTGTACACCGAGCATGGTCAGACTCAAGGGGAGGCAGTTGTTGTTTTATTGACTAAGGGATTGTCTGGACATTTAGTTAAAGTCTCTTAAATCCTTGTGTGGATGAGCTGACTCCTGTGGCCTTACTATGGCCTAGTAGCCTTCATGGGAAGATTAAGCTAACCTGAACCAAGGTCATGTTACTTCAGAATATGAGTGTCCACACAGGGCTTTCTCATGCCTAAACTTCCTAATTAATTCAGCTTAATTTTTTGGTGTGTCCTCAGGCAGATAAGCCCTTTACAGTGTTGCTGGATTGCAGTTTTCTTAAGTGATGTCCTTCCTCCTGCTAAACCAGCAAACCTCACTTGGAATGACCTTTCAGGACTGTGCCATCGTATCAGGGAAGCCAGGAGAACCCCTGAGCTCTGGCCATGGTGGAGCTGCTGGGCAGTGTTAGCTGCAGAGCTAAGGGTACAGGCAGCTTGGATTTCAGCTTGACCTAAGTCTCTTGTGCTACCCTCCCAGCAGCTGCTGGGACAAAATCCACATTTGCTGCCAAAAAAAGGAATTCACACCTTTATTTTGTTTCTGTTTACCATAGCTAAATAGACTAGGATTAGATCAGATATAATTTCCCTTGGGCTTTTTTTCCCTACAGTGATACAATTAAAATACCTTTCCCATTTTGGCCATGCTGAACAGCCTTATATGATTCAGTTCTAAGAGGAATAGTTTAGGCAGTGTTTCTGCTCAGTCACCAGCAGTCCCTGTGGCAAAACAACGGTGAAAGGGTGTGTGAGAGCACCTGGTCCAGCCCAGGATCCAGGTTTCTGATTTATGGCAAAGGCTGTGCAGTTGTGCTTTGACTGGCCAGATGTGTTGAGCTCAGCATTCTCCCAGGGAGCTGAGGCAGATGCAAGGAGTAAAATCTGTTTAAATCTGTTGCTAAGATACCTGTGGCTACTGAGGACCTGCCCAGATGGTTCCCTTTTCCAAAAATTGCTTGGTAGCACATAAGGAGGAGCAAACTGGCTTCTCCTGGTTTGCTATGCAGCCATGAGGAAGCCACATTGCTGCTCTGTGACTCAGTTTTCCCACATGCAAAAGGTGGGTAGTGTAGCAGACATTACCTCTTCTGGTGCTGCATTAGCATGGAAAGTTTCTTGCCCTGGGTCTTGTCCCTGGTCACTGTTTGTTGCACCTCTCTGTTCCAGGGAGGTGCAGAACTGAGCATCTCTGCCCCGATAAGGGACATGTGGGGTCAGAGTGGGAGTGATTTTGAAGAAGACTTAAACCAAGACAGAAGGAACACCACTTAGCAGTCTACCCAGCTGCAGGTAGATTAGAAGTTGAAGGCATCTGTCCCGCATTTGGTGCCAGTATGGCAGGGCACTGGCTTCAGCAGAGCTCCTTGTAGGATCAAGTCCTTAGGCATATCCAAAAGCACAGGCTGAGATGAGTGGAATGCACAATGCAGAGGCCAGGACATCTTCAGTGTCATGGTCCACGCAGGGCTGAGCTTCTCTTGCTTCTGGGGGCTATATAGGTTTTGCAAGAATATAAAGAGAACTACACATTAGCTCACAGCTTAGCATCTTTCAGCAGTATTGCAGAAAACTGTCACTTGGCATTGGACTGAATGGAGTGAAATCCTGCTGCATTACACCCCTGGCTCTAATGTATTTATTTATATGTTAAGCATAGAAGAACATTGTCTTTCAGATGGAAGGAAAGATCTTTTAAATTTTACTTTCAGGGTATTGCCAGTTTAGCAGTCTCAATACTGTATTTTTAAAGAAAGAAGTGTTTGAACAACATTCTAAGTGCTCCTACCTGTGTTATGATCTTACTGTGCATAATTAAAACAGGTCATTTTTGAAATCTGAGTTACTTCTCCTCACTTGGTCATGTGCTGCTATACTTTTCCCACTCTCCTGGTATGGATACTGTCTAGCTTGGGCATGTCCATAGCTGTGAGGTGTCTCTTGATAACTGGAGTAAAGTTAATGGGCTTGTTCAAGGACAGGCTTTTCTTCTGCCACTTCCCCATAAGGTGTGATGCTGGAAGAATGAGGATGGAATAGTGCCCTAGCTACTTCCAGGCTCAGTGGCTGGCTTTCCCATTATGGTGGTGGGCTTTTCTCACTAGAAGTGGCCAAGGTGGCTGTGGGAGAGGTGTCAGCACAGTGTTGACTACATGGTATGGTGTGCTTCCCTAGCTGTGCTGTACACAGAACCCCGAGGGATATGATGGATACAGTATTAAAAAAATAATAATTGTCCTTTCCCTTTTTTCACCAACTTGACAGTTTTAATGTTATCCAAGTACTGATCCCTCTGTGTGAATCACCTCTGTTCATGCAGCCAGTATGAGTAAACTATTCTTAATCTTGTACATACAGGATAGCTATGGAAAAATAGGTTGGGATACCTCCTGGGTTGTCTGTCAGCATAAGGCTTTCCTGTGTGATTACAAGGCCTTTAAAGTAGGTGAGGTCTTGTCTGACTGTCAGGTCCTAGGCTGGGCTTGCAGAAGTGGCAGCTAATAAATGAATTAATAAATAAAAATTATACTTGAACACCGAGCGGAATCCCTGTAACACTAACCACACTCTAGGGAGCTAAATATGTCCCCCTCTAACATTCACAGCATCTAATTAGCAAAGCCAGGCAGTCAGGAAGGTGACCACCAGCCATCTCTGAGCTAGATACTTGTGACTTGCTGGCAGTGTTTGCAAGGTCACCCCTTTCCTATATTTCCCACCCCCAAAACTGGCATAGAGGGGAGCATCTGCCATCTATTTCCCCATGCCAGGGAGTGACAGGAAAGGTGCACTGGGAAGATGAGAAGCATTACTGATGACAGCCTCACTGTGCTGAATTACTGCCTCTTGTGTGGGGAGGGAAGATTTGCTTTTGGGATGCTGGACTCTAAATCATCCATTTCCTTTTAAAGATGAACTAAAGAGCTTTGCATGGGTGAAAGGAATAACAAATTATTTAAGAGCACAGTAAACTTTGAGCACAGATACATTTACTTATTGAAAATGGGGACTGAAAATCAATTCCTCCTTTATATTTAATCTCTCTGATTTTGGGTAGTTGCTTTTGTCTAGTCAAGAGTACCCAGTAAACCAGTGTTGGAAAGCTGGTGACTGTCTTTTAGCACTGTGCTTTCCAATGTACTGCCTGTTCTTTCCTGTTGAAATGCAGCAGTCCTGGAGTGAAGTTGCTGTTGTTTCTTGAGGTCTTTGAGACTGGGTGGGTGGGAGGGCTGGTCAACACATTCCCAGTGTAGACCCTCTAGACTCACTTCATTCAGTCATTCAGGAGATACAAGTTGGTTATGTGTTTCTGTGTTGCTAGAAAATGCAGGTGTGAATGGATCTGGGGCAAGATCTGGGATACAGAGTACCTTTGAACTGAGATTTGTGTGTTGCCTTATTGTGTGGAAATCCAGCTTGAGTTAAAATGAATTTCAGGGTAACAAGTGGCTAACCTCAGGGAACATCTGTTTCTGTGGGTGTGAAAATCTCAAGCAGTAAAAGAACTCTTAAAGTATCCCAGTCCCAGTGTGATGTCCTGCTGTGGAGCCACCTGGTCTGGGTCAGGAAACAGCAGAGCAGGGAGCTCACTGCAGGAGGGGAGGGATCCTGCCTTACAGCAGGTATAAGAGCAGCACCTTTGGTCGTCAGTGCAACCTTCTAGCATCCCTTGCAGATGTAACTACCTGTTTTGCAGAGGAAACTAAGACAAGGAGACAGTTTTGTGAGGTTAAACCATGATATTCTGTAGGTGGGAGAATGGGACCAAAGCCTCCAGGGCTTTTTTCTGCTACAAAACCTTCTCTCCTTCTTCTTCCTGAAGAAACAAGTTTCTTGGTCCTTCTTTCTTTCTCAAGCTTAAAGGGTTTTTCTCCCTTCTCCATAGATGCAAAAGCACAGCTGTTGCTGTGGCATTGCACCACACGTGGCATCTGACCAGGGTGGTCAGTGGGTGGTCAGCCTGGCCATAAGGAAACAAACCGCGTGCTTAGAGTGATGGAGATCTGTGTGGGGAATGCATTTTCAAAGGAATTTTGGGCTACCTGTGGGTAGGTCCCAGTGTAGAAAAGTGGACTTACAGCAGCTTTGTGAAGGGAGGCAAGGAGATGGAAGCCCTGCATGATGCGTGGTCCAAGACAGGGAGACCTGATCTCATGTTCCCTCTACCTGAGGGCTTCAACAGGGGACCCCAGAGGCTGGAAGGGAGGGACTGGAGTTTAGTTTTATTGATTATTCCTTTTACCAAGTAGGAGCATAGGTGGTAAAAGGCTCCCACAGAGGAGTTTCCATGCTATCTCTGCCTGCAGCAGCTCATGGTGATGTGGAGGCCATTTGGGCCCTCAGAGCCACCCTGTCCCAGGAAAATGGGCAGCCCCATGGCATGGATGATGTACCTTGTCAGGGCTGAGTGAAGTTTTGGGACCAGAGCAATAGTTACCACTGTGACCCAGGCCTGAGCTGCAGTGGTGGCTATAGGGGAGTGGAAGTGCTATTGCATGGTTGCCTCTTAGTTCCCTGGCTTGAACATCTCCCTTCCCATCTGGTTGCTCTTCCACTCAGCGACTTTAAAAACGCGGAGCCCGATACTCCCTGCTGTTTGAATTATCTCTCCTGCCCTCCCGCTGGGGTGTCACATGAGCATGGGCTGACATTTCCCCTTCCAGTGGATGAATTGTTTGCTGCTGTTTGATGTGATCTCTTCCAGAGATCAGCATCCTCCCCCCAAGAGCCTGCTTGGGCTTTATTGAAGCACTGCCCGCCTTGGAGACTCCCCCGTATCTTTCCATCTCTTTTGTTTTTATTGATACAATAAATCTTCCTGGATCTCTCAAGCTGGAAGTGTGGGAGGGATGGAGAAGGGGAGGTTTCCTGCCTAGTGCATTGCAGGCTTTTATTGACCACCAGAAGCAGCAGTAAATCTGAAGCAGGAGGTGGGCAGAGTCCTGGGTGGGGATCAGCCCAGTGGTCCCCTGGGGATCACTGCTGCTACACAACCCATCAGCAGACAGACCTCAGCTTTGAGATGGAGCTGGGCTTGCAGCTTTGGTGCAGCCGAGTGGGACAGATCATCTGCTTCTCCAGGGGTCTGGTCAGTGTGTCTTTGCAGATCTTCAGCAATACAAATCTGACAGAAGAAAGAACCTACCCTGAAATGTCCTGGCTGACATCAATGTTATGCTTGGCTGTCTGGCTTCCTGGGGGTTACCAGCTAGCTACTTCATTTTAGCCAGTTGTTTTTTGAAAATCTACATCCCCAAAGCCCAAACTACCTTTGGTTTTAGGCTTACGAATGTTAAACCTTTTAAAAAGTCTTCTCTGTTTTTCTCCAAAGCCATGTATGCAGTCATTGGGGCTGTTGTGAGGCACCTTTCCCTGCAGTCCCTGGTGCCTCAACATATGGCAGCATCTGATTAGAGGTGATAGCAGTGCTAGGATGGAGATGAAATCTCTGTTCTTCCCCTGCTTCTGTTGGGATCTTTAAACTCCAGAGCAGATAGCCCGTGGGGCTTGTGTAGTCTCTCTTGTTGGAGGATTTAAAAAGAAATAAATTAGATGTCTGTGCGTTATGGAGTGGAACAAATAAAATTCATGTTGCCTGGAGGAAGGGGCCACCAGTGCTGGTGAGAGGCTTTCCTGAGTTTCTACCATGAGATTCCTGCTCTTTGGTACCAGCACTTCTCACAGCATGGAGATGGGACTGGCACAGCTGGAGCAAAGGTAATAGCATCAGTGGATTACACATCCTGGAAGGCCATAGGCTGTAGCTTTTAGAGTGCTGTGTGGTCCATCCTGGGCAGCTGGAGGGGTGTGAGAGAGGGAATGCTGAGTTATGTGTAGTGTTGTGCTGTGCCTCTCCTCCTGCACTAAGGCTGGAGCACAGGCCCCCTGCCTGGATAACCTTTCAGAAGGTACCAAGGCAGTCAAACCTCAGAGTCATCATGTGGATGTCAGCTTTGAGTGTAGGTGTCAACAGTCCTTCCCAGCAGCCTTCAGAGAGAGCACACTATGTGATTCTGTAGTAAATAGGTATTTAATCCCCATCAAACCAGTGTAAACAGTGTTTGAAGTACTTATGAATAGGTGTTTTTTGAAGTAAGATATTAGGCAGTAAATGAACTGGGGTTTTCTATGCAGATCTTCCCACTTTGCCACATCTAAATGCGAGGCTGCAGTGTAACACATGCACATATAACTATGTCCACCTCTGACTTTCTTTCAGAGGTGCTTCCTCAGACTTCTGGTAAGAACATGGTAGGAGATGTGTGTCACCTGGCTTCCTCTAGGCTGGGAAGAATGACAGCATCTCATCTCTTTTTGTGCTATGGCCTGTCAGAACTGTGTCAACCAGCTGAAGTCCAGGGATCCCTACAGCTAGCAACATCCTGCTGTTAGGGTAAGTCTAGAGTTCTTCATGCTGCCCAGTTGCTGGTAAACCATAAAACATCTAGCCTGCAGTCAAGCTCAGGCAAATAATGGAGAAGTCTTCCTGTAAGAGGTCCTTTCCTTGCCTTTCTCAATTAATATAATTTTCCACCTACTCTACCCCCATAAGTCTAGCAGGTTAGGTGAGAATCTTCGTCTCTGCTTCTGTAAGCTCTTCCCTGCTCTCTTTTGAAGGGTGCATGAATCCATCTGATGACAGAAGTGTTTGTGGCCCTTCTAGCAACGAGAGTCATTTCTTCCTCTGGTGTCATTCAAATGAGCAGTAGAGGCAAATTTTATTCTAGCTAAGTGACTTTCTGGTATTTAAGCTGGAAAGCCCAGCTTTTATAACTTGTGTCATGAAAGCTATTGGAGTGGCTTGTATCTCATCCTTCTAGCTTGAATTTTGCCTAATTACCACCTTAAGGAGTCCATCAGAATGTGGCTCTGTACCCATAACAAAGCATCCTTGAGTCTGACACCACCTCCCTCCCCAGAATCCTTGAACCCACTTAAAACTTTGTCCTCTCCCTACACTTCTCTCGTTTCTTCTTCCCCATAGATAAATGCTGGACTATGAAGCCTATATGGGCTCCACACCTAGGAGGGACCTTCCTGTCTCTCTTGTCTAATTTGAATACTTCTTATAGTAATTCAGCTAGAAGCAAGAATATCTTTTCAAATTAGATTTCAGCACACTGACTGCATTCCTAGCCAGGATCTGGCAGTTTGTTGGCAAGATAAAATGAAAAGAAATAGGGAAGAAATGTAAAAAATGTCAGATTCTTAATGATGTTCTAAAATTGGTGATGCTACTAAAATGGACATGGATCTCAGCTCTGTGAAATCATTTCTCACATCCTTATTTCGTAGTCTGTCTCACCTGAACAGTGGGACCAAATGTCTTGGCAGGGAAGGTGATTGACAGCATCTCTACCACAGTCCACACAGTGTAGTGCTCTGGCTTTTTGAGGTCAAGCCGTGTAAGCAAAGGGCTTTTTCTTCTCGCAGCTGGCCAGCTCTCAAGTTGCCCTTATTACTTGTCCTCTATTGGCTCTAGTATTTACAGAGGAGAATGCCACTACTCTGCTGTTGCAGTTTACCATCAACAGTCATCATCAATGCACACATTAACTTGGAAGATATTTCTGACCTCCCTGGAGCCAGCCTGCCTCCCCACAACTGCAGTCAGTGCAGTGCCCTGTCTTACAGGGGAAAGCAAGCAGGCAAGGACACAGCTCTTGGGGAAATACCCATGGAGGGAAAGCTCAGTTTGTGCAGGCTGACAGTCTATGAAGGTCAAGAGATGATCCCTCTGAAGAGAGGAATATCCCTCTTCTGCTGTTTGCTTGCTCAGCTGAGAAATGCAGGCATCATGTAACCATCTAAAAGAGACACAGCATCTTCTCAGCCCAAGGCACACCTGCTTGCACCTATGTTATTTCTGACAGATGTTTTTCCATCCTGCTCTTGATGATCCTTGGTGCAGAGGCATCTAAAATATACCTAGGCAATCTCTTGTAAATCCTAACCCATCAGAAAGATGGTTTTAATTTTTAAGCTAAGTTGACCTTGCTCCAACTCCAGCCTCATATTGTTTATTCTGACCATTGGGGACATTGAAAAAATATAAATTTTTTCCATATCCTTTCTTCCCTTAGTTCTTCCTATATAAGCCTTTTGCATCCTTGAATGCTTTGCCTTAAAGCTTCACTCCTTCTGTATCCTTCTTGCCTGTATGGCAATGCCAGTTTCTTTTAACCTTTCTCCAAATGAACCAGCCCTGCTCTCCTGTGGCCTTTTTCCATTTTGTCCATGTCTCTCGCAGGGTGTGGCACCCTGAACTGGACCCTGTACTCCAGCTGAGGTTTTTCTAGTTCTAGATAGTGTGGAGAGATGGATTTGGTGCCAGGACTGCTGGTCTGTGACTATGCCATCTTCTCTTGGTCCTGTCAGTCCGTGCTGGTAGATCACTCTTCCCAGTTCTTATTTCTGCTTCCTTTCCTAGCCAGTTGAAAGTGGGTCGGATCTGTCTCTGTAATTAGCACTGTGATATGCAAAACTTTCACTGATGTGGCTGAAGGTATACCTGCTGTGGCTGTTCTTCCTGCTCTCACCCCTCTCTCTCAGCTTTGTGTCACTGTCAGGCTTCCTTGTCATCTCTTCTGGCCTCTCCTGGTGCTCTCCAGGATGTCTACTTCCCTGCTTCTGCCAGGGTGCACAACCCTCAAGCCCAAGGAGTATTCATTTCATACCCTGCCTGTGAGAAGGTGACTGTTTATCCTGCTTTATACACACACTCTATTATGAAGCTTAGAGATCCCTCTTCCCTTATATACCTGAATTCAGCTGCTGCAAATGACCCTGAAGATTCCTTATCTTGTTAGATCCAAGTTGTCTTTGTCACCCCTCTGGCAGCAGGAGGAAGAACTGTGAAATCTGCAATAGGCTAAAAATATCCTTTTTCATATTCAGATAATATTTTGAAATATACTACTGATCTGGGGTAACATCTTACTCCTATTTTTGGAAAATCATTTTGCTAATTGGGGAACCTCTTGATGTGTCTTGAGAGGACACTGTATTCGTACCAAGCCTTGGTTTGAAGATGGAATAAGGAGAGAGGTTCTTCCTTGAATAAAGGACAAGAGGAAGGTTTTCAAGGCCTCCAGCACTGTCACATGCACTGTCTTGGTAATTGTCCCCTTACCAGCCCAGGAGACCTCAGGGATGGGATTTTGTTTCTCTCCAGATGAAAATGGAAGAGGTGACAGTAGGCATCGTGGTGTCCTGTGGGATTGCAGAGCTGTTGACTGGTGGTTGGGTGGCTGACTGGGTTGCAGAGCTGGTGACTCCCATACAGGGGTGATGTTGCTAGGGCACATACCCACACTCCCAGCAGCTGGCAGGGTGTGCCCCTCCTAGTGCCTCCTCTGGCAGTGGGATCTTCTCCATCCATTTACGATGGGCCCATCCCTGAGTCAGCAGCTCATGGAACCAAAGTAATTTGTCCAGAATTAACTTTGTAGGTCTGCTGAGAAGTCAGATGGGGATCCTGTCCCTTAACCACATCCCCCCATCTTCAAAAAGCTGGACACAGGCAGGGTGCCTGACGCATCAGGTATGATTAATCTGTTCTGAAAATCCTCTGATCTGCTGGGAGTTGCTGCTGAGGTGAGCAAGGTATATGTGAACAACCCTCCAGGGATCCCACAAGGAAAGGAGAAAGAGTTTCCTGTTTTCACCTGTATTTCTTGGAGGGGATTTTAGGTGCCAAATCTGTCTTCAGTGTTGTGCAATGTGACTGATGAGACAGCTGAAGTGACACTGACACATCAGGGTGACAAAGACCTGACTGAGCTGCTGCAGGAAGGGAGGATGAGCTCTGCTGCACCCCCATAGTTGGTATGAGCATCTCCTCTAGTACACAGGGCGTTTTGTTCCCAGCTGTGGACAATGTTTCTATGAATTCTAGACATTGCTCTGAATAAGAATGGCATCAACAGTTGAACGAATTAGCATGAAAGGAGTCCTTAAGCTTCAAGATAGGAGATGAATGCCATCCAGGGCCAGGAGAAAGCAAAGCTGCTTTAGAGACCTCTTAACACACGTGGGTGTGCTGCAGGCATCCTGCCCAAGCCATCTGGAGTTGGGCACTGCCAGGATGTTAAAGTGGATCAAGCAGGTCAGCTGCTCAATGTGGAAGATGCCTGTTATTCTATTTTGGGAGGTAAGGTAAGGAAAAGGCCCATCCAGCATGTTCTGGGAAGTAAGGAAATCCAGTTGCCTTTTCCTCTCAGAAATGCATGCACAGCTGGTGGAGACAACTGCAGATAAAGAGGTAGAATGGATGCCTGTGATGCCTTGTCTCTGCCTCTTCAAGTATCTGAGACATTACCTTGACAGTAAATCTCAGGCAGAGATCTGAAAATTGTTTCTGCCCCTCTGAGTCATGGGGACCACAAAACTTCACTGTGTCTATGTACAGCACTGCTTCCATAAGTACTTTCTACAATACCACTCTTGGAGACATCTAATGTTTGCTTTACGTAGCATTTCTAGCACTAGTTATTTTTAATTCAGTATCTTTTGTATACTCAGCATGTCTGTTGCCCCTCTGAAGCATGCTCTTTTTCTCTGGGATGTCACAATCATTTATCATGTGTGAGATGGACCCCAAGTTGGCCATCAGCTCTCAGTCTGCCTTCCTAGTGAGGCTGTGTAAGAATGACCAACTTCAAGATGAAAGTTCCACAGATTTGCTGACAACCCTCTCAATTACACAGCCCCTGGAAACCATTCTGGAAACACTTACCTTGTCCCAGCTCTCATGGTGAGCTCTTACATGGTGAATGTTTGAAGTTCAAAAGAGACAGCCTAGTACAGCAGTTCTGATGGCACCAGCCAGACCAGGAGGAGAGATGCTGTAATGGATCTGTGACTATGTGGTCCCCAAACTTAAAGTGGTGAGGAACAGTCCCAGGTTTTCTGCCTTCCTTCCCTCATCAGGTCGTGCATGCACCATGTATTGTTGGATTTTGGGTGCATCCATTTTGAGCTGTTTTGTGCAAAAGAGGAGCACTGATGCCCCTCACCATTTCAGTGGCTCCTAGCCACCAGCAATCCCTCTGGGAGTGTGAGCCCACAGGGTGCCCTTTTCTTCCTCAGGAAGTCAGGCTTTTGTCACAAAAATCTGGCATCTGTGTTCAGGTGTACACATTGCCCTGGGCCTGCTGCTCCAAAGCTGAGTGCTACTCCACCTCCTGAGTGTTAGCCACAACAAGATTATCACATGTGAAACTTTGGCCACCAAAAGTTTCATGGAAAAGGTGATGGGAAAGGAAATTCAATGCTTGGTAGGAAGCTGTACAGGTAGACGTGGTCTTTTTAGCTCTAATCTTCTATATAGATTGAAATTAAACCTTTCACTCCTCTCTGAAGTACCTTCACTGGCCCCTTGAGCTCCCTCCCACAGACATTGCTTTTTTTATGTGGAGTGCTTTTTGTACCAAGACATCTCCTGTGCCTGCTTTCCTCAATGGACACTGATGTGACATGCAGAGCTGAGCTGTCAGAGCTGTGGGTTGTTGTTTTTCTCCTCCCTGTGATGAGCTGTGACACTCCAGCATCCTAGCTCTACGGGCCACTTCTCTGTGCCTTTGTTCATGTTTCATTGTGAATGCAGCAGGGGTCTGGGAGCAAAACAGTGGATAGAGGTGTGCCCAGGTCAAGGAGGAATTTTAAAATGTGACATCTTTCATTTTTACTTGAAGAAACTGTAAGTTAATGTTGTAGATGATTCCTGCTCCTTTTCTTCATAGTTCTTCCCCTCCTGGATTTTTTTCCCTGCTACTCTAGATTGCCCCAGCTATTACCTGCTTCCCTCTGCTCCTCTTCTGCCTGGCTCAGGGGAGAATTTTGTGGGTAGATCATGGGCTCTTTGGGGCAAATTTACACCCCTTGGTGACGCAAGTGACGAATCACTTGTTTTGAAGTTGGTAGTGATGAGCAGCATAAATGAATGATCCCTGCAGGCTTATTTCCCCGGAATAAAATAAGGCTGGAAATGAGGAGGGAGACAAAGAAGTGTGAGTGGAGCTGCTTCATTGGATTGTGCTTAACAGCCATTTCAATGGATGAAATTCCACCTGTGGTCCATACAAGGGCCAGATGGTAAGATGGAAAGTGTGAAGACAAGATCTGGGTCTCCAGCCAGCTTGCCAAGCTGGGAAACCTTGGGAGCCTGGGAGCAGCTACCTAGGTCTGCTGAGAAAGAGCAGGTGGAGGAAAGGTAAAGCTGTGGTCTCCTCAGGGCTATAAGGGCCATCTCCTGTTCCTGGTGCAGGAAGGGCACCTTTGCTCACTGGTATGTGGACACTGACCTCTGAATGAAGATGGATCCCATAGGCTGTTTTCAGCCTTGAGGTTTTTATCCTCCAATGTATTAAAACTGATCTCTGTCTCATATTGCATCTCCTTTGCAACAACCTCACTGGTTTTAACCCTTTGGTGGTCTAGTGCTGCTTAACTTTGAAGACTTGATGTGTTGGGGTTTTTCAGGGGGGACACCTGGGATGTGAAGACATCAGGCACCCTTCTATCAGTGTTGCTCTCCAGGGTGAGGATGCTTTGCATTTCCAGTATAATGTGAGAAGGCTCAGATTAATACCACCACAATGTGTGGTGATACCCTGGGCCTTACACCTTTCTCTCTGGACACCTGATCTCATACACTGTGTTGGAAGAAAGGCTGTGGGTGGGAGGAGGTCCCTTTGGAGGGACACCAGGCACTGCAGAAGGCTTGTATCCTGTTGGCCTGACTGCTCAGGACGATGGTTGTTGCAGTCTGGCATCGTGTCTGATGGCAGCTGCACATCTTCTCAGCTGCCTTATGTGCAGTGGCAGTGGCTACCAGATGCTGGTGTGTGGAACATTCTGCTGGAAGGGACATTCTGCTTGTGGCTGTGCAGGTCTCCATGTCCCCCTGCTGCATCCCTTGTGGAAGCCTGTCTCCTTGTCTTCCTGGGCCAGCATCCTTGCAGATCTCATGTATGTGGACCAGGAGTGCAGGCCACATGGTGGCTGGGCCAGGGAGGAAGGTCAGTGTGCAGCAATACACTAGCACAGCTTGACCAGCTGGACCCTGACACCTCCAGTCAGAGGCCATCGTTTCATTTCTGACCATAACATAATTGCCACAGAGGAGTCACTGTGTGCCAGACACCTGAGCAGGTTGCTGGGGCTGAGGAAAGTCTGGGGCTTGGGCTGTCCCCATGCTGTGGTGCCTGGGGATGTGGGGGTCCAGCTGTCCCAGGTAGGGGGTCCTCAGTTGGTGCTGCCAGGGGGATCCTTCCTGGGAAGAGGCTAAGCATCCCCTGTCTTTGTAGAGTGCTGATGGGATCAGGGCAGGAGAGATGTGAAGTTGCCCTAGAGGCATCGGCAAGGTCTGACAGGGATACAGCTAGTTCCTCAGTCCCCAGCAATCCCACCAGAGCAGAACCTTGTGACCCTTCTGAAGGTTCCAGTATACAGGGAAGATTTGCTTCTAGGGATGCAGCTGAGCAGTTATACTGAAAGGGTGTTTGCATGGCTTCAACTGAACTTTGCTTAGTTTTGCTTAGGAGTCTTTTGTTTGTTTGCTTTGGGGTTTTTTTGTTCCCTTTGCCAAACCATCCCCAGACTCTCTTCTAGAGTGGCTGGTGTGCACCATCACTTTTCTCCCTCGCTGTGACTGAGGGGATATTCCCAATAGGGAAACACTGCAGTCTCACAGGGGAGACACCTGGCTATAAAAGAGGCAAGGTCTGGCAAGGATATGTCTAGCACCTCAGTCCCCAGTGATCCCAGCAGAGCATCCATGCTGGAGAAACAGTGAGCTGCAGGCAGCATTGCATTTTGCTCTCTCTGTGAATCACGGCTTCTACATTTCGATTTCCTATGGCTGTGGGCAAATCTAGAAGGGTTCCTGGTTGGTGGGAGGCTTAGCAAGAGGCTCAGGCTCCCTGCAATCATCCTTCTGCAGGGAGCTGAGTAATGGGGAGGGAACTTTGTGTCTGTCACCTCGGCTTGGGCAAAGGAGCCAGGGTGAACAGTCAGACTGGGAGCAGGGCTGGCATTGGGATACTCCTAACAGACCAAGCTGCTTGGAATCCAAAATCGGTAATTTTAAATCATAATCAAACTACATTTCTCACTTAGAAGTCCCACGCAAAGACTGCTTTGAAGAAACCATGCATCTTGACCACATTGCAGATGATGTAGTATTGAACAAGATCAGATGCTTGGAAGTATCCGTTCTTGTCTGATAAATACCCTGGCAGGATAGCCAACTGCAAAACCTCAGAGAGATTACCTTGATCTCCTGACAAACAGAGAAGCATGGAATAGAATAACTTATTTTAAAAAATAATACTAATTTAACATTAATTTTGACTTTGTTGCTGGTGGGAGGTACTACTATGGCACTCCTAGCAAGCTGAAATCTTCTTAGACACCTTAGTCTTACAAAACTGAGATGGGAAGGGCAGAGCAGACATTTTGCTGTGCTCTTCTGGAACCTGATGGAAAATCTGCATTTCATTTTACTGCTTGTCCATTATGGTGGTTTGTTCAATAGTATGGAAAAACTCTCGGGGGGGAAAAAAAAAAAAACAAAAACATGCCACCATCTTTTAGGTGTTGGTGATTTTGTGGGTTTTTTGTCTTGTTTTTTGCTGTTTGTTTTTTGTTTTGTTTGGGTTCTGGGGGTTTGTTTTATTTTGTTCCAGATTAGAAAAAAAAGCTGTAGTCAACTAATTTGTTGTTATAGCACCTCAGAGTTTTCTTCAGGTCCAGATTTCCAGAGTAGATAAAACCACTTCTTGGCAAACAGGATCTCCATAAAGAACACTTTCCACAGCAATAGGGATAATAATGGGCATGCAGGGATACAAGGAGGCCTAAATATCTTCCAAGACCTGAACACTGAGCCTTGTACTGCTGCAATTATGTTGAAAATATTCCTGAATTTTAAAAAGTACTCTACGAATTAAATTTGCTGCTGCAGAACCACCACCAACTATGGGACTTGTGTTGTCTCTGCAGAGGTCAGGGCTAACCTTGGCCCACGCTTGGACTTGGATAAGTTTGAGATTTTTTTTTTTTTTTTTGTTGGTAAAACAGGATTGATGTGGTGTGAGCAGATGTTGGGAAGGGCCAGGCCTTCAGGTCCAAAGGAGGGCAACCAGGCTGGTGAAAGGACTCGAGCACAGGTCCTATGAGGAGAGGCTGAGGGAGCTGGGGCTGTTCAGCCTGGAGAAGAGGCGGCTCAGGGGAGACCTCATCACTCTCTACAACTCCCTGAAAGGAGGGTGTAGCCAGGGGGGGTTGGTCTCTTTTCCCAGACGACTTTCAACAAGATAAGAGGGCATGGTCTTTAGTTGTGCCAGGGGAAGTTTAGGTTAGATATTAGAAAGAATTTCTTTACAGAGAGGGTGATCAGACATTGGAATGGGCTGCCCAGTGAAGTGGTGGATTCTCCGTCCCTGGAGATATTTAAAAAGAGACTGGATGTGGCACTCAGTGCCATGGTCTAGCAACCGCAGCGGTGGGTCAAGGGTTGGACTTGATGATCTCTGAAGTCCCTTCCAACCCAGCTAATTCTATGATTCTCTTCTGCACTGGTGTGCACTGGGAGTACTCATTAGTTTTCCCTACATGGCAGGGTTGAGTTGGCCCAACTCAGCACAGATTCTTCCAGCAGCAGGGCAGGGTTATGCTCAGTTTGAAGCATGCTGTTAAAATACACCATATCCCTTTGTGGATCTGTTAGGCAAATTTAGATGTAGAAATCTTTCTGTGCCCATCCCCTTCCTCCATGCCTACATGGCATGCTAGAAATTCACCTAGGTATGTGATTGTGTGGAAGTCTTATGCAACACAGGCTTTGGAAAAGCACACCTCTCTCTCTTTTGCAGCAGTTAAGAAATTGTTCCAAAGCATTTAGCAACAGGACTGATACAGCCATATCAGCATCCATGGGTCAGCATTTCCTGCATCTTTTCTGGATGCAGCCAGCAGCACCTGTTTGCCACAGTAAATATATTGTGTGATCGTTTGTCACAGTTCCATGAATTATGCAGATTTGTTTATAGAGCTGGTGGAAATACAACCAAACTCATATTTTGGGGATATTTTCTCAGCAGCACTGAAATACGAGGTTATTATGTTTGTGTCTTGGCTATGTGGAGAAAAGAAAGCCCAAATTAAAGCCTCTGTCACCCCTTCAGCTTTGTGTGAGTGTGCATATATATGTATTTAAGGTTCTTTTTTCCCATCTGTTTTTTGTCTCATGGGTTTA
This sequence comes from Heliangelus exortis, assembly GCF_036169615.1. Classification (NCBI taxonomy): domain Eukaryota; kingdom Metazoa; phylum Chordata; class Aves; order Apodiformes; family Trochilidae; genus Heliangelus; species Heliangelus exortis. Next base: position 34,345,674 of record NC_092426.1, on the reverse strand, counting down.
CTTCGACTGATAAGATTTTACAGACCTGCTATTTAAAGCGTGCATTGTAGAAAAAAGGTGACAATACAGCCTTAGGGAATCAGACCCTACCTGCCTTGTGAAGGATGAGAGCAGAACTGGTCATATGCAGAGCACTGAGACAGGGCTGTCTTGCAAAATAAGATGCTTCAGACTGTTTTAGTGAAGGTAATGAAAGCTCAAAGAAAAGCAGAAGGTGACTGCAGCAGTTTCTTTTCCATGCTCAGCCGAGCCAAACCTTTGGCTTTTACACTTGGAGCTCTCAGAAACACTTGGACAATAACCTCTCCTCTCTCAACCCAGCTATCATGCTTTTGGGATGGCTACTGGTGACCCTGTTTCTCTTTGGCATGGACGAGTCATACCTGTGCATATGTCAAGCTGCAAGTAACACCAAAGGAGAGAAGGAAAAAAGGAAAGAAGGAAGGAAGGGTCTCTGCTGCAGGAGCACTTTCCCACGTTGTTGGTCCTGGCAACATCTCTGCTGGCATCCTATCCGGACCTGCCTTTCCCTTCAGTAAAATAAAAAAAACGAGACAAAAAAAAAAGGCCCTGCTGGCCCTGCTGTAGATCTCCTTCCTGTGGGCACAGTGTCCGGGGTAGAAGTGACAATGTGTAATGCCTTTGCAAAGGAAAAGTATGTGCCTCCCATTATACATGAGCTGCAAGGGTTAAGGAGATTAGCTCTTTCAGTGGATTAATAAGGGGCTGCAAGATCTGTTCATCCCTTCGTGGCTAGCTGTCTTGTGAGTGGATGTGTTGAGCATCTAAAAATAATTCAATTATTTGTGCAAAATATCTGTCAGGCTTGTTTCCCTCAGGCAGGCATTTCCTTCCAGAGTGCTGCTCTTGCAGTGCGAGGTCCCACCCAAAGAGAGATGGGAACACATCCCTGATTCCTGCCACAGACAGAGAGTGACAAGCTGTCACTTCCCCACTCCTTCTCCTCCCCCCAAACCAACGAGACTCCCCCGTCATTGCTGTTTCAAGTGGTGGGCTTCCCCCTTTCTCCTGTGCCTCATTTCTATCTTTCCCCAGATGTAGATGTCTGGAGGTGCCTGTGATGCCTGAAAAGGGCTACCTCAGGCAGCCTCCAAATCTGGTATGACCATGGGGACCACTCATGGAGGCCTGCAGGCAGGCTGGTGAGGACAGGGTCTTGCTGCTTCTTGCTTGGCTGCTAGGGACATTCCTCAGCAGGAATAACTCTGTGCCCAGACACCCAGTATTAGTTTTCTCCAGCGTATGTGCAATAAAAATCAGTGGCCCTGGGCAGTGTGAGATGAACTTCAGAGGCATACTGGAACCTTGACTGTAGGTTTTCTATTTGTTTAAATATACGAAAACCAGAATTTTTTTCAATAGATCCCTTAGGCATCTCTAAATCACAGGAGAACAATTCAGCTTTTTATGCCCACATATGGCTGCTTGGGCTGGAGGTCCCCGTGGTGTCCTGTCAGGATTAAAGCCATGGAGCAGAATGGGCTAGGGAGCAGGTGGGGAGTTGTCAGGGTCTTGGATTCTTTCCCATTTTTTTCCCCACTGAACTCCTGGCAGGTCGCATACTTCACTGTGCCTCATTTTTGCTGTTTGTAAATGCGAACATGTTTAACCTCCCAGGGCTGTTGCAAACCTTAATTAAGATTTGCCAAGTGCTTTGGTGCTGTATGAATGCCAGTCACTTAAATGAATAAAATGAAATGGCTGCACCCTCTTGGCTTCTTTGTTTACCTGGGTGTGAGCAAGAAGCATCTAGCACAAGGATGTGACATACAGCTGGTATTCCACCCAATTAGGTTTGATAAATGTCCTGTTTTCTTGAAGACACCTTAGGATGCCTTACTGACCTGTTAGACTTACCTGCTCGCAAGCTGGACATCACCTTTGGAAACCAGGGATGAGTAATACCAAGCCTAAGCTGTGAGGACTGCCTTACTGCTGTGGGTGGTCATCTGGCAGGGCGTGTGGGAGGATGCAGCAGAAAGAACCTATGTTTATGAGTATTTTAGCATCCAGCTTTCTGATGCCAGGAGGCAGAACAAGCTGTCTGCATGTGCCCAGACCTGGAGGGTTCGATGGTGTGTAACATCAGCTGCTCAGGCTGAGCACTGCCCAGTGGTGGAAGAGCTATGGTGTGCAGGAGAAGAGGTCCATGGTATTTAGACAGGGATGGGGAGTGGATCAAGGTCTTGGCTTTAAGATCCCTGCTGAGTCTCTGGAGGACAGCTGGTTTCGGGAGGCTCTGCTGAGGCTGGTGGTACCTTGCTCATTCAGGGCAGGTCTCATCAGCCAGCCTGGATCAGGGAGAGGTGGGGCAGCTCGCTCTGGGCTCTGCACAGTGGGCAATGCAAAGCAGTCCACAGAAATAGCTTTTCTTTCCCTTTCCCTAGTTGTCCCTGACCATGTTCAAAGAAGCTTTTTGCCAGTCATCTGTATCTTTATAGAAAAGGCTTATTTCGCATTCATGAGAGCCAAAAAATGTCCAGGAAAGGGAAGCTAGCAAGAAGCTTGTTCAGAGATGTTTTTTCGTAGTCTTCCAGGTGCCAAATTCTTGAGAGAGTGCTCTCGGGTCTGTCCCTCAGTGTGTGGCCCAGATCTGCAGTAGCTGCTGTGTCGAGTGCCATGCAAGCCATGGCTGCTTCATTCTGCAGTGACTCAATGTTGTCACATGCTGGTGCAACAAGAGCAACCCAGGGACCAACAGCCCTACATTTTCGGCCACTCTAGATGTAGATTTGAGCATCCTTGCTCTGAAATAAGGAATCAAAACATGAGATCTGCAGTCTCTGAGTTTGCAGCAGGTTTGCCTCTGCATCTAGAAATGCACCATGGTTATCTCTGTGAGTGTTCTGCTCTCTGGGTGACTGAGGATAGATTGTTCAGAGAAGAGTCCTAAATAAATGATGATAGGCAGGAGGAAGAATCTGCAAGAGTGCTGTCTGCTCCTGAGCAGGTATCCCAGAGGAAAGCTTGTGGAAAAAGAGCCCTCTGAGAGCCCTTTCTTGGAGCTGTTAATAACCCAGCTTTGCCCAAACTCTTGCCTGATGTAGACACTGGGGACAAGGCTTTCTCTCTCTTTTTTTGTTTGTTTGCAGGAACTGAAAACTGTTGCCCTTGTGAGGTATAATCGAAGGGTGGAGCAGCAGTGGAGCCCAATCTGTGTGATGGTACCAAGCTGTTGTGTTTAAGCCCTTCTCTCTAAATGTAATTGCATCATGGATGGGTCTATACCATAAAGACCTCAGAGACTCATTCAGTGTTCTGTCCTGAAGCTGGCTTCAAACCTCAGACCTTAGGCCACAGATGGTTTTATGAATATGCAAGTTTCCCACCAACTTGCCAAGCCTGTGGAAGCCACCTGTTTTAAGGGATCCAGTGTACTTCTGCCTCCTCCTCCCTTCCTTTCCTCTTCACCCTGACTGCCTAGGCAGGAACAAAGAGGAAAAAAGATATTCTGCCTAATGTTCACTGCCCACCCCAAGCTGGCTCCATCGTTTCCCCATCAGTGGGTGATGCTGCCATTGAAGTCTGGCACAGTGGCACATCCTTTCCTGAAGGAAACAGTGCAGGCAGGCAGGAGATCCCGTGTCTCCTGGCGAGGGTGATGTTCAAATGTGTAGGCATCAGTGTTGGTATGTACACTATTAGCATACAGTGCTGTGTGTATCTCCACACCTATTATTTGTAGTATAGAGCACTACCTCTTGTCTGGGAAGTCTGCACCACGTGGATGTGGAGGCACATGTCTAGATGACTGCTTTGTATGAGCTGCCAAAGGTTCATATGTGCATCCCACTGGGATGCTTGCACAAGTAGCATCTCTTTCTCTTTTCCACCCCAGCCCTCTGGGTCAGAGTTTTGTGGGTGATTTCTCAGCAGTCACCTCTGTGGCAGACTAAAACTAACCTTTGGCATCTGATGATCACACCATGGTTCAGGGTTTTAAGCAGAAATCCGTATCATCTTTCTGCACTTGCAGAACATGAATAACTCAAAGCACAGGCAGCAGCAAAGGATCAGGGTACTCACAGACTCTCAGATTGCTTCTTACTCATCTCTGTGTGACCCTGATGTTATATCACAGCTTAATATGTTGTCCAGAATGTAATGTGTTAGCATAGTAGCAAATACTGGAGAGAGTCACAAGATCAAATTAAATTCCATGCCACTGACAGATTTTATTTCAGAAGGGAATTTACAGCAGGGGATGGATGTGTAGAGCCCAATTCTGAGGCCAATATTAATTTCCAAAATACAAGCTGTATCTTCAAAGACTGATGGGAGTATATTAATATTTGTCTGGTTTTTTATAGCCATTTCCAATCATACTGAACATAATGTGCTGCTGTTTAAAATTAAAAGGGCAATTAACAGTCAGATCTAGCACTGATAGCCCTTGAAGAAGTTACTGCTTTTTGAAAATCTGGATGTTTAATACTAAATTAGCTTTTTGGCTTGCTAGTACATCAAGGAACAGAATTTTAACTAATTATTTGGGTTTTTGAACTTGTACATAACCCAAGGATTAGTATCTCTACTGTGGTTTTCACAAGTTTATTCAACTTATCTTTCACCAGTTTAATCAAACCACTACAATTTCTTGTGTGAACCAAGTCAGTGACAATGAGCATAAACTACTTGCAATAGTACATGTAACTCTGTGGTGACTATTCCTTGAATCAAAGTTATGAGATGCTCAATGCATCCAACTCAAGAAGGAATGTCCTTTCTTGGTGACAACTCCATTGGTAGACATTTGCCAGCCTGGAAAGGAAGTGAAACCACGGAAGTCCATTATAGGTTTTAAGTCCTTTTTAGAGGCAGCCAAACCATGTAGAGGATGTCAACATGGGCAGGCATATAGACACAACACCACCATCAGTGAAGGGGCAGAGTTCAGTCCACCTTCTCTCAGCGATATCCTGATTAGAGGAGCAGTGATGCACAGTGGCTGAAATGTGATGGAAATACATTGGAGGCCTCATTATTGCAGGACTATCTGGTGCCATACAAAGCAAACACAGAAGCATTGGTTTTGGTCCTTACTGAGTAGTGCTGCTCAGTCTGAGAAGAGCCATTGACTGTGGCTGAAGTCAGAGCAGCATAAAGGCATGGGACTTGCTCCTGGCTGTGGAACAAAGGCAAAGAGCCCTCAAGGTGATCTCAAAGGATTTGATTAAAAGCATAGCCAGAATTGGAGTGTTTAAACTAGTGCAGACCTTTACAGAGAGGCTGAGGCTGCGTTACAGTCCGAGGTAACATTAAAATTTATTTTCGTTTTGGATACGCGAAACAAAGTCCAACCGTAGAAAAGGTAGGGTGCAAGCAGATTTTATTTGACAATTGACACAGGCAAAATATAGAGCCAAGCAAAAGAAGGAGAGAGGAAAAGGTATAAGAAAGAGAAAAAGTGGTAAGAAAATGGTAAGAAAGAATGAGAGTGCAAAGTGGAGAAATAAAGGGTAAGAAAGTGGGAAGAATGCGAGAGAGAGAGAGAGTCCAGGGGGTCCAGCTGTCCAGTGAGGTTCTTCAAGATGGTGCTGATCCTGGATAGGGTCCGGTGCAGAAATGGCAGTGGGTCAAGAGATGATGCCCAGAGCATGGACAACCATATGTACCCTTGAGTCCTTTTGTTCCAAAGGGGCAGCTGTCAGTCAGCCAGGTTTGTTAGAAGACAGACTGCTTGGAGGGAGCAGAAGGATGTAGTCCTCCATCCAGTCATCAATTCTTATCTTCTTCCAAATGCCATTCCTCCTCTCTTCCAGCCATTTTAGCCAGGTACATAATCGTGCCTCCAGGGGTGTCCCAGCATTGAAGGTTGGCCCTCAGGAAAGGGGAGTAGTCTCCACCCAGTCATCAGGTCTTTCTTCCTGGTGCCATCCTTGCTCTGCTCCAGCCCCCTTAGCCCGATACTTCGCAAATACAATCAAGGTGGCTCAGTCGTGCCTGGTGGGATGTCCCAGCATTGAAGGCTGGCGCTCAGAGAAGAGGAGTAGTCTCCACCCAGTAGGTCTTATCACATCCCAAGGTGTCACCCCCTGCTCAGCTCTGGCCAGACAGGTCCTTCACCCAAGTCAGGGCTATTCATTATAAAACTGCTCCTTTGAGACAGTTGCATATCAGTGAGGTCAGACTGACACAGGCTGGAACCTCACTTCAAGAGGCCTGGCATTGCCAGGGTGATGCTGAACATGATCTGCGCACTGTGAAAACAGCATTAGTCTACTGAGTCTTTTCACTGTTTGGGTGTGAAAATGCAAAGAGCGGTGAAAAGTTAAAAAGCTATAGAAGCTCCTTTGAAATCCCAGGAATGTGTTCAGTTCAGATGCTAGCAACAAAAGTTCAGAGAATGTTTCTTTTCTTGCTGTAATAACATTTCAATCCCAGGAGCACTGTCTGAGAAACTCAAAAAACACCATTCATTCACTGACTGATTCCAGCTTCCATAAATATTTTGTGACCATCCCTCCATTGCCTGGAGAGAGCTGCAGGCCCCGCAAGTGGAAGGAAAGGTGGCTCATCTCTCTGGCAGCAGCAGAGGAAACCCTGCAGGCTGCCTGCAGCTGCTGCGAGCTCTCTACGATGGTCCCTTGGCCCAGACAGAGTAATTCTGATGGGACTGGCTGCATTAGAGGACCTGCCTCCTCATAAGGTGTTTTTTTTTTTTTTCTGTCAAAGCTGGGGTGCCCCATCTTAGCTGCAAAGCAGAGAAGCTGTGGGAGCGGGAGTATTTCCATGATACCGGTTGCAGGGCTGCTGACTCACTGAGCATGCCAGAGGCACTGCTCTGCCATCCCCAGCATGGAAGGGGGAGGGAGACAGAACCACTGCAAAGATTGGTTGAGAGATAAGGTCACCTAATGCCTCTGGTCACCAAATCAAAGTAGCTGGGATTTCCGTTTGCTCACGTGGAGAAGAAAGAAACAAACCTGCCTACAGAAATGTCCCCTTCTTAACAGCCCTGACTTCATTCAGATGCCTGATTTAAAACTGTGCATCAGGAAAGAGATTGGAGAGTTAATTAGTGTTGAGCTGCTGTGTGAATGCTCCAGGTGAGATCAACCCACTTTCTGTCCATGCTTCAGCACGTAAGGTGTTTGGCACAGCGCCCTGGAACATCCTCCACTTTGCGAGGCATATGTGTCCTCTCTTCCAGCAATCTCCCACTCCAATCCCCTGCTCAGAATCAATAATGTGTTATTGCCATGCTTGTGGTTAATTGTCCTCAGGCTTGGGCTGTAAATGCCAAGGAGATGTGACATTTACTCTGCTAGGCACAGCCTATGTAAAGCAGTGGAGAGAGGAGCAAGGGACATTGCTGGACATTGCCAACTCCATCTCTAAATGCAGGGTACCTTCCTGCAGCTCGCTGCAGCTGACAGGACCACAGAGTAAGGAGTACCTCAGAAAAAGCAAACCACTCAACCCTACCAGGACAAAAACTCTGTGTTGCATCCAGAGCCTGCGGAGAGGATGGGAGTGATAACACAGCACACACAACAAACATCAATCTTGTTGCTAAGGAAGGGCTAGAAGGCATTCAAAGACCACAGACCCTGAATAGATGAAGGATTTTCTGTGGATTTGCTGGCCCTGAAGCTAAGGAAATCTAAGATACCTTGTTCTTTCAAGATTTCAGGTCAGGTTTTTCTATCAGAGGTGCCTCAATTCAGGATAACAATGTAAGGGAGCTCTTCAAAGTGAAGCTGAAAATGAAGGGCGTTTGGGAATTCCTCTTTTGCTTTTCAAAATCATCCACCAGGGTTGACACTGGGGATTTCCTTGAGCTGATCCCCTTGACATTTTTAACTTCCCCCGTCGTCTTCCTCTTCTAGTCTCTCAGTTCTTGGCCCTCTTCACTCCCTGAAGCAAATACAAAGCCAGGGCTAATTATTTAAAAAGGAAGTGTTAGAGAACATCATAGGAAAAGTATTAGGTGCTAGTCTGTGCAGTGAGGAGCTGCCTGGTTAGAGCACCCTGCCCAACACAATGCTTGTGCTGTTTGCTTACTTTCTTTACAGACTCTGCCAGGTTGGTAGTCCCCTGCCTGGCATTTAACACATTTTACACATTTCAAACCAGACAAAAGGAACAGCAAAAGAGCCTGGTACAGACAGCCAGGCTCCTTTTTAGCCCATCTGGTCAAAAATAGGCTTGTGAAACTATGAATCTTGGACAGGAGTACAAAGAGGAGGGAAGGTCATTATTTTAAAAGTGACAGATGCTTTGCCATACAACAGCAGCCAGTTTGGTGACCATGTAGGGATGCTTTGCCAGCCACCAGTGCCCCACAGCCCATAGTCTAAGAGCCACTGTCTGCCATATGGATTTTTAGTAACATAGCCTTCGTGTTCTTTTAGTCGCTTAATATTTAACATCTTTTTACTGCTCTGCATTCACCTTCTAGTTCAAGATCCCATGAGTACAGTGTTTGACTTTAAAACAATTTTCAATCCTCACATTGAGGAGGTTGTATTTTCCTTTCAGAACAGAGGGAAAGGCAGTCATTTCCCTTAATGCACTTGTGGAATGCAGTGCAGCCAGTGGTTTGATCCATCTCAGAACAGTGGCCACCAATCCTTTCCCCTGTAGACATGCCACTGAATCAAGCAGCTGCAGGGAGACCATTTCCTGAGTTTAACCAGTGGGATAGTAAGCATTTTCAGAACTGAAGGAGGGAGTGCTGATTACACACATGCAAGCCAGTGCAACCAAGCTTGCAGCCAGAGACATCATTGCTATCATCAGCTCAAGTCTTACAGGCCATTGCTTGAGTCCCCAGCACAGAGTCAGCTTGCACATACTCTGCTTGTATTAGTTTTCTCACAGTATATCCAGAATACCATATATATATGGTATATATGGTATTCCAGAATACCATATACCACAATAGTTCCAGAAGCCATCACTGCTGGGTCACTTCTGGTTTGTTTTGCTCTTTGGGGAATGGATATGGCTTTGGAGGGAGGAATCTCATACTGATCACTTCTAGAGCACTTGACATCTTGGCTTCCTGCTTATTCACAGGTTTCAGAGAATCACAGAGTGGCCAAAAGGGATCTCAAAAGGTCATTTGGTCCAATCCCATTGCTCAAGTAGGGCCAACAAGAACCAGTTGCCCTGGACCTTGCTGTTCAGATGGCTTTTGAGTATCTGAAGGATCACCTCCTTCAGCCTGCTGGCAATGCATCTCCTAATTCAGCACTGAATATCATTTGCCTTCTTTACTACCAGGGCACATGACTGACTCACAGTCAAATCTGTGAACACCAGGACTCCCAGGTCTTCTTCTTCCAAGCTGCTTTCCAGCTGAGCTGCCCCCAGCATGTGTCTGTTTCTTCCCAGGTATAGTTTCAGTCTCCATTCAGTACAGTCACCTGTGTCATAGTAAAAACATTCAGCGTGTGAGAAAGAAACACATTTTCATCAGTTAGTCACCCTCCACTTTGCTGTTATCCCCAGTGAAGGTCACAAAGCAAGGAAGAGTAGTTGCTGGTACTCAGGCACACCAGTGCCCAGTATGCCACAAAAAGCAGCTGCCTGGAGCATGCTCACCAGGAACCATGGAAGAACTGAATCTCACTGGCAGGGTTTCAGGATTACATCTGGGCTGTTGGGGGACAGGACAGGTGAAGAAGGCAGTGTGCTGATCAGCCCTCTGTTTTCACAGCTTTGAGCTTTATTTCCTTGTTGTTCTCAAAGCAAATCTAGCACTTTTCCTAGGAAATTCTTTCTGTACCCATCTTCCATGTAGCCACAAGCCTCCTGAACCATCTTTCTCCTTTTATTTTATCCCTTTTCATTGCAGTGCTGGTAGCAAGGAAAGCAAACTCCCACCTGTTGCCACAGAGCTCTGCACTTGGGACCACAATAGAGCTCTGTGAAGAAACATTTTTATATCCACCTAGGAAATGAAAATGCCAACCCAGAGAGCACCCACTAAGAATTCAAGCACAGCCCTACGGAGTGAGGAGAGGTTGAGCACCTCCCACCACTTCCCTGCAGGCTGATTTTCATCCCTTAGCCCCAGGTGGGAGCAAGTGGGGGCTGCCCTGACTGGTGCAAGGCGAGGAGAGATCAAGTGCTGCCTGGTCCAGCCCTCCCTTCCCCTCAGCAGTGATAACAGAGACAGCCCTGATGGCATAGGCACCACTTAGGTCCTGATGTCAGGGTGACTCTCACTCCAGAGCTGGCAGGGGATTTGTGTGCTCTAGTATTCAAGTCTGGAAGAGCTACAATCAGAATTCCCAAGCAGAGGTAATAAGATTATAAATGTGAAGAGGGAGGGGGGAGCTGTGTGTATGCAGCACCCTGGGGGAGAGGCAGGGGGGGGGTGTGCTGGTGGGGTGCAGAAAGGGTAAAATCTCTGTTTAAGCCTTTGATACTGGATGTGTCTGTTCTGTGACTACAGCTTGCAGAAGGAGACCTGAGAGTTTTAAAGCAGTTACAGCTGTTTGGAAAGCGATGCAGTCAGTTACTTGCAGGTAGCTGCTAGATGGCCTGTGAAGAGCTGTGAGCTGCTGTGGCTATGTTGCTGCAACCCCCAGCCTTGCTGGTGAGAGCCAACATGAGGAGCTTGACACCACCCATAGTTATAGCAGTGATTTCAGTACAGATGCAGCCCTCAGTATGGAAGCTTGAAAATACTGGCAAGCTTGAAAATATTACCCATATGTAAATCTCAGTACATATATTTTCCTGTGTCAAGAACTAAATTAAATAGAAATGGATAGCTTGCCAGAACCATAAAAATGACAGGTCTTCAGAAGAGCCTCATCTCTGCAAGAGCATTTGAAATATTGCATATCTATTGGAGGGGATTAGAGCCAAATGAGAAGATACCAGACAGAGCAATAAGCTCAGTCTTGCAGCCTGTTGTGTCAGGGCTTAAGAGAAAAGAGACCACAGGTCCACCCTGTGGCAAACAGAAGTTACTCCTAGGGACCATGGCTCCTTGGGTGTATGCAGGAGTGGACATAGCTTCACTACATTTATGAGGGATTTTAAAAATCTTTCCCTCACATTGATCTTACCAGACAGGGGCACTTTCAGGAGTTCATGCTCAGCTTTTTCAGAAAATGACATAAAAGTAGTGGGTGGGTTTCTAACATGGGGTGGGAAGTGAGTGTGACATCCTAGCAGTAATATGGGATCTGGTAGAACCCCTCAGGGGTGTCATCTCTAAAGCTCCAAGCTAATGATTTTACTTTTTAGTTTAGATATGTAGTGCACTGTTTAACCTGAGCAGTCAGACTGAAAACTAAAACCCAAAAGGACAAAAGCGAAAAAAAACCTTCCTCTTAGTCCCTTAGCTGGCTGAGGTGAGAGACCATGGTGAGAATCAGATATCTGCATAGACCAAATCCTGTTTCTCACTCAGCCTTATAGGTATTCTGCTATTCTGCTTTAGCCTTTGTCTGATGTTTTCTCCTCTTCCATTGCAGAGGCTAGACTTCCTTCCCTTTCATAAAACAATACCTAACAGGGCTCTTCTGCCTGTAGTTATTTTTGGGTAATAAGGTGAGGCACAGTTTAGGTATTGTCTCTTAGCTACCTTATAAAGAAGAAAGGCTTTTATCCAGGACATACACTACAAATCTGTCACCTTTGGTACTTCTGGCAGGTGGTTCTCCAGAGATGATCAAGACTCAGATGAGAGAATCACTTATATGTGAGATGCAGACCAGAGCTGCTTGTTAAGCATTCTCTAACAGAAGCCTAATCTGTAGCTTGTTCTCTAAAATCCAGAGTATTAAAAAACAAAACAAACAAACAAAACAAACAAAAAAACCAACCAAGTGCCATGATTTTATTATCATTCTTTCCTCTCCTGTTGCCTGATCCAAGTGCAACAGCAGCCTATAAAGAGGGTGTAACTTACTACAGGCTTCCCTTTGCAGCCAGGATACCAGATTGTGTGCCCATTCATAAGATAAAGTAACAATAACAACAAAAAAAACCCAATGAAAAACCCAAATCAAAAACCCCCTATTTCTATCTTTGGTTGCAAGTCTTATCTTACAAGCTCTTGAAAATCAAATCAAATGCAACACAAGATCTTACTCCTTCTTGCCCATACATTACTGGTGTTTGAAGAGCAATAAAGTAGTAGAAATGTATCTGCAAGTGGTTCAGAATCATAGCACATTCTCTAAGCCATGGGCCTAGCTTTGTGCACTCTCTCTGGGCTCTAGACAAGAAGCAGGCTACCTGGTTCTCAGCTGGTAGGTTTGAAGTTGTGCTTGTTCAGTAAGTTCAACTCTGATTCTGGTGGTCCTGGCTTCTCTGAGTTTCTGTCCAGGAGCCAAGGATGGCCTGCTCAGAGGGGTTCATTCCTGGTGCAGGTAAGAGGAATTACGCACAGTTCTGCTTTGTGGGAGTTTCAGCCACTCAGTGGACAATCTGGTTGGAGGCATCAGATTCTGGTAATGTTCAGGCATGAATTTCCACCCCTAGCTGCCATCTACAGGAACCCTTGCCAAAGGGAGGATCTTCTCCTTGCATGGAGAAGGAGCTATGTGGTTCCCACTGGGTGCTATGGGTGGGAACCACAGCTCCTGCCTGACTTCTTCCTGTGTTTCCTGTTTCATGGGCATGCTCCAAGAGTGGAGCATGCATGAAAGTGTGCAAGATATCAGGATGTTAAGGGTCCTGTAAGAGACCAGATTGCTTGAAATGGCTGTGGCTTTCCTATTCACAGCAAGCCTGTAAGTCTTGCCAGCAAGCTCGATAATTGATGACAGGCAGAAGTCCAAGGGTGCATGGCTAGGTTTTATCCTTCTTGACATATCTGCTCACTTTTCGGTTTGTGAGAGCTGGGGACACAGCAGGGCTCCTGAGTAGAGTAAGGAGCAGAGCTGACCCCAGCCTTCATTTGAGTTATGTGCCATGTGTTCCTGCGTCGGTGTCATGCTGTGGGACACCCTCCTGCCAGCAGAGAGACAAGACAAGGCCAAGCTTGACCAGTCTTGACAGCTTCATTCCTCTTTACAGACAGCTCCCTACCTGCCTCTGTGCTCCTGGCTGGTCCTGCAGTGGTCCTCCTGGGACCTTTCCTCCCAGAAAGCCTTGTGCAGGAACTGCTGGGAGCAGAGTCAGGAAAGGGTGGGAAGAGAAGGAAAATGAAGCCAGCATCCAGAAAGACTGTCCTGCGGAGAGCATCCCTAAAGAAAAGCCCTGGAAAGGGAGAGAACACAAAAAAGCATGAGGGATGTCTGAGGCCAGGTGGCAGAGCTGCCTGGTGAGGTGGAAACCTGCCAGAGATATGTGCCTCACTGTGAGGTGTGAAAACAACCCACATACAAAATCTGTAAGGTTTTTTTAGGCCAAAAAAGGCGTTCTCTTATTTTTGTATATATGGTAAAGCAAGAATTCCAGTCTGTCTGGGAATGACAGTGCTCAGCAGAAAGGCTGGAGAAGGGCAGGCTGGGGAGGTGGTGCTTTGGGGGTGCTCTGGGGCATCTTCTCCACTCTTGTTCTCCAGGATAGGGGCCTTGACTGTGCTGGGAGCTTCTCAGTTGACTTACATAGTTCTGGTTCCTGCAACATGACCTGACACATCCAAACATAATGTGCTTTCCTGATGTCCTTGGTGGACTTCCCTGGGGTCTGCCCTTTTAAAGGGACCAGTAGCACCTTTGCATGTCCTATTTCACCCTTGCTGTGAGGCTGAGGTCAGTTTTTACAGGAGCTGTTCTCAGGCAGGTTCTCCTAAGTCCTGGTGAGGATTGAACAGATGCTCAAGAACATTAAGGGTCTGGCCTATTATTGTTAAGTTCCATTTCTTGATATTTCCTATATGTTAGTGTTTTTTTCCACCAGGTTCTATGATCTTGTGTAGCAAGGTGGGTAATTCTAGGGCAAACTATCTCTGTGTGCTGCCTTTCCTTTGTCTGGAGTTCCAGATGTAGTGCAGCCATGGCAGACTATATTGTTGCAGCAAATTTTTTTAAGTTATGTCTTTGGTTGTCTGAAGCCAGAGCTGTGGTGGAGAGCTGATGTGTTTCCAGAAGCTAATGAAGATGCCGGCTTGATTGCTTTCTTATTTTTAAGTAAAAAGTTAACTAGCTATTTCTGTTGTTGCAAACTGTGATGGCCTAAGGCTATGAGAGTGGCTGAGGCTCCAGGGAGGGGAAGTATGAGCCCAGTTCACCGGTGTGAGTTCCTGGGAAAAGGCAATTTGAAGCAATGCAAACCTTTCATACAGGCTTAAACAGAAATCCCAAATTTGAAACTCTACATTTGGGGCACAAATCCCTTATACTCAGGAGCTCATACATTTGAGCTAATAAAGCATATTACTTCTCCTTAAAAACCTCTCTTCTATTTATGCATTTCAAGCGTTCTCTCCCCCATAATACTTGAAATATTAATGTGTTCAGGATTTGATGTGTTTCAGAGGCAAAGGAGTGCTTGTTCCCATTTTACAAACAGGGAAAAAAGTGACTTTCTCGGAGTCACAAAGGAGGACACTAACAGAGCCAGAGCACAGACCACATGGTGGCATCTCCAGTGCTGTGATTACTCTGATTAGGAAATCTGGGTTAAGCTAAGGAGCTTGAAATTGAAGAGGCCTATGCTCTCATGGTGTGCCATTTGTAATTTAACTCCATGTTATGGGGAATGATACCAGAACATGCTGTAATTTTAAACCGAATTTCGTCTTCATCTAAGTAAAAGTGTGGACATGGCTGACTTCCCCATTTCTCACCAGTGCTGCACTCCAGCAGCCCAGGCACCTCCTGTGATCAAGGAGATGCTGCACTCTCACACCATCATCTGTCTTCCCAGAGAAAGACATACAGACCCCTGATGTATGCTCATTTATTTCAGAACTCAGTGGGGTAATGAGTCTGGGTTTTGAGTTGTGTCTGCCCAAATGACTGTCCAGGCCTGTTTCATGTCAAAAGTTATTTTTAAAAGAGCTCACAGAGGAAAAGGCAAAAAATCTTGAGGAAATGTGACCACTGTGGTTAGACTACAGTTCCCTGAGAAAGCAGGTTTGTATGAGCTAACCTGTCCATCCATCCCCTTTCCAAAGAGGAGACCTCAACAAGCTCCAGAGACTGTTTTTATGGAACCAGCATGAGCCTGGTACCATGGAGGGTGGGAGGTCCCATCAGCCCCTGCATCTGCAGCTTGGACAGAGGTTGATGGTGAGGCAGCAACAGCATTTTCTTTCCAGCTTGGTGATCCTAGGTGGTCAGGACCAGGGCTGCTGCCATGCTGGAGACACTACTGCTTGTTAATGCAGTTATCTAATGAGTAATGACATTTTATGTCTCTAAATTTCCCCAGTGGCTTTGGCATCTAAATTTGTGGCATTGGTTTTGGTGTTGTGTGTAGTTGTGTGACTGTTTCATTCTACCAGCAGGAACTTTCCATGGGATGGAAAAATGATTTGCTGTTATAGTTTATGAAGTGCTTTGTGTTGTGTTTCACTGGGCTTCTAACAGGACACAAACCTGCTTTAGCAGGAGAGGCATTACTGACAAACTAATGTATATAAAATCAGCTCACAGAAGGGTTGGGTGCCTCCAAGTGATGACTTTTCATAGTGACAGGAATGGCTTATTCTGGAGAAAGGCACTGGGCAAATTGTTCTGAATTGAAGGCTTCCTGATTATGAAGGGCAGAGCCGAAAGAAGTAGGAAGCAATGACTTTGTTTTTAATCTTCAGATAAATTAATTTCCAACCAGATTAGGGCATCTAGCTGGGGCACTTGATTTTAGGAGTGCTCCATTTTAGAGGTACTTGATTTTGGCTAGAATTTTCAATAACAAATTGCAATTCTGAGAGCCTTGATTTTTCTGTTCCCAGTGCCAAATACTTGGATGTGGGGGGCAACTGGGCTTTCCTTTTTCCGATGACATTTTTCCATGACTCAGTTTCTCATCAATGAAATGCAACTGTTGATATTTCTTTTATTTTTTTAGTTGCTTCTCTTCTTTTTGGTCCTTTGATAGGAAGTAGTATCTCAGCACAATGTGGTGTATTACTCTGTAAATGAAATAAGAAAAAAATAATGAAAAACAAATCTGCAGTTGGGTAAAATACTATACATTTATAATGGAAATGGGAGCTTTGATCTATGACTCCTTGAGCATTTTCCAGCATAGCTCTCACCCTCTGAATAGCAAATCTAGCCAACTAGTAAGGGGCTAGCTTTTCTGAGGTACTTTCCACATTTCACAGAAAAAAATCCATGGATCCCTAACCACCTGTCAGCCACAGAACAGCCCCTGCTGATCTAATACATGGAGCTATGCACATCAAAGTAGGCTTTTGGCTGGCATGTCTCTTTACTCTCACATACAGTGTAGGAGGATCAGTGTGGAGGACAGGAGGGAATAGTCTGAGGTTTCTTTTTCTTTGCAAACTAGGCTTACAACTTTCTTTTATCTCAATTTTTTCACCAGCTGTGTATTATTTTCCTGTTTGGGTGCTTTCTTCCCAACCTGCACTGGCACAAAGGACACCGTCCATGAAACACCAACCAATGCCATCTCCTCCCTGACTTTAGCTGCCCTCAGGTCTCCTGGCCCCATATCAGCCAGTACTGCCACTGTATTTTGTGAGCTCTGGCAGGAGCCTGTTTTCACTGAAAAAAATGCCTATAGTATTGGTAGACAGAAACATCCTCCTTGATTTGTACCTCTTGTAACATTTCTGCTTGTGGGTGATTGAGTTTAATTAAGGCTGACTAGTAAATATTTATCCGCATGACAGAAATAGGTCCAGGTTTTTCTGCTAGAAATACTACACAGCTTGCCTCTTTGGCTGCAGCTAACTGAACTGGATGCTTATTTTTTTTTCAGTTTTGTTCATACCAGCAAGGGAAAAAAGAACAAACCTCAAGTCCCTCCCCCACAAGCTTTTAACAGTGCAACTCTCCCCTGATTAAGGAGCACCTTTCCCCCCGAGCATCCCTGTCCCCTGCATCCCTGTCCCTGCTGAAGTGAAGTCTGTTGCCATGGAAGCGTCCTTAAATCTCTATCTCGCCAGGGCTGGGGCTGCAGGGGATGCAGATGTATTTTTAGCCAGCAGTGGTTGCATAAGGGGAGCAGGATGGGACTAGGATGTGCCTTACATTTCCCCTTGTTGGAGGCTTGCTGGGAACCACCACCTGCCAAAAGATATGTCCCATGTGTTCGTGATGAAGCAAACCTTTGGGTGGTGGCTTAGCACTGTTGAGCACCAGGGGCTCCAAAGAATGAGGGGCTCTTTATATTAGACTAAAGAAAACAAATCTCTGTTGACTTGGGCAAAACCTTAGCACTTAGAGGGGTGGGAAGAAACTCCTCTGAGCTCAGCTGAGTGGCAGCGCTGCACTTCTGGCCATGAATATTTTTTTGGAAAGTGATGCCATGTATAAGTGCATACCCTCCCCTTCTAAAAAAAGGAAATGGAGCTGGATGGTGTCGTAGATGCTTATGGTAAATCCAGTCTTGGGTGCAGTCTTGCAAATGTTCCATTTTTTGAAGGGGTGAATTTGAGCCCATCTCCCTGACTGGGGAGTTCAAGGCACTGAAGGAGTTGAAACCTGCACTTAGTGTAAAAGACAAATAAACGACCCCCCCAAAAAAATATCTGACATGTTTACCTTTGGTCAATTCAAATCAGTTTTGCTGGTGGTGGAAGAAAAAAAAGAAGGTTTTAGAGTCTCAGCATTATCAGGATTTCTTGTCTCAAAACATGGGGCTGGGCTTACTCTCTCAGCACTGAATCTCAGCAGTGCTAAATGCTCCATAAACCAGATTTTATCCTGAATTAAACCTGGGCAATCTGTCAGTCTTTGGTGGGTCTCACAGATGGCCAGGAGAGCCTCATTTAGCTTCCAAAACTGTTGTTATTTGTGCTGAGGCATGAGAAGGAAAGAGTCCAGCTCAACTGTAAACTAATAACTCTTGTCTAATAAATGCTGTCTCTTTCTTTGGAGGCTGTGAAAATTTGATCTGGAGCAGTTGGGCTAAAATTAAAATAGAGCCAAATGCTGTCATCCTGTACAGTCACACTCCGTCAGAGCGGAGCTGTATGTGAAGCTCCAAGGGCTAGTGGGGACTGTTACTATCATTGCTTTTTAAAGAGCTGGCAGTATCATTAGAAGCTTTTTTTCCTTCTTTTTCCACAGTCACAGATCTCCAAATATCTGTCTCTGTGGGAGGCACCAACTGGTAAATAAACATTTAAATAAAATTTTTAAAAAAATATTAACACCTCTCCCCCCCCAAGGATTATTTCTAATTTGCTGGAAATGGGATGTCATCTGGTTCTCTGTAGGTGAGTGTGCTTGGCAAAAACAGCTTCTGCAACTGCAGGCTATCTCTGCTGTAGACCACCTTTAAGTCTTCCATGGGGAGGTATTTTCAGCTTGAAGTCTGGCCCTGCAAACCCCTCCTCAACATTAGGACCATAAAAAGTCTGCAGTTTGCAGACATTCACAGGCTCTCTACATCTGTAGGATGTTCTACTCACTCTCAGTCATTCTGTGAGAGTAGGAAAGTGGTACTTTGCCCCGGAGGTCTCATTTTTCCTAGTCTGGTGTCATGATTTTGAGTCTTGCACAGCTTGAGTCACAGTGGGCTTCAGAAATCCCTAAAAATATCTTCCTCTGGCGTTCATCCAGTCCCAGACCCTGGAATTCAAAGATCCAAACTGGTGAGCTGCCTGCTTGGCAGCTTCCATCAACCGAGGTGGGCACCTGAGAAGCAGGGACCTGGCAGCCCTGGGACACTTCTTGTGCTCTCACAGTCCCTGTGCAGTGGCAGTGCTGCTGAAAATGGGGTGTGTGACAGAAATCACGGAATCATAGAAAGTTAGGGGTTGGATGGGACCTCAAAAGATCATCTAGTCCAACTCCCCTCCTGCCAGAGCAGGGTCACCTACAGCAGGTCACAAAGGAACATGTCCAGGTGGGTTTTGAATGTCTCCAGGGAAGGAGATTCCTCAACCTCACTGGGCAGCCTGTGCTCTGTCAACCTCAGAGTGAAAAAATTCTTCCTTATATTTATACAGAACCACCTATGCTCCGATTTATAACCATTGGCCCTTGTCCTATCATTGGTCACCCCTGAGAAAAGCTTTACTCCATCCTCCTGGCACTCACCCCTTACATATTTATAAACACTGATGAGGTCACCCCTCAGTCTCCTCTTCTCCAAGCTGAAGAGACCCAGCTCCCTCAGCCTTTCCTCATAAGGCAGATGTTCCACTACCTTCATCATCTTGGTCACTCTGTGCTGCTCTTTCAAGCAGTTTCCTGTCCCTCTGGAACTGAGGGGCCCAGAACTGGACACAATATTCCAGATGTGGCCACACCAGGGTAAAGTAGAGGGGAAGGAGAACCTCTCTCAACCTACTAACCACCCCTCTTCTAATGCACCCCAGGATGCCATTGGCCTTCTTGGCCACAAGGGCACATTGTTGGCTCATATCATCCTTCCATTCACCAGCACCCCCAGGTCCCTTTCTCCTATGCTGTTCTCCAACAGCTCAGTCCCCAATCTGTACTGGTACCTGGGGTTGTTCTTTCCCAGATGCAAGACTTTACATTTGTCCTTGTTGTAATACATTAAATTTCTCCCTGCCCAACTCTCCAGTCTGTCTGGGTCCCTCTGAATGGCAGCACAGCCTTCTGGGATGTCAACCACTCCTCCCGTTTCTGTGTCATCAGCAAACTTGCTGATAGTACCCTCTATTCCCTCATCCAGGTCATCAATAAATATATTGAATAGGCAGCTGTGCTCCAGCTTGGGGCCAGGGCTGCTCTGCTCCAGCAGCAGCCCCAGGGGTGAGGGTTCCCCAGCAGTGGGAGGCCAGAGAGTGCCTAGGGAGTGATGGGGGCAGGGGGCTCTTGATTATGTGTTTCATTCCTGGCAGCTCCAGTTGATTTCTGTCTGTGAAGCCAAGAAAGTCTTTGGCACCTTTTCTGCTTCAGCTCTGCTTCTGGAGAGCAAAGATAAGAGCAATCTAACAATGGGTGAGAAGCCAGGGGAGAACCTCAGACCAACGAAGTGCATGTTCAGACCCAGTCTGTGGGCCATCAGCACCAGTTTAGGGGCCATTTAGCATGTAGAGAGAGTTTATTTCTCAGCAGAGATGTTATTCCAGTGCCTTCCTGGGGTGGCTAAGGATGCAGGGGGAGGGGAGAACAACAACTGTTACGGCAGGGAGCAGAGCTAGGGACAGCATCTGAAAAAAAGGATAAGCCACTGATAAACATAGACATCCTGGTAAACAGACAGAGCAGAAGGCTCCTGCTCCTGACAGTCTCCACAGAGTATAGCAGTTTCCTTCTAAGAGCACTGACACTTGCTGCAGGGCACATGTGAAGTGAGCTGGAAGGAAGCAGAGGCTGGAGCAGGGAGAGAGTGATGCACAGGCACCAGTGGTGTTGCAACCCAATTATGTTCTTGCTGGGCAGAGAGCTGGGCTGGAACATCCTTTCAAAAAAAAAAAAAAAAAAATCAAAAATCAGATCAACAGAAATCCAGTTCACCTTTTGCTCTTGGTCTTGGGATTTCAAGTCTTAAAAAGTTGCCTGGGTCTCATAATGGAGAAGACTCTTGATGGAGTGAGGGAGTTATGTAAGGTGAGAGGGCTAGGAGGGCAAAGGGGGGAACTCAGCAAACATCCCCTCCTCTGAAACCACAAAGGACTTTTTAGAGAGGTCTGCATAAGGTTTTAACCTTCAGAGCAATTGTGTCATGTTACCAGCCCCCTGGAGACATCTTTCTTGGTGCTAGAGTGAAGAGTACTGTACTTAACACCAAGCTGGGTAGAAGACCAGAGCTGGGAAAATGGTTATTTTTCATCATCAGGTTGTGGTTCTGACTGGATGGTGAGAAGCACTTGCACTTCATTCAATGGGAATTTTAAAGGTTTTACACTAAGGTGTATCAGGAGTATGGCTGGGTTATGCCAGGACAGGTCAAGTCAAACACTTGTTCAGTGATGCCATCAGAAATTGGTAGGAAGAAGACAGAACATTCAAGGTGTTGAGGGAGTTGGAATAGAAGAATTTAGCAAGAAGGTGAACAAGACTTGAGGAGCTTGTTGGGATGAGAGCTAGATCTTTGACTGGGTGGAGGGTCTTGGTACTAACTCCTGCCACGAGGCTGAGATGGCAGGAGGAGACTCCAGGAGGAGTTCAAGTTGCCTCTGATGTGGACTGGTCAGCAGCCTTTGCCAAAAGCGCTTCCCACAAAGTAAGATACACATGTGAAGGCTGAGATGGAACTAAGTGTTAGAGTGGAAATAATAGCAGTAAGATGATAGAGGACTTTGTTGATTAAAGACCTGCTTGGCTGAATGAGGACTGTGCAGGCTGTGGTCTGTTTGATGTGGTCACACCAGTGTGCACCACTTGTACCATCCCATCTCTGGCTGCCCCAGGCTGTCCTGAAATGGGACCAGCTGTGGGCTTGCAGGAGGGCATCCAGCAGCTCTGAGTGGAAATGGGGTCATCTGCAAAATGCAGCAAGGGCTGAAGGTTGCCCTTCTGCTGCATTTGACCCTTTTGAAACATCCTCCTTTGCTGCAAAGCTCACTGATTACATTATTTTTGTTCAGTTTTTGAGTAAAGAGGTGTCTCATTTGTAGTTCAGAGATTTTGGAAACACAAGCCCAGCAGGCCTGGCCTCCTTCTTGGGACATGCCTTCCCAAGGCATTGGCATCTGGAAGCTTACAAATGGTCCTGTTGGGTTTTTTCAGTGTGTTTTAATAGGTAAGAAACAGAATGAAAACAGTCCCAAATAAATGAAATGGTGGAACTGAATATCCTTTAGCCTATTTTCAGTGCCACAGACAAGAACAGTAAGCCTGGTCAAATGCAAAGGGCCTTGGATAAAGATGAAATATCTTGGCTGTACATGGCTGGATATGCAACTTTGATGTTGCTGTGTCAATTCAGTGTACTGTCCCTTATCTTGGTCACAAGCAGCCTGTGACCAGAGCCAGCTCCTTTTGTTCGTACATAATAACTGTATTTGCAGCTCTCAGACTGGGCTCGTTTGGGGCTGGCAGCTGCACAGCATCGTTTGCAGCTCATTAATTTCCTCCAGGTTGCTGCCTTGCTGCACAGCTCCAATGGCTGAACACAGCCCTGCTGAGCTGGAAGTACCATCCGGGTGTGTGTAGGAAGAGCAGGTCAAGGAAGGGGAAAGAGGGACTCACCAGGCTGATTTCTGGAGTGCTTTGCAATGGGAATGTCTGCATTGCTCCCCACCAGTTTGGATGTGCTTTGGGCACTGAAGTCAGGGCAAGCTGTCACATGCAGGAGCCAGGAAGGAGGGTTAAGCACCCATCTGGGAAGTGAGATACACCAGCTCTCATGCTGAGGACTGGGGAAACTATTCTGACATTTCTTGGAAGGCCAAATTTCATCGCAAGTGCAGTAAGTGTAGGACAGCAAGCCTTGAAAATGGCCACCCTTCATCTTGGTATTCATGTCCTTGATCCATGCTAGGAGGAGCAGTGTTGTGGGCAGTAGGTGCAAATCCCTGATGACAGCTGCACATCTGGGCTGTGCCGGGGTCTGATACTGATGTGTGATGGAGGAGATCGAGGGTCTCATCTCTGCTAGCAGTGGCCACCTTCGCTCCCACCACAGTTTCTCTTGTGGTAGGATCAGCAAGCCGATGTCTCTGTGGACAGCAGCCTCCCCTCCTGTGCTAGGTGACTCATCCTCATTGTGCCTGCACTGCTGGGGAGCCTTGGGCAGCTCTGCCCCCAGCTGCAGCTCCCTGTTTGAGACAACGCCACCCCGGCACTGCCAGGAGCTGGCAGAGTACAGAGTTGAGTCTGGGAAACAGAAAGGCAGCAGCAGGGCTTGAATGGAGCTCCCAGAGGGCCCCTTCTGGCACTCAGGCAGCAGCAGCTTGTGTGTCCCTGCTGGGATGCAATGTGGCAACACAGGTTTAGGTGTGGGCGCTCTACAGCAGCAGCTTTTTGCAGATCCACTGGGAGTTCAGAAAACTGAATTTTGAGCAGAGATCAAAGCAGCAGCATAGAGCTCTGCTGAGATACAGCCAGCAGTGTGTGGCATGCAGCCCTCCAGAGCTATGGGTGAAGAGGAGGACATGGGTGATTATTCTCTGGGTGTCCAGGGGTGGATGACCTGAGTGTGCAGGTGGTTATCAGCACTCACGAAAGTGATGAGCTGAGGCAGTGATCAGTGTTCAGTGCATTCCCTGGGGCACCAGGCTCAGGTGGATGGGGTCACCTTCTCCCAAAGAAGCAGTACCTGAAGTCCAGCCACTTGGATCTCTTCAAACCTGCTGTAGCAAATGACTGAGAAATGCATGGCAGGGCCACACCACCAGGCAGTGTCCAGGGGCTCATTTTGGCTAACAAGCTTCAGCAACTTTTTGCCCTATGAGGAGTTTAAAGCCTTCCCAGGCTCGAGGATCATTTTGAATCTGGTACTGCTCATTCCTCAACTTCCTCTCCCCCTTGGTTCCCACCTTCTTGATCTCGCCAGTATCTCCATGGCAACCCTGTTGCTGAAGAATAGGGAAGACATCTAAATATAGCTTCCAAATCTCCATGCCTTCAGTGAAAAGTCTAAAACCAGGGGAGACATCTTGAAACACTGGGCTGCTAAGAGTGGCCAGTGATGAGTGTCTTGTGGGTGGGATTTGGGATTGCTGTGGTGAGGCAGGGCTTCCTTCCAGCTGAATGCCAGGTCCATGTTTGCTCACAGCATCTCCAGGGGTTTTGAAGTAAACCAGACTACCATCTCCTGTCCAGGCTGCTCCCATTCCTATACTCTTGGCAGGTTTTTGAACCATTCTCTAAAGCAAGCATCCAGTACTAGATGCATCTAGAGTATCTCCAGTACTTCATCTGGCTGTCAACATCCATGGTGGGTTTTGACATCATAGGTTTTGTTGTGATGCATTAGACTAAACAGGAAGCAGAAAAATTCAAAGGCTTTTAGTAAGGAATAAAGTATCTTCCTTCTTTCTCCACGCTCTACTTTTTCTTAAATTTTGCACTGTGTCACCTCAGTGAGGTTGTGGCTGAGGTTTTGCTCCTTTAAAAATTTGTTTCTGAGAGAAAAAGCACACAGCACCTATTCAGTGAAGCTGTTCTCCTGGGGAACCTGCCCAAAATAGGGAGCAGAGAAATGTCCATGCCAGGGCCCTGGCACTGCTTTGTACCTGCACCAGGTTGATACCCACCAGAACTGTCTGGTTTCATGGGCTTCCAAGATGAATTATTACTTGTACAAGACAAGTGCTTATTGTACAGACCTCACAAAGTAGCTCCACATGCTGTCAAGACTTTGTTTGCTCTTCCCTGGCCCTGAAGCATCAAGTCTTGTAGGGTCAGTAAGAAAAAGCTGATGTGCAGGAGGCCAGGCAAGGGCCCCTTGTGTCTGTACACAGAGCTTCACCATTCAGAGCCCACAGTCTGGATGATGCACAGGTCAGCCTAGATATGTTTGTTTGTTTGTTTTTAAAAGAAGAACTTAAAGTTTATAGCTGAACCTGGAAAAAAACCAAAAACCGAAAAACCTTTATTCAATAAATTAAAAAAAACTGTGGAGCTGAACTATTATGCTTGCACAACCCAACTTAAATTCAGCTCAGCACGGACTTAGCTGAGAGAGAGTTTAACAAAGTGTGGTTTTCCACTCTTTGCAGAATTTCTTTAAAAAATTGTGTCATCTTTCCTTAAAGAATTCTGCGTAGTAAAAAACTTTATGATGTTCAAACAAACAGAAAGGCAAAATGCTTTTGCAACCTTCTTGTCTGGCAGGGCTGACTGCATTAAGGGAGGTCCCTGAGCACTGTTTTGTGCTTCTCTATCAGGCCTTTTCCAGTTCTTCAGGGCTTCCAAGCTGAGTGTGAGACATTTGCCATTTAGTAGCTTTGGTGCTGGCTCCTGTAGCTGACACGTGTGGATATACCACATCTCTTGAGTTGCCCTGAATAGCACACAGCTTACTTAAAGATTCTTCTGCAAGGTGTGACAGTGCTTAGTGGACTCACCTGCCTGCAGCTCTGATTTCTGGTACAGTTGTTGGCACTGGTACAAAGCAGGTGTGAAACACTGCCCTGTGGAGCTGACAGCATTTCATGTCCCCTTGCAAGGCTGTGTAGCAGTGGGAGGTGAGGGCTGGGCTGTTGTGGCAGGAAACAAACACATATTGAAAAGTGAAGCTGACCACAAGCACAGTGTGACCCCTCTAGTTTTGCAGTCCAGGATGGAGGAAAGGCAAGAATTAGTCAATTTTTTTTTTTCTTTTTGTAATCTTTTTTCACCAGCTATACCTGTAAGTCTTTTATTGGTAACTCTTTGAAGTTTCTTGATGCAAGTGAGGACTTTAAAAACCATGGATTTATTCTTGACTATGTCCCTTTAATTATCATGTGTTAGCTACTAAAGCATTTTCAACAGTTCTAATTGAAACGTGAGCCAGTTTACTAATTAGCCAAGATTATATGGGCAATACACAAAAAGAAACCGCTTTTCTATGTCAGTATTTGCTTCTTTATCCCTTAGGGAGACCTGGTGTGACATGACCAAACTGTACCACCAGCAGCCTCTGAGCTCCTGGCAATCCTCAGCAGCATCCTACACAGGCCAGGGGAGATGGGCGTGGAGGGGCATGAAGGATTTTGGACTGGGGTCCTGGTCTCTGCCTCAGGGTACTGCCACCCCTTGCATGGTTTCTTCCATCATGGATCTATTCCCCCTCCCTGGGACCTGCTGTGGTGGAGATGGATGTTTCTGGCCCTGGCCTTTATAAGAACAGACTGCCCTGTGTGGTGCACTCATGGCAGGTGTAGGGGCACGCAAAGGGACTCTCAAGGCCACCTGGAGCAGATCCCAACCCCTGCCTGTGTGGGGAGCAGAGGCCTCAGGAGACCTCCTGAGCAACAAGGCTGTGAAGGGACTCAACCACAAGTCCTGTGAGGAACAGCTGAGGGAACTGGGGTTGTTTAGTCTGGAGAAGAGGAGGCTCAGAGGAGACCTCATCACTCTCTACAACTCCCTGAAAGGAGGGTGTAGCCAGGGGGGGTCAGTGTCTTCTCCCAGGCAGATATCAGCAGGACAAAGTGGCATGGCTTTAAGCTCTGCCAGGAGAGATTTAGGTTAGATATTAAGAAAAAATTCTTTGAAGAGAGGGTAATCACGCACTGCAATGGGCTGCTCAGGGAAGTGGAGGGCTCCCCTGTCCCTGGAGGAGACTTTTTAAAAAGAAACTGGATGTGGCACTCAGTGCCATGGGCTGGTAACCACCAAGGTAGTGGATCAAAAGTTGGATTTGGTGATCTCAGAGGTCCTTTCTAACCCGTCTGATTCTATGATTCTGTGATTCTTTGCAACGTGTGCTGGGAGGCAGCACCAAACGCTTTTTCCCTCTCCCCTCTGAGCCAAGTTATGTCTGGGTGGGACTTTCTAGGGGTAAAGAGTTGAAATATGGGGAAAGAAAACATCCCTGCCATAAAGATTTCAAAAACCTGTTGGGCAAACACCTACTTGCTAGGAACGGCTTGGTTGGACTGGCCCTGCCCAGGGATGGGGTGGTTACTCAGCACCAGATGTTGCTGCCAGCTCTGTTTTCTGAGGTTCCCTAATGGCATAAGGGAATTTTAGGAAGAAAGAGGAGGTGTCCTTGAGAAATTCACAGCTGCCTTCTTATGAAAACTAAGTCAGATAATGCAGGTATGTTGACATTGATACGAATAAGTGATGCTTCCACCACCACTTCAAACTCTCTCTGCTCTCTTCCCTCACCCTCCTTATGGCTGTGTCACTGTAGCATCTTCCACATTAGGAGATCAAAGCAAGTAGGGACTGTCCCTATCAAATCCCGGTGAGGAATAAGGATCACAGTCACTGTATAAATATAGGAACTAATGCACAGAAGTATCAAGTGACCTACTGGGATGGCTTCAGCCTTGCCTGGAGAAATATACAGGTTTTCTATGTGTAGAAGAGCACACAGTGATTAGCACTGCGGAGGACCCTATTTTACTGATAATCATCTAGTTATCCATTAAGCCAACTTAAAGCCAAAAGAGAGAGAATCCCATTTCTGGGGCTGCTTTTGTCTATGACTCAGCCAGCTGGTTTGGTAGTGAGGTGGTCTGGACTGTTCTCCATGTGCTTGCTGCACAGAGTGGGATGGCTCTTGCACAGATGCTCTTCCAAGGTCCTCATGAATGACACACCCATTTCTTGGAAACTGGCCCACAATGGCTTGTCTCCAGCTGCTCTACTAGCACCAGTTTTTCTGTAACTCATACATCAGCAAGTTGATGATCTGCATGAAACTCAGTTCTGATGGTTCATCTATCCTCTTTACATCTGTGTAGGTAATTGGCACCAGCATCTGCTCTGACCTTAGAGGCACCTTCAGTTATGATCTGGATGCACAGAACAAACTGTGAGCATCACTGGTGGCTGCAGCTGGATACTTCAAAACCTTCTTCTCCCTTTCTAATCCCTGTGGAAGCCAAATATCTCCTATTATCAGCAATGTCCAATGTAGACTTAAGTGCACTGAAGTCCAATGTAGAATCTGTCTGTCTTGGTCATATTCTGGATAGGTTCTTAAATTACCACAATTTCCTTTTGAAATTAAGAACACTCATCATCTCGTTGGTGAGTTTAGTCAATCTGCTTTGGGATCTAGTGGTTCTCCTCCTCAAACACCTTCTGTCTTTGTCTGTGCTATGTGATGGCCTAATCCTTCCTACCCTGGGTTACTTGATGTGCAACTCCATGTGACCATATGCATCATGTCAGGGCTTTTCTTCCTGGCTTCTTCACTTTGTCTGCCAGCACTGTCATATTGCTCTGTTAAATATCCACCTCCCAGTAAGCAGGAGGCAGTTCCCCTCCGGGCATAGCCTTCCTGAATCCCCTCTGGTTTGCCTCAAGTGCTGACACCTTACCAAGTCAGCATTTCTGCAGCAGGACTTCTCAATGAGATCTCCAGGCAGAGAGAATAGGTCCTATCTGTAGTTTCATGCTGAAATCCCTGCCCAGTGGGGATTCTGGGGTGGATTCAGAATGGCACCACATGCTTTGAAATTCACACTGCAGGGACCTGCACCCCTGGCAAATCAGATAAAGGTTTGGGTATATCAGGATGTGTCAAGAATGCTGTGTCTTGACCTCCAGGTGTATGCTCTAATGATTCACATTAATGAGTTACTAGAAATCTGCAGGTACTTCTCACTGTCTCTGGGATGTTTACCTTGCCCTCCTGGCTGCTTTCCATCCTGGCTAACAACATCCACAAGGGGCTGTAAATCCTGCCCTTGCATAGCCCTGCATGTTTCAGTGGTATACACTATGTGACATCTCCTGCACCGGTTTTAGAGCTGAGCTTTATTTCTCATTCCAAAGTAACACAGACGTATCCTATCCTCTTAACCTCCTCAGCAATAATTCCTGCAAATGAGAGTCTCCACACAGAGATACTCAGTATTTTCTAGTGCATTAGTCCAATAACCATCCAGTTTCTGCCTTATGTGTTGGAAGTGGACGTGTTGACAAATAAAATTATTTTATAGATGATCCTCTATACTTCCCAGACAGGGAATTTAGCAATATCATGTGCACAGCATCCTTTAGAAGATCGATGTCTATTCATTTCATCTTCTGTTGCTTACTCAGGGAAATTTCATACTTAATATTGCTCCCCAGAGGAGCTTTCCCATCCCTAATTTTTAAAACCAGTAATTGAAAGGAGAACCTGGAACACCATCTTCTGAGGACTGTTGGTAGCAGCTTGCGATGACCCCAGAGAAGAAGAGACTGTGAGCAGCCATCCGTGTTCTGCATGGCCAGGTGATTCCTGGGAATGATGTCTCTCAGCTGCATCACAGCCCAAGCTGAAAGCATTGCTCAGTCTGCTGAAAACACCACTGAGGCCTGAATGAAGGAACTCTTCCCGTCAATATGCTCAGATGGGAGTTGAGACTGGACTTGGTGTGGGCAGAGGAATTTTTTGGGTTGCAGAGTAGCTCCTCACTGCCAGCTCCCAGTGGCATCTAATGATGGCAGTAGATCACCAGGAGAGGCTGTGGGGTGGCCTCTGTTTTCTTCTTTTTCCAGCTGTCTGAGGTACCTCTTGGCCATGAGGAAGCTGTCAGAGAGAAAGGGGGCAGCTAGAAAGTGTCCTCCTCTTCCCATGTGGAGCATCCAGAGACTGGGGAATGAGAGCTGCTTGGCTAAGCAAGGTGGGCTTCAGATCTCTTACTTCCCATTGTAGTGAGTGTGCCAGTCAGAGATACTGTGCCTGGTGGCCCCTCTTGTGCCCACCTCTGCCCCCATTCTTTTAAAGAAGCTATCAGGATGTTCTTGCAGCGAAATGTTCCAGAGCCTCCTGTTCCTGTGTGCTCTTTGTCTCTCAGTGTCCTCCTGTCATATCTCTTACATTAACATTATGTCTTCCCAGGGAAGTGCTACACTCCCCATCCATCTCCTCTGCTCTCCATGTCTTCCAATGGGGTAGCTCTCAGTGTAGCTGAAGGTGAGAGATAAGATTTCATGGGAGCAATCTTTGTTTTGGCCTCCAGAGGATTTATGACAGCTCAGGACACAGCTGTAGTTACATTTGCTTTCATAGCTCTGGGAGAGGAGTGAGATGCTCACAGTGGCTTGGGAAGTTACAAAGTCCTGAAAAGGGCAACCCCCACCAGCTGTGGGGGCCAGGAGGGGTGGCTTGATGGGCCACTGCAACCACCCTCCATCAGTGCTGACCTTTTTGTGGTGACAGTCACTGGAGCAGCTGGCCAGCTGAGAGAAGGGCACTTCCCTGCAAGGAAGCAAGCCCAGCCTTGCTGGCTGCAGAGCAGCCTAGGAGCAAGGAAGCTGCTCTTTCCCCTGCCACAGAATCCCAGTGAAAGGTTAACTGCACCCTGTTATCTGGCACTGGGCCTGTGAGCCTTCCTCCTGGTGTCACTGCACAGACCCTGAAATCTTCTGTTGTGTTCCTTTTTTCCTTGCATGGGGGGATCTGGCAACATTCTGTCTCTAGAGCAAGAGCAGGCAGCAGCTGTGGTTTGGCTGGAGCCCTCCATCCCACACCACCCAGCTGTGGGTGGTCCCAGCATCCCCACACCACAGAGCCCACACCTCTGGGCTCCTGTGCTGGGTTCCTAAAGCTTTCACAGTGCCATGGACCTGCTGAAGGATCACCACCTCTTAGTGAAGCTGAGGAGGTTGTGCACCTCCTCCTCTTTTGAGACTGGGTGAGAGATGCAAGGTCCTGCCTGTGTCTCTTCAGGGTACCTGCAGCTTTGGTCTGAGAAGTTCTGCCCACTCCCCTATTGTTTCAGAGCCAGGTAGAGCTCCTTTTCTCCCTGTGGCTGCTAGCAAAAGAGTAAATTGGTGATTTAATGGATTGGTCATGAAATTCAGACACCCTTTTTTGAAAAGCCACCTGAGGCTTGGGTGTGCACTAACAGTCTGGTGTGCTGTGGAGCTGGTCCAAGAGACCAGAGGGTTTGCACACTCAGTTTCCTGTCCCAAGGAGATCTGATTTGGAAAGCCAGCATTTTACTGTGCATCCTCCCTATGGATCCCCACCGTGTTTTCTTACCCTTTCTTGCCTTTTTCTTTTTTAAAACATTTAAAAAGACGACTTAAAGAAATCTCACCGCTGTGGAACTACTTAGTAGGCTGTATAGAGCTCCCTGTAGGTAGCAAACATGCATACATCAGGTCATTATTCCTTGAGTCCACATCTCTGAGTATTCATTGCACACATAAAATATGTGAAATCAAGCTTTCCATACATACAGTGCAGGGTCAGGGGCATCATCTGCAGGGCTGGGGACATCATCTGCTGGGCACATGTCCTTATCAGATGAGCATATCTACTCCATTCTGATGTGTGGACACACCACTCATGGAGATGGGAGAGCCACCTCATAAAAAGGAAAAAAAAAAAGAAAAAAAAGAAAGAAATTAAGGAAAAGAAAGTTCCCGTATGAAAGCAAATTCAAGTGGTGTGCATGCATAATATTGTGTAAAGCCTCCAAAGAGCTTTGTCACAATCCCTAAGCAAGCTCCTGGGAAACAAAGTCAGTGGGTTTTTGCCAACAAGCAATACTGAGTAATTTGGAGGTCCTAGATGGAAAAACCATAAGCAATGATAATTATAAATAGAATTTTAAAAAGCAACCCACGTTCAGGAAGCACTGGCTGCATTTGAAAATCCCACCTTCAGTTTTGTTGTACATGAGTAAGAAAAAGATCAGAGCTATGAATCAGCCATAGGTTTTACTCAGCAAATTGAACAAGCTTTGCAAAGTACCAAAGGCCCAGACAACATCAGCTTCAAAAGCCAATTTCAGTCAACTGTTCCAAAGAAAATGCAGGAAAACTGTTGTGGTGCTAGCTGAGCACCAACATTTACACGAGAGACATACGATTTAAAATCCTACATCCTTCAGGCTGGATTAAGAGAGATTGAAAGGGTCCAGAGAAGGGAAAGATGTTTGACAACATGGGATACACATAGAGAAAGCACTGGCAAAAATAAAGCTTATTTTTCTTAGAAGAATTAAAAGTTGGGGTTTTTCCTTGCATATTCTTGCACTGCTATAGCAGAGGTTGTCCAAACTCTTCCCCCTACCCCATATGCCATCATTTGAAAGTCAGAGTTTGTAAACAAGCCAAAGGCAAGGGCCGGCAGAGGAGATGGGATTTCCATAGCGTGTGGGTGCAGTTATGATTTGAGAGTCTAACTGGAGGAGGGCTGGATAATTTTGTGGTCATTAGTGACAGCGATAGGAATGCAAGCTGCAGTGGTGATAATTAATCAACCCTCCTGTTCCCTATTGTGAAATGGTGATTTTCAGAGGGCTGTTGGCAGTAGCAGTATCCCCAGGATGCTCATTTTCTGAAGCACTGTGGGATCAAAGATACAGGGTTTATTTAACACCAAGAGCTACCTGCTGAGGCACATAGGGATCTGAAGCTTGGGGATATTTCTCCTGACTCCACCTGTGGGTGTGGAGCTGTGGTACCGTGGGGTGATTCACCTGCAGGAGGAGCAGCTGGCCTGGTTGCTCTTAGGAGCAGTTGTTCTGGGATAAGAGAAATGCTTTTTAAGTGGATCTGACTTAATTTAAAAAATGTAGTTCCAACTTTGGGTTGGGGACTGACTGGGAGTCCAGGAGCCCTGAGACAGAAAGTCCGTGCTCCTTTAGAGTGATTGCATTTATATGAGCATGGAATGTATGTGCTTATCAGTGCACGTGCAGACAATATTGGATTTAAGAGGGTGTGAGATCAACCTGGAATAAAAGCACCAATCCCTTCTGTCACGGGCAAGACTACACAAAGCCTTGCAGCCACCAGGAAAGCGATGGGACCACAGGGGATATTTTCAGCCCATGACAGTCAGTGCAGCCCTGGCTGTAAGGAGGTAGCAGGTTTGGCAGAGCCTCCAACATGTTGAACATCCCTTGTTCTGTTTGCTTGCAAAAGTCACAGGACTGTGACCTCTGCATAACACATGTACTTGCTGTAAAAGAAAACACAGTGAACTCAGAGCACAGTGAGCTCTTCTTTTCCTGCAAAATGCTCCAAGAACTCATAAGAAATGTACCTAAGGAGAGATTCTGGATGTCCTGCCAGCTGCTCCAGCAACCAGCACCTCTCAGGGCAGGCTGATGAAGCTGTTCCTTCAGCAGCTGATTAACCTGCACCATCTAGGGTATCACCTAGGGTTCCCTCTGGTGGGAATAATGCATGAGCTGCTGGCTGCAGGGTCTCCCACAGTCTGGTTGGGCTGGTGCTGCTGGGGGGGAGGCAGCTGCATGTTACCTGCATTTGTGTGTGCTTGTGTGGCTGCTTTTGCAGGGGTGTATACGTGTGCAATGGGTGGCAGGGTGAGGGACACCTGCTTCTTTGCTGGTCATCAGGCTTCATTGCCTACACTCTGAGCTTCTGAGTGGCAGCTCCTGATCCCCTCTGTGGTTTCCTGGGGGATCAGAGCTATTTGTGGCTGACTTTTTTTGCACAGTGTGGCCTGACATCATGCCTTTGGGTTAAGCAGAAAATTGGACAGTGTCACATGCAGGAGTGGGCCTTTAACCTTTCTCAAGGGCCATTTTGAGCTTGTTCAGTGGGTGAGAAAACTTTGACTCTCTAATGTCCCCGTTCAACTCTTTACTTTCCTCCACAGTTGCTTCTCTGTTCCCTTCTCCCCTTTATGACACTTACTATTTTTCCATCCACAGCAAAACAGTTCACATCAAGGTAATTGATGATGAGGAGTATGAAAAAAACAAGAATTTCATCATTGAGCTGATGAGCCCCCGCATGATGGATATGAGTTTACAGAAAGGTGTAGTACTGGCCCACCAGACTAACATTAACGTTCTTCTTTCCTCTTCTCTTCCATCTCCTTTTCTCCTACTCTTCCTCTGATGTTTCTCTGTCTCCAACTGCTCTGCCCTAAACACTGCTGTGCGCACACACCGTGTCACATGGTACTCACGGTGGGAGGATGCTGGTGGGGATGGGGAGAGGAAAAGGGAAGAGGGGGGCAGAGAGAGAAGGATGGAGAGCTGTCGCTCTTGTCATTATTTCTCAGCAGCTTGAGAAGGACCTTCTGCCACCCTCACTAGAGGCTGCAAGCAAATTTTGTAGCATCAGCAGGAAGATGCTGGGCAGAAATGCATCCAGCATCTCAGGAGATCATCACTCAGCACTGCTGCTATGGCTTGGTCAGCCCCATGTTAGATAAAGACAGGAACTGAGGACTGCCAGAGAAGCAGCTTCTGTAATTTCTGGGAGCACAAGATGAGGGCAAGGAGGACCTGATGCCCTGCTTTAGTTTGCCCGAAGGCTCACAGCAACTGTGCATTGCAAGGATGCTAGAGGGAGCTAGGCAAGCTGGCAGCAGGTAGAAGGGGCCAGCCCCACTCGAGTGCCCAAGGTATATCCATTTGAGCCTCACAGGCAATTTAGTCCATTGTGTTCCCCTGTGAGGTCCCAGCAAAGCTGTCTGGTCCCAGGGAAAGCTGTGTCCTTGCTGAGGAAACAGGTCAGGGAGAAGAGACTGGCACTGCTGAGGGGAAATAGTAGTAAGATGTGCTGTTTTAAAACTTGTAATCAGAATTAATGGCCTCCTTTGCAGCTAACAGAGATACAGCCTTCTGGCAGAGACCCACCTCACCCCATTGGGTGACGTGTATGTGAATGCCCATCTCTTTCTCTTCTACTCAAACTCCCAGCCCGTAGTCCCTGCAGGTTTATTATTAATTGTGAGGGTAGCAGAAGCAATTATCTTCCAGCTAAAATGCAATGGATACCCCAGGGTGGTCCCTGGTGGTTTCCAGGTGGCCAATGCCCTTTCCATTACCATGTGACACTGGAGAAAAAAAAAAAAAAAAAAGTGTTGCAGGAGTCACCTCCCACTAACCATCAGCAAGGTTTGACCCCCTTCTTTTCCCTCCCTCCTCACTTCCTGGCCAGCTACCTCTCCTCCTAACACCCTCCTGCTCCCCAGGGAGCAGCTGCGACGGATGCCCCGTGTCCAGCAGGCAGGCGGATGCTCACCCCCTGTGGGGATGGGGCTGCGTGCCAGGAGCCCAGATCGCCACCTCTGCTGCTGCTGCTGCTGCTGCTGCTGCCACCGTGCCTTCGGCCAGCTGACCCACTGTACAGAGTTGTCTCTTTTGTTGTCCCTACAGGAAGACCGTAAGGGTTAAGATAGTAGATGAGGAGGAATACGAAAGGCAGGAGAATTTCTACATTGCCCTTGGTGAACCGAAATGGATGGAGCGAGGAATATCAGGTGTGAGATGCTTTATGAAAAAAACAAACAAACAAAACAAAAAAACCCAACAAAAATTTTGAATCAAGTCTCCAGCCCCCCTAATCCAGAAAATATAACCCTCTTTCTCCTCCTTCCCCTTCCCTCTTTTCTTCTCCTCTGTTGATGGATCGACTTTTACTCTCTGCCCTCCTATATTCTTGCTTTCACCCTGTTTCAGTGTCATCTCTCCCTTTTAGAGCCCAGCTTACTTCTGATCCTCCTTTTGTGCAATGCTTAAGCCTTGGGGGCTGTTTTTCTTTTTTTTTTTTTTGGTTGGGTTTCCATGTCTTATCTGTTTTCTTTTTTGTTCTGAGCACACCTTTGCTGTTCTACCCTCTCCTTCTCCTTTGCCAGGACCTTGGGGAATATGAAAGGCAAGAGAGGGGCACAATGCATGGTCACTCCTTCAGCTCCTCCCATAAGCCCCCCTTTCCTTCCCTCTGTTGTTGCCTGCCAGTGGCATTGCCTTGGTGCACTTGGGTCCCCATGAGGCACGGTGAAAAGCCCACGGGAGAAGAGGGAAGGTATATGTAATTTTGCTTTTGTTTTGAAAATGGTTCACCATGTCATTCCTCTGAAGCCTCCTTGATGTGTTGCAAGCAGTCACAGCCTGTTTCTAGAGGGTGTGGAGCTCTGCTGAGGTCCTGCTTCATCAGCAGTGAGAGTCAGGATCTCCTAGCAGAGCAGAATTACAGTGGTACTAAACCCACGCTCATCGTTGCCCTTTGCCTAGGTGTATCTTTGTCCTCTACATATTTGACTCCTTTGTGCAAGTCCTGCCATTGGTCTCACCAGCTTTGTGGTGGCCTGGAAGGGCCACGTTTTAAACAGAAGCACTTCACAAAAGCAAATTGAAATCCATCTTCTGAGTGTTTGATAGGGAGCAGAGACAGATGTGTGTGCCCACAAGCTTACTACTTCTCCCATGTGCTACTGCAGAAGATGGGAACACCTAGTAGTTGTCTGTGCATGGCACAGCTTCCCCTTGCTGAAATATTTCCAGTCTCTTATCTCACCAGCACAGCAGCTACACATCCTCTGGCCGGTCTGGGTCTGATCACCCAGGCAGGTCTCAGCAGGGTATTCAGAACAGACACAGCTTGCATTAGCATGGCAATGTACTGTAGCATCCGTGGCTTTATAAAATGCAACCCCAAGGAGGGTTTGTAGCTTTGTGCTGTTAGACTGTCTCATACAGCCTGCAGGCAATGAGGGACATTAGATTTCACTGTGTGCTGAGCACAGGTCCTTGGGTTTCACTCAAATCCAGCTAACCTTGCTCAGAAGCAGCGACAAATCTGCCATATCCCACGGGGTTATGTTCCAACAGTTAATTGCTTGCCAGGGTAAATATATGGGCACAGCTTCCAGGTAGAAGTTGTCTGGCCTCAGCTTGTAGCCACTACTTTCCTACTTTTCTCTGTCAGATTACAGAAGTACATAGCATGCCTTGGCTTCTGTGGAGGGACCTGCTCACTATAGCCATATTAAACTCAGATTTCTTCTTGGGAGATTAAGGAGATTAAGCCTGTGGCCCCTACTGCCATGACGTAGGGTCTCCTCTCCACAATGTCCCTTCCTTTCCTTGGGACTCTTACCTCTGTCTCAGCAGGCACAGGAGGAAAATCACCTACCTTTAGCTTTCTCCTTCTTATGCTCTCAGCAGCCTGAAGCATCACTGCAAAGTTTCAACTCACTTTCTGCTCTCTGCAAGCCCTGCGTTCTTTTCTAAACCAGTGACCTTCAGTGTACAGGGTCAGGATTGGGCTGTTTTTTGTGAAGTCTTCCGTTCCTTTATCCCATATAGGCCACTTAGCATCTGGCTAAATAAAAACACTTACTTAAAAAAAAACCCAAATAGCACCTAGGGTGGTTCAATTGTAAAATATCCTCATCGTTATTAGGACTATGATGCCAGATTGCCATGCTGTGGGTGTTGCATTTACACCAACACCAGTTGGATTCAGTGGGACCTTCTGCTTTGCAATAGGAAGAGGGAGGAAAGAGCAGAGTCAGCTGGAATGATCTGCAGCACAAAGCCTGCAGGCCAGCTGCATCCATTGCTGGTGGTAAAGGTGCACCCTCCAACACACCCTCCTTACCCAGAGGAAGTGAAGGACCATGCCAAGGAGAAGACATGGGGCTCTGGTTGGCCTTCTCATAGAAAAGTCAGAGCAAGAGCACCACAGTTTTAAAATCTAAGGGGTGGGAGATTAAAACACATTTCTAAATCTTGCTGGCACAAGGTGGCAGTCACTACCCTAATTCCAGGGCATCTGGAAAGATCCCCAGCTCCGTAGTGCTGCACACCATGGCATCTCTGACAAGCATACCTTGTGTCTGGGATGAAGAATAAGGAGCTACCTGAGGCTTTCCCATGCAGAGCATTGTGAGTGAGGGACAGCAGATGCTGTTGCCAGCAGCTTTGCAGGGCACACGTGAGCAGCCAGCTCCTGGCAGGAAGGAGCAGCCTGGGATGCCCATGGGCTTGCACGGGGTCAGGGCAGCACACAGCCTGCCACATGGCATCAGGGAGGGACATTCACGCTGACATCCACGCTCGTTCCTGCCATAATTGTGTTGTTGCAGGGACAGAACTCAGCTGGTTTATTTGTTGCAAAGCACATGCACGACCAAGAGAGCCCAGTGGGTTGCAAGGTCAGCTGCATCCCAGCCCTGCAGCATGAATCCTGCCATTGCCCTGCACCCACAGATGGGTGGAAAATCCCAAACTACAGTTGCCGAGCATTCACTTGTTTTTCTTGGGGCGATAAATGGCACATAGCGAGAGCAAAGCACAGGTCCTGCCTCTCCTGGGAGGTTCAAACTGCTTTTGCTGAAGAGTCTCTCTGGGTTTTGGCTACCCACACATTAGTTTCCAGCACCACAAAAGATGTGGTCTTTCTTGGCAGTGTGTCTTCATTTGTTGTTACTCCCCACTTAGCTCTGTCACACTGAGCTGGTGACTAGAGTGCTGTAGGAGTACTGGATGTGCTCAGAGGGGCCTTCATAACATCTTCAAAATATCTCATCTGACCCTGTTGGGAGCAGGGGAGTTTTGGGTGCTTCAGATGACTGGCAGTTGTGTTTGAAAGTAATCTGCAATCCAGGTTGTGTGGAGGCAGCCCATCTACCACAATTATGCCTGCACTATCACAGCTTCTTGCCAAGGGCTCACACTCACCCCTCAGGACCTCACCTTGAGGACACAAGCTAGGTAGCAGTGATGAAATCAGTGATGAAATGTGGTGCCCTGAAGGGCAGGCAGAACTGACCACAGGGCTGGTGACTGGGGGGAATAGATATTTACTTCTCAAACCATCCTAGGGCAGAGTTTGGTTGGTTTATTTTTGGATGCAGAACTCATTCTGGAGCTTCATGCTTTTAAAATCCTCTGTGCTGCCCCTGCGGGTCTCCACACTGCTGCTGGCTGCAGTGGTGGGGCATTCTGATGGGCACACAGCAAAAGAGGACAGCAGGCAAGAGCAGGGCTCACTACCACATGGCTGATTTGCATTACTGGCCAAGCTGTGCTAGGCATCTGCCTGTACAAAGCAGCTACCACCTGTCCAGGGAATATCTGCTTCTCCTGAGCAGAGCTGTGGGGTAGATGGGAATGACCATGTCTTGAGCTTCACAATGAGGTGAGGCTGTGTATCTCCAGGAGGTCTCTGCAAGGACCATAGCTCAGCAGGGAATTCAATCCTATTTCTCTTGCTGTTTGCACCTGCAAGCACCTTACCAAGAGACAACACCTCAGGAAGGTGCCTGTGGTGGCTCAAATGTGCATTCCTGTCTCCACATTGCTCGGGGCTTGCACAACGTGTAACAGCCTTTTGACTGAAGCATTTTGCATCGTCTGCAGATACCATTCCTCACTGGTCACCCCCAGTTGTATCAGTGCTGTGCTGCTCTGAGCCATGGGGCACTTAGTTGTTAACCTTTGCCATAAGGTTGATCACTTAGCTGATCACTTAGTCCTGTTCTTTGCTTTTCCCCTATATATAAATGTTATATCTACAGTCCCAACCCCTGTCCTGCAGCCCATCTCCACCAACTGCTTTCTGCAGCTGGATTCTATTCAAAAACTTTCTAACCATCCAAACAAACCATATCAAGTAGCTTTACTTCAGCAGTTCTTTTTGTTTATGTGCACTAGTAATTCAGAGAGATTAGACTAGATTTGTGATGGGTATCTTGTCAGGTCTGTCTGTGATGAGGACCAATATTAACTCAGTATCTGATGCAAAGATCACTGGCAAGGATGGTGCTTGCCACAAGCTGGTTATATCAAAGTGTGTGAGTGAAAAGAAATAGAAGAGAGACATGTTCTTTACTTGGGAAAAATGGTAAAGGTTGCCTTTTTCTATCCTCCTGGACATTTCCTACGTTTTCTGATTTTTTTGTCTTCTCCATTTCTAAGAAATTAATCTCTGAATACTTCTTGTCTTCTGCTTTCCTCCAGATGTGTGGTCATGTAAACTGAATTCCTGCCTCCTGAACACTGCAGAGCTTTGAAACCCCCCAGCACCCTGAGCCAACTTGCTGGCCATCCCTTTTTCAACACCTTTTCAATGTGCTCTTGCAGTGAAACGAGTCCTTTCCTTTATGACATTTGTCTGTTAGTTTGACTCTTATTCCAGTGGCAGCTCTGGTATCTGGTCAGCTCGTAGCTTGGACTGAGGATTTTGCTGCTGTCAGCCCAGAAGGGTTTTAGAGAAATGCTTCCTTTGAACATCAGCTTTCACGTTTTATCTGCAGTCCTGGATTACAGGAGAAAAACTTGCTTTGCACTCCCTGGATAAAGTCAATCTTCTGCTTAAATTGTTTTTAACCTTAGTACTGATTATAGAATCAGAGAATGGTTTGGGATGGAAAGAACCTTAAAGATCATGTAGTCCTAACAGCCTTGCCTCCCACTAAGAGCAGGTTTCTCAAAGCCCCATCCAAGCTGGCCTTGGACACCTCCAAAGAGGGGGAAACCACAGCTTTCTTGGGCAACCTGTTTCAGTAATGGAGCCCAAACAGCAAGGAAGGCTAGTTTGGAAGATTTCACTTGATAGCAGGTGATGGTGAAAATAGCATTGGAAATGTATGTTTCATGAAGGTAATTGGGCTCTGCTCTTGGCACAGTGGTGGAAGATTCATCCTCAGGGTTGGTGCATGAAGGCTGAGTCTTGAGAGTTATGTTTTGTAAAAGGAACTGACATCCTTGATGCAAAATTTTGCTTCAGGAAGTATCTCCCACAGAATGCAGCTTCACTGGAAATGGGAGCACAGATGACTGGCGAGCACTATTTAACATCTTGCTGGCATGACCTGACTTGGAAA
Source organism: Heliangelus exortis (assembly GCF_036169615.1). NCBI lineage: Eukaryota > Metazoa > Chordata > Aves > Apodiformes > Trochilidae > Heliangelus > Heliangelus exortis. The sequence goes on along the minus strand of NC_092426.1, from coordinate 34,305,522 downwards.
CATTTTGTCTGAAGTCCTTTCAGCTCTCCTGGCACAGTCAACTGGTGTGGGCAAATCTCATAACACATCTCCTTTTAATCAAGTATCAGCACCCCTGAGGGACAAGCTTCATGCACCAGGGGAAGCGTGTGGCAGGGGGCCTCAGAATAAGAATTTGCTGTAGCTCTGTGATGAAGGTGAACACTTCCCACAAACAATGTTAATGCTCCTGATGGAGAGGAGTCTCTTGGAGTCTGCAAGGGCTTTGCTAGGGACTTCAGTAAAAACATTCAGGTTAATGCTGCAAAATCTCTTCCTTGTTTAGCTCTATCTTGTTTATAGCTCTTCACAGTCAACTAGGGAACCAGTTTGCTCATCTCTGTGAGCAAGTCTGGAGGCAGAGTCTGTGGAGAGTTGCATCTGGAAGATGGGGGAGCCTTACCTCTTCAGGAAACTGAGCCCTTAGTTTGCATGGTCATTGAGGTCTCTTGGGTGCACATGAGGTGCAGGCAGTGTATCCTCCTTTCCTCTTCCTCCTTTCAGCTCACCCTGTAAATCCCAGGCCTTTAACAAGGATCCTCTTATCTATGCAGTGGCTTTCTGGAGTCTTTATGGATATTGATTAGAAAAGATTTGTGTAACAAAGAATGAGTCCTGAATAACGCATGCAGGGTGGACAAATCTCTCTCCAAGGTAAAGAACAGGAAAAGGTATTTCACTGTTTAGAAAAAAATCTGAGACAAATATTTAGTACAGAATTTACAGTATTGCCCAGTTTCTGGTCTGCTCCCACCCCAAGCCCAGTTCCTCTTTTTTAACCTTCTTTGGCCTCAGTAGAGTTAAAGCTGGAGAGAATTCAAGTCCTGATCCATACATCACAGCAGGATTTCACCCCAAAGGACATTGGGAATATGCAGATGAAGTAATTCATAACTAATTAACTATTTCAGCAGCAACTTTCAGGTCCAAATTGTCCCTTTTCAAAGGTGGCAGGAGAAGCAAAGTTCATGCACTCAATTTTGTCTTGGCCCAGTGAAAACCTGGCCTGCAGGGCAGAGGCAGCCCAGTAAAGGAGAAGCTGGGATCCAGAGCTGAAGGCTGAGAGAGTCAGCATCACCCTGTCCACAGGCACTGATGTTTGTGACTGTGGAGCTAATTTTAGCAGCTCCTTGCAAGAATGTGCATGCCAAACCTCTGAAACTACCTGAGATGCCAACAGCAATGGGGTGGCCTGGTTTGGCCCCATGAGGAGTGTGATGTGCAGAGCAGGAGTGTAGGAGTAGGAGAGGTGCTCTGGGGAGAAATGGACGGGATGCAGCACACCTGAGAGATGGGAACAGCATGGGGGCCATCAGCATGGCTGGTACAGGTACAGCATCTCCAGATGGAGTGTCAGGAAACATTACAGGTCAGGGCTAAGGGCACATTATCAGATGTGTGTGCAGGAAGGAAGATTTAGTCTGTGAAATCATTTTCTTGCTTGCATGCACAGCGTTCACTCAGAAAAATAAAGATAAAAGAATCCCTGGGCTTTCTGCATGCTGTATTCTTGATACAGCTTTATAGATTTCTTCAAATATTCATGTATCATATCATGGGTGAAAGGGAGAAAAATAGTTCTTTTGCAAGCTCAAAAGCAAATGGGAATAAAAAAATAAACTCAAATCCCAGAGCACCGGAATAACAGTTTTTAAAAACAGGAGGAACAAGTGATTTTTTTTTTTTTTAATAATGGCAGTAGCTTAGGGGCCCAGTATTATTTTATTATATGAAATTTGAACACTGAATTGGTGCTTATAATTGCAAAAGGAATAAATTTCCCCACATTTTCTGGAGAACCAGAAGACTATGGTCAAGAAGGCCATAGGGTAGCATGCAGGACAGAGCTCCAAGGTGACTGAAGATTGCTACAAGGAGCAGTGACAAACCTGCTGCAGACTTGGAGGCACAGCTGTGTGGAGGACAGGAGATGATGTGGGCAGAGCAGGTTGTGTGCTTCTCATGGCTCTGCAGCACTGTAGATGCTGCAGAACCTACTTATGAATGTTCCCCCCAAAGGTTTTTGACTCTCAGAGGAACAGCCTCTGAAATACAAGAGGTGCTCAACAAGGAGCCTCTTCACTGAGCCTTCCTCTCTCACTGCACCTCTACCTGCCTGCATGGGCAAGGGACTTCACCCCACGTGCCCAGGGTATTTCCACCAGGGGAGATGGATATGTGGAATGAAGATCTTGACTGGGCTGATGCCCCTGAACAGGCTGTCAGGAAAGCTGTGCCCATGGGTGCTGGGAGCTGGAACTCAGGGTTACTTTCCCACTGGTACACTGTGCGACCTTTGACAAATTGTTTAGGAAATCACTTTCGTACCAGTGCTGATACAATTGGATGCCTCTATACAGAAGCACCTGCTTTTCAGAGGCCTGAATGGGCAAGCCTGGATAAATTAGCACTTTTGGACTCCAGCCCACTTCTGAGTTTGCAGAACTTTCCCTTTAGCTTTGCTATGCTTGCTTCACCATCTGTCAAATGAGGCTGTTAGTACTGACTCAGTCTTTGTACAGAGTTTTAAGCTGTTAAGACTAAAAGTGCACGGTAATAAGTGTTAGTAATTACAATACTGTCATTGCATGCAACTAAGTTTTCAGGGACTGGCTGTTTGGAGGACAGGAAGAAGTCAAAGATAAGTCACAAAGGTGGTGCTTAGCCTCTCTTGAAGAAGTTTTCTGTGTTTTTTGCTGTATAGGGTCTCTTAAAGTTGGTTTGGAATTTGGATGCAGGCTGTGGCTTTCTAGAGGTAATATGTAAGAGGGATCCAGCCAGCTGTATCCCTGGGGAATGGGGAAATCAAGGCAGGAGAGAACCAGAAGATCACTGTCCAAGGCAGCAAGAGGGCTGTGTTGTACCTATTTGAAAAGTCAGGGTAAGGTCGTCTCTTGCAAGGACCTTCACCCTCTTCTCCTCCCTTCGTTCCAATTCTAATCTGACAGGACCATGTGGTCACATTTCCCAGGAGGCAGCTCCATCCCACCATGATACTATTGCATAGCATTTGCCCATGCAGCTTTGTCAGGCAGACCTACACTTAGGAGCAAAGAGAGCCAGGAGAACTCAAAGCAGTGACGCTTTACGTGTGCCCATGCTCCTTGCAGCACTCTGACCCTCTGGGAGCAGGACCTGTGGGGTGCAGGATATGATGTAGGTAGCCAGGGCATCCCAGGGGATGGCATGCAGCTGCATTACCACCTGCACCACTTTATACTGGGTCCCAGTACCCATTTTATGAACACCTTCTCTGATGACACTCTACTCAGTGAGTTGCCCATCACCTTCTTAGCTACCCATGGGTTTCCCAGGGCCTTCCCAGTTATGCCAAACTCAGCCACAGGCACACACTCCCAGCTGAAACAGGGTTGGCTCCTGTGCCTCCGGATCACTTTGAGTCACAACAGACCCTAATGGCAAGTGTAACAGTCCCTCCTCTACTTCCCTTCACCTCCAGCTACTCCCCACCCGCATCTCATCCTTCTACCTTCGCTTGGGAGGGTGTGACTTCGGGGAGCCAGCACTTTGGGTGCTCACCAGCCTCCTCTCCATCTCTGCCTTGGGGTCTGACCCCCAGCCTGTGCCTGGCATGTGGCCCTGGCAAGCTCGCATGCAGCCTTGCACTGTGTCCATTGCTCACTGACACCTGTCATCTGCAAAACAGCTTGTCCCCCTACAATAATAACATTTTCCCTCTTCTCTCTCCCCATCTTTCTCATGTTCTTCTCTCCCCACAGCCTTGCTGCTCACACAAGGTAAGTGCTTTTTCTCCTTTCTTCTGCCTGCTCTGGCTCTTCTTGTCCCCTTTGGGCAGCCCACACTGTATTTGTGTTTGCTGTGTTGTAGATAAGCCCAGCTCATGGTGTTCACATCCAGCAGGAGCTAGTTAAGAGTAATGCATTAAGAACATGACAGTGATTGATTGATGTGTGAGAGCCTCCTCCATATTCCAGATTTTTTCCCAGGGTTTTTGGAAATGGCCCGTCCAGGGCTGCAAAGCAGAACATGCAGCTCTGACTGGTTCAGAGTTGTGACATGATCTTCTCTTTTCAGGCAGCTTTGAGACTTGAGTTGGGCTGATGCACAAGGGAGCACAGGGCTTTTCTGCATGGGGGTGATGGTCCTGGGGCATGGAGTGGTATTGTCTGGGGTGGGTGAGATTGCAGGGCTGTGCAGGTGTCCCTTTCCTATGCAGGATTAGACTTTGGTGCATGCACCTGGCTGCTCTCCACCTCTAGTCCTGGCAGGTCGCAGGGGTGTGCCCAGCACCAGGGCATCACTACCAGGGCACAATAAACATCAGCACCTTTTCCCTCTCACCCTCAGCTCAGGCTCTGCACTCCTTATCTTTTCTCCCTGTGACAGGATATTACATATATTAACACTGAGACCTGTTTCCCCTTCCTTGCCCAAAATCCCTGCGAGTCTCTTTTGATCCCCCTGTGGTGCCTCCTGTGTTTTTCTTATTCCTTCAATTCCAGATATGATGACAGTTGAATTTGCACTAACAAAAACATTTGTCAAAAGGTAAGGGTGGGCACACAGGGCACAGAGTGGAGCTCAGGTCTGACAGGTTTGCAGGCAAAGCTAAAACCCAAAGTGTTCATCACGCCTGAGCTGTGCTGCAAATCAAGGGAGCAGCATTTGCCACACAAGCTTTAGTCTGTGCTGCTTTTCTGAGGATGCCAAATCTGCTGGTCTGAGCCCATCGTCTGTTGGTCTAATTAGGAAACTGCTAGTGACAGGTAGAAGTCCCCAGCTCCCCAAATATCAGTTTAGGGTGTTTACAGAAAACTCCTCGGAGCTACTTGGATGTTTTCTTTTGTTACTTCTTCAGGTCCGTGAAGACTGGAAATAAGTTGAGACACAGCCTCCTTCACAGTAATTTCATTGCTTTAATTCAGTAGCTGCCAAATTTGATCAGAACCCTGGGAACCAAATAATTTCTATTTAAATAACGTAACTTCCCTCCCTCTGTTGTGATCCAGCCTGATTACTTTTGGCATCTGTAATTGGAGAATGTGGTTACCAGTTATGGAAAGTTGCTTTCCAGTTAATAAGGAAAAGCTTCCCCCTTCTCTGGGGCAGGGTGTTTGTCCCTGGGCTGCCCCTCTTGCCAGCATGCCCAGGGGTGCCCTCTGTACACACAGTGCATGCTTGGCCCGAGGATTATGCTCGGGGTGCTTTGCCCCAAGGCGTGCTTCAAGCAGCCACCAGGCAGAGAGCAGAGGCACACGTTGGAGTGTCACTCCGCAGCAGTCACGGGTAATCAGCTGGGAGAGAAGTGATGTCCTCGTTCAGTCCGTACCATGTTAGATTTAATTTAAATCTACATGGATGTGCAGGAATCTTGGTAAAGAAAAAAGAAAAAAAAAATTCCCAAACAAACAAACAAAAAAACCCCAAACAAATGAAACAAAAAAAAAAAAACCCCAAACCAAACAGAAAAACCCCACAAAAAACAAAAAAACCAAAACCAAACAAAAAACCAAAACCAAAACAAAACACAAACAAACAAACAAAACGCATTATTGAGCATTTCAGTGGGATTTGTTGGTCCTACTCCTTGCCTCCACTGTGCCGGAGCAGCTTTCACAGCTTTTCCCTTTTCCCGGGGGCTGCCTCCCTGGGCTCTCCTTCACAGCCCTTGGGGGATCGCCCTCTCCCGGCACCTCCGCAGCAGGCACTGCCCCGCTCGCTGTCGTGTCCCGGTCACTGTGTCCCGGTCACTGTGCAGAAGGCCCAGGGTGCCCCGCTGGATGGACCGAAGTGAAACTGCTTCTGTTGTCCCAGCAGCCCTTACCTAGGAGGTGCTAGGTCTGTTCCCTCTCCCCACCTTGCAGAGCTCTTCCTGGGAAAACAGGGCTGTGAATTTTACAGAAGGCAAAGGTGCAGGGTGAGGGAGAACCTTTGGCACAGGTTCAGCTCTGTGTTTGTTTCCTCCAGATGGGCTCTCCGAGCCAGACTTGCAAGGCTGTGCAAAGCTTTTGGAAGCTGTGTCTGCTGCCAGCTGTTGGGGCTGCAGAGGACCACAGGATGGCTGTGATTTGAGAGTCAAAGCTCTTTTTTTTTTTTTTTTTTTTAATTCTCTTTTGCATAATTTTTTGTCCTGGTACTGGCAGGGATACACTCTATACCTATATTCTTTCTACATGGCAATATGTGATACTGGAGTGCATAGCTGCTACCCTTTCCTCTGCCATTGCCAGCATGGGTGAGCTAGTCTGGTGCTCTTTCCAGCTTTTGCAAAAGTTACTGAAAACCTGAGCAGAGCCTTGGCTTGCAAGTTTTTAGGCTCAGGATGCTCACATCTCTAAAGGGGTGAGTAATTATTTAAACAGTAGATACCTCACTACCTGCATTTCCACATACCCACCCAGATGAAAGAAAATATTTCTAAATATGTTTATGTATGCATTAAAACTCATAGGACCACTGTGCAGTGGGAAAGAGTGGGAAGCAGAGATGCCAGCTGACTGGCCTGCTGGAGATGGTCACATCAACAGCAATCTCAAGGCAGAGCCAGCAGTGGAATACTGCTCAATTCCCAGCCCTGTGCCCGAGCCTCCCTCTCATCAATGTGCAGTGCTGCCCAGTTGGCATTAAGGAAGCTGGGGCATGTGTATGGGATGTATTGTGCCTCAAAAATAGCTTTCAGGGCGAAGTATGCAGATTCCTCCTTGTTTTAGAAAGCAGCCCAGGCTGTTTGTGCACCCTGGATGTGCCTCAGTAAAGGGCATATCCATATGCTAACCTCCAAAGCCAGAGTGTCTTTTAGCCAGCAGTCTTCCCCAGTTGTGACTTGACAGCTTGACAGCACTCTGGAGAGAGAAACTCATTCATGCTCACTGTTTATTTTGTTTAGCCAGGATTATATTTTATTGAGACACAACAACAACAACATAATACCCCATTTTAATTGTTGTTTTAATTTCTTCCTAGCAGCGCAGTCCCCAGAAGGGGTGACTTTCATGCAGACACATGCCTGCTATAGGATGGAGATGAGATAGCTCAAGGGGTGTGTGAAATGGCCTTCATAGCAATGTTTCACGAATTGCTGGTTTTAATCCAATTTATTCAGCAAGTGACTGGGACCACAAACTGCTCTGTGGCTGTTTGGTAGTCTTTCAGCACTGTCTAGGTGATGGGTAGTTACCTTTCTAACAGTGGTACAGGGCCTCTCCATTTCTTCTTTCAGCTCAGAAGGTGTAGTGGTCAGATTACCCTATGAAAATGGTTTTTAACTTTTAGTCATAGTGTTTCCAGAAGTCCACAGGCAATATCCAGTTCCCATTTGGTGTCCCAAATTTGAAGTATGCTGAGCTAGCAAGCATCTTTGGAGTACCTGTCTTCCAGGGGGGGAACACTGCTCAGTGCTTCCCTTTTCCCTGGAAAAAATACGAGGAGAGGGGATCTGCTTACAATATTTTGAGCCCAAGAAACTGCCTATCATGTGTAGGTCAGTGCTTTGCAAGTAGCTGCTCATCAAGTGCCAGGATGGCTCTGCAGGTTTGAGTCTTTCTCACTGGTGAGAGACCTGCGCATGGAAGGGCTGCCAAGCACAGCACTGGCAGGACCATAACTAGGAGCTGCTGGCTCTACTCATCTGTCCTCCATTTATCCTACCTGAATGATGTAGAATAAGTGAGAACATGGAGCAGTTTTAAAACAAAAACCTCTCCTTGCTTCCTGCAATCAAGTTTTGGGTCCAGTGCTTAGAGGTTGTCAGCCGTGGCCATGGCTACAGCCTGGGCAAAAGTGGACTTCATTCTCATTCCTCCCACTCAGCCTTTGATCCTACTAGACCTGTTTGCCTCCCCTGCTTGTAGCATCTTCTTTCTAAACCATGGGCTCCCTGTCATGAGGAGCACTCAATGGTAGCCCACACCTACTCATGAGAACAAGCAGGGTTTAGGGGACCTCTGTCTCTCCACCTTCCCATTCTCAGGGAGGAGGTAGAGGCAGCCCTGGAGTTCCTGGGAAGCCTATGTTCTTGCTGGGAATAGCCAGACCTTATCAGGCTTAATTGGTGTTGACAGCGGGGAGTCCAGCATTGAAAAGTAGGTACTGATGCTGAGACAAACATAAATAGGGCTAGTGCATAAATCAGCTGCAGCTTGGCAGAATTCACCTTGACAGACTTGACTTTCCAAATTAAAAGTCTTTCTCACCCTCCATCCCTGACCCTTGTATCACACCCCAGTCTTTGCTGGCTGATGCACTGGGGTGGTGTGTGACACCCCTCACCAATGCCTGTCCCTGCTTTCTGGAATAGCCTTCCAAGACCCCCATCTCTACACCTGGTCCCTCGGGAGATGGGGGCCAGTAGCTGCCACCACTTGTAGAGACAGTGGCCTCCTGTGGCTCTGAAGGTAAGCTGGCACACTGTGCTGCTGTATGAAGGGTACTTCTGGAAGGCAGGAGCATTGGGAGCATGCTCTGCCTTTGCAAGGTTGCAGGAATTTGTTCCCTCAACTCAGTCCTCAGCACCCCATGGGAACAGCTGGACCAAGCAGGCCTGAAGTATGTAGTGAAATGAGGCAACCAGGTGGCACTAATTGCCAGGTAGTGGGCATGAGCTTGTTAAGCCCACCTGTGCCTGATTAGGGCGCATGAGCAGTGAGCAGTAGGGGCCGGCCCTAATCAGGCACAGGTGGGCTTAACACAAGCTCATGCCCACTACCTGGCAATTAGTGCCACCTGGTTGCCTCATTTCACTACAGAAGCAGGTTCAGGTTAGGGTCTGGTGTTTTGCAGAAGATGGCATTGATTCATGCTACAGTGTGCTCATATGTCCTAAATGGTAGGTGGGGGGAAGGGGTGGGTTCATGGAGGTGCTTTGTATTGCTCTTTGGAGGTGCTTGACTCTTCTCCTAATTGTATGGCAAGTAGAAACTGGGGCAAGAGACTTGTCAACTGGGTTCTTAAGCTTGCCCTTCCCAACACAAATGACAAAGGACAAAATGCAGCCTTGTATGTACACCTATGGGTGGCTTGCAGGAGAGCACTGAGCGAGATACAGTGCAATATTGACACCTCTGTCCCCTACATTAGCTTAGAGGCTCAGTGAAAAGACAATGGCAGGTTCAGTGTTCTCAGATGCACCTTTGAAGCTGGATAGGTTGCTGTGCTCTGCTTTCCTGTTCCACATTCATAAATGTGACTGCTTTTTGATGAAGCATGGAGGAATTGCCTCCTTTTTTCATTATCTGCAGGCCTCCTCTATTAACATTTCTGCAAGGTGCCCATTTGGAGACACTGCCTATGCCTGTTCTTCTGCAGCTGACATTAAAATTTGGGAGTGTATTCAGTCAGCTGTCCCCATAGGACATCCTTGATGTGCTTTCTTCGGCAACCATGGTTCTTCTCTCCGTGCCTCACCTCAGAGGACCTTCTGTGGTCACAGCAGGGCCTCTATTATTCATGTCTTGGTGGACGTGCCGTCAGCAGGCTGCAGGTCTCCATTGCTGGTCAGCTTGTGTCTTCACCATGAGTAGCCTACCTAGGGCTGGAAGCTGCCTCTAGTGGCACTTACTTTGCTGACAAGGTGCCCTCTGAAGTAGCACAGGTTCCACATCTCTTCAGTGCTGCGTTAAGTATCAGCACCTTCACTTTGATGGTACCCATGCCCATGCTGCAGCCAGCCCCAAGGCTGTCAGAGCTCTCTCCCTGCTCCTTGACATGGGCATGTGCTTTGATTTGCTCTCTTCTAAGAACTGCCTGGCAAGTGATTGCCATTCTCATAAAACCATTCAGTGGTTTGCACAGGCAGGAAAGCCACCTGCCAGAAGCAGAAGGTCCTGTTACTGACCACAGATATGGAGGTTCCCATGCAGCCTTGTCCTACAGCCTTGGTTGCAGTCAGAAGAGGCAAAGGAGGTCTTTGTCCTCAGCAGAGAGTTTTGGGTCTCATGCTGTCCTGCCTGGCACAGGTACCTAAACCAGCACCAGCAAGACTCTAGGTCCTGGGATAAAGCTGTGTTTGATAGTGCTCCCTCTTGGCAGGAGGTGGCTTTCTGTACTGCAGCCGAGCCCTGCCTAGATAGCTGATATTTGCATGGGTCTCCATGTTCTTACCATGCCAAAGGCTTTTATCAAATCAGTTAAAGTGGGGACTGAGGTTTCCTTGCACTTTTTCTCCTGGAGTTGTTAAGCTGAGGAAATTCTGCCCAATGTTCCCAGTTTTCAGGGCAGCTCCTGTGATTCCAGACATTTTCTTTCCGTGCTGTGCAGCTGCAAGAGCCCAAGGGACTTCCATCTTCAACCTGCGTTCTTTCTGATGTAGCTTCATCAGAAAGAGCTTGATAGTCCCCCAGCAGCCCTGCTGGCATGGCTGCTGTGCTTCTGATGAGCTACATGCTGTCAGCAGTCAGCGTGTACTCTGCTTCACTGCCAAGCTGGGCCTCCTCCCCCAAGCTTCAGATTATGGTGGAAATACAACACATACATGGTATAGCAACTGGTATGGAGGCAGCTGCATTTTTTGACAATGAATGCAGCTTTTCATATTCATACATCTCCAGGGAGAGGCAGAGAATGGACTTTCTAGAGCTCTCTCTTGGAAAACTCCTTGCTTAAGTGAATATAAGTAACTTGAATCTTGTTCTTGATGGTCATCTGTTCATGCTACAGTGTGCTCAAGTGTGTTAAATGGTAGGTGGGGGGTTGCATCTGTTCGTGCAACATTTTGTCCAGGTTGACTCCTGTTTCTGCACTTTTTCCAGCTCAGCTGTCTCCTCCTTTTTGTGCTTGCTCAGTCTTTGTCTGCAGTTGTCCCCCCCCAGCCCCTGTCATCCTGCATGGCCCATCTTCTCCAGGTGCTGTGCTCTCTGGTGCAAGTAAACTTCTGGGGAATCTCAGGTGCAGAGTACACTGTCTTTGAGCCAAGCAGTGATGGCTTTGATGTGATGTCATTGATTTCAGATGATGGATGTAGTAATTTCTGCTTCTCTGATGGGTTATAATAATGTCACCTGCTACAGGAGTTATATATTTTATCAGCTCTGCAGGTGTTGCAAGGCTTACAGTCTTTGCAATAAACCTAGGCAAGCTGGTGAAGAGAAGGCAGAGTTCATAACTAGATTTCACTGGGACTTTATAATTTCTGTGTGCTTCTTGGTGTAGAGTATGTGATCTGCTGGAGCCACAGGGGGATTAGTCACATCTGAGGTGTTACCTGGCATGTCTGTAAACTACAGGAAACCTTGGATATAATCTTCTCTACTGCTCAGTCAGTACAAGAAGCTCTGCATTTGTGATACTTGCCCCCCAGGTTCTGCAGAGGTCCAGCTCCCATGCTGGCTCAGCTGGAAGCCTTGGTTGGTCAGGCACACAAAAAGCCGGGGAAACCCAGCTTATTTCTTGAGATGTCAAGGCTTCTCCAAGAGCCCATCAGCATGTTCCTGTACTTGAGTACGTGGGTGGGAAAGGAGACCAGGGTCAGGGCTGGGGACAGTGCCAGGTCACCCTTCCTGCTGGTTGGGGTGCTTCTTCCCATCCAGGCAACCAGAATCTGCCCAGGCACCTCCTTGGGTTTGCTGGGGCATCACCAAGGTGAGCTTGACACAAGATCATCTCAGCATGCTGCACCTCCCAGGCAGTCCCATGGGGCACCTCTCCTGCCTTGTGGTGGCATCTGATAACCTGAGGTCCTAGTTGAGTCTCCTTCAGCAGAAACTAAACATCCAGTAACATGAAGGCAAAAACCCACTTGGCTTCTGATTTGCTTCTTCATTTTTGCAAGTGCTCGGAAGGTGCACGTGTGTGCATGTGTGGTTGTGACTGCATGAGTCTGTCTGATCATTAGATCAAGCACTGGCTGCCACAGGGTGCCAAGAGGGATTTTCTAATCAAAGGGGAATTAAAAGATCCTGTCTCTTATTCATTCAAACCAGGAAACATGCCAGGGCATTAAAGCTGTCCTAAAGGATGCTTGTGCCAAATAGCAGAATGAATCTGTACCTTGGTCTCCCCAAGGATATGGCTGTTGCCCGGATGATGGGAGGGTGTGTGTCATCCAAGGGCACCAATGCCCTTAAGAAACATTTTTTTTTGGTTTTTTTTCTGGGCAAGGGTTTATTTGGTTTTGGTATGGTTTGGGGTTTGGTTTTTTTTTTGTTTGTTTGTTTATTTGGTTGATTGTTTTGGTTTGGTTTTTTTCATTTTTAATAAATTAAAACCATGTTGTGTATGTTCTTGGTACCTAAGTGATACTCAGAAATATTGGTCCACTGTTTCTGTGGTCCAAGACCCCACTACTGTCCCCCAAATCGCTGCGTGAGCTTAGCAAGCTGTTAAGAGGCTGCAGAAGCCCATGTCAGGCCCTGCAGACAAGCCCCAGCAGTGCCCCAGTGCTCCCAGGCTGCTGTCTACAGCTTGGTGTGACCTTGCTTTCACAGAGATGGCTGAAAGGAAGCTGACAGTTGAAGAGGAAGAAGCAAAGAGGATTGCAGAGATGGGCAAACCCATACTTGGTGAGCATCCCAAACTGGAAGTCATCATTGAAGAATCCTATGAGTTCAAGGTAAGTAGTTGTCCCAAGTGTCCTCCAGCAGGGGAAAGCCGTGTGGCACTGAAGAACAAACGTGGAAAACCAGAACTGAGGAAGCTGGGGGGTGGCCACATATGCAGGGAAAGGGTGACTCGAAGACAAAAAGGAGTATGCAATGCAATAAAGTATGGGGGAAGCCTACAAGAAGTGCCAGGGGACAGCTGCTGGGAGGGAGAGGTGAAGGAAGGAAGGCAAGGGAGCCCCGTGAAGCAGACAGTGCATGAGAGGACAGGAGAAAAGCTATGCCTGGTGGGGCAGGGACACGGGAAAAAGGAGCCTCTTCTGGAAAAAAGGGTGGCAAAGAAGCAGGCTCTGGTGAGAGCTGGTCAGCCTGTCCAGGGAGAAGGTTGGTCCAACTTGTGTCATGGCAGAAAGTTTAATTGTTCTGTATCTTTATTCACACAACAGAACACTGTGGACAAGCTCATTAAGAAGACAAACCTGGCTCTGGTTGTAGGGACACATTCCTGGAGGGACCAGTTCATGGAGGCCATTACTGTCAGCGCAGGTGAGAGACATCAGAAAACCCATACCAGCATCCCCAGAGTTCACACAGCCTGGAGGAGATATTTCTGGGCTCAAGAGATAGATACTGCCTGGACAGAGGTTGTTGTGTGCACAGTAGTCACCAGCAAAGTTAGTCCAAAGACCTTCTCTGCTCCAAATATAATGGGCTTTTGCTGGTAGCCCAGAAGATCCATCTTTTGGTGCAGAGCCATGCAGAATACCAGTTTTCAAAGACTTTATTTATGCTAGTGGTACTCCTGCTGCTTCAGAGTTCTGATGAACCAGGTACAGGCAGCAAAATCTCATCCTGGCCAGGCTGCTGGTGTGCCCAGTGCTGTCCTGTTCAGGTAGCTTCTGCTGCTGGAAGATGTCCTGTCCACCATGGCCAGTAGATTCTCTGGGAGTAGGGAGGGTTGCTTCTGTATGCAGACAGGAGATGTTGTCCCACAAGGCAGCAGTTAGTGGAGGGCAAGGCCCAGAGCTGACTCCTTCCAGAGCCAGGCAGGCATGGAGCAGATGTTTTAGACATGTCCATGCCATTAATGACACTCAGGCACCTTTCTGAATTTTAACTTGATGATTTTCAGTCTTTCCCAAAGAGTTGTTTTCCACCCAGACATAGTGCAGGCAGCCAAGCAGAAGCTGTCACCAGTGGCCACAAGGGCTTCTTCTAACTTCTGAAAGAAGAGGTGCAGGGTATTCAGTTTTTGTCTTTCTAGCAGTTACGAGAAATTGCTTCTGTGGAAATAGTTTTTCCACCTTTGTAGCAAGCAGGCCTGCTCCTCTCTTCCTTCATCTCTGTCCCTCTCATACCACTTGCTCTGTGCTCCCTACCTGCTTTGTTTTCTACCGATTTATTTCCATTCTTCTGTATCTGCACAAAGACTAGCAGTGCTTCCAGCCTTGGGGCCAGCCTGGCCCTATGAAATAAGGAGGTGACCCCACCAAAGGGGCTGTAGAGCTGCTGCTGCTATCCCCACACAGGTGAGATTTCTTACTGGTGGGTAGCCCCTTCTCTGGTACAGGAGGACCAAGAGGTAATACCAGTTTTCTAGTTCTATCACTTCTTGCTATTCCACCCCCCCCAAAACAACACTTGACTGTGTGACTTCAGGGTGCCCCTCAACAGTGAACTCCAGAGGTTATGTGATTGCCTGTAGGTGGGAATGTGGACGGGGCTGCCCCTCTGTAGGTACAAGGCAGTGCCCTGCCACTCCCCACCCCCAGGAGACACCTCTCTCCCTGGGCTTCACCCTTGTTACTCAAGTGTTTGGGTTGGCACCACACAGCCTTGTCCCAGGAGAGTAGCATCCCTGCAGTGCCGAGGGGTCAAGCACAGGCTACAGTCCACCCCTGTAATCTTGACTCATCCCATCATGAGCACAGGACCTCTCCTTCTGTGTTGTTTGCAGCGGGTGATGAGGATGAGGATGAGTCTGGTGAGGAGCGCCTGCCATCCTGCTTCGACTATGTGATGCACTTCCTGACAGTCTTCTGGAAGGTTCTGTTTGCCTGCGTGCCCCCCACTGAGTACTGCAACGGCTGGGCCTGCTTCGTTGTCTCCATCCTCATCATTGGCATGCTCACAGCCATTATTGGTGACCTCGCCTCCCATTTTGGCTGCACCATTGGCCTCAAAGACTCGGTGACCGCTGTCATCTTTGTCGCCTTCGGCACTTCAGTACCAGGTGGGGTGGCAGCAGGGAGGGGCTAGGGTGGGAGGAAAGTCCTACAGCAGCTCCCCTGCCCCCAGGGCAGCAGCTCCATCACAGGGGTGGGGTTTCAGGCTGGGAAGTTGGCTCTACAATGCCTTGTCCCCAAAGTCTTCACCCCACTTGGTGTCAGAATGCAGCCCCTGGACCCATGAGGGGTGGACCAGGAGAGGTCCATGTCCCAACTCAGTGCCACAGCTGAGCCTCCCTTGTCCTCTAGACATGAAAGGTTGCCCATTTTGCTTGCTGGACTCCTGGTGACTTCTCCTTCCCTCCTCCCCCATCCTCAGACACGTTTGCCAGCAAGGCTGCAGCCATCCAGGATGTGTACGCCGACGCCTCCATCAGCAACGTCACAGGCAGCAATGCTGTCAACGTCTTCCTGGGCATCGGGCTGGCATGGTCGGTGGCAGCGATCTACTGGGCGTCACAGGGGCAGGAGTTCCAGGTGTCAGCAGGCACCCTGGCCTTCTCCGTCACCCTCTTCACCATCTTCGCCTTCATCTGCATCAGTGTCCTCCTCTACCGCCGGCGGCCCCATCTAGGGGGGGAGCTGGGTGGCCCCCGGGGGTGCAAAGTGGCCACAACATTGCTCTTTGTCAGCCTCTGGCTGCTGTACATCCTCTTCGCCACCCTGGAGGCCTACTGCTACATCAAGGGGTTTTAGGTGGTGGAGGGACGGTGCCACCGGGGGGAGGGACCTCCTCCTCTGTTACCTCACCGGACACCAGTCCCAGCAGCACGGTTCCTACTGGAGGGGATCGCTGTCCTTTGGGGTCCCAGACAGTTGGACCACTGGGCACCAAGAAGGGCAAAAACCATCACAGAGTGAAAAAAAAAAAAAAAACAAAAAGAAAAACAAAACCCCACCCAAAATTATACAAAGGACAAGAAAGCAACAATGGCCAGTGTTGAAATAAAACAAAACAATAAACCCAGCCACTGACCCCATTCAATGAGAATAAGAAGTTTCAGCCATCTTCAAACGCCACCTCTCCTGCAGGAGCTCGTCTCCTTTCCTCCCAAGCACCCCTCTGCTGTAAGGAGACGTTTTCTTATTTTTACTGGTTGGGAACTACAGAAGGCTGATCAAGAATTTGATTTGTTTTGTTATTTTTTGGGTTTTGGATTTTTTTTCCTTTCATTTGCTTATTGCTTTTTGGTTGGGGAGGGGGGCACAATGCTTGGTGTTTTTTTGTTTTTGTTTTTTTACTACTAAAAAACCAAAAACGTTAAAGATCTACTCCAAACCTTCAAGCTGCCACCAGTGTTGGGATTGAACGTGTATTTTTTTGAAACCACAAAAAAACTGTGACATGGTCGAAGAATTTTCCACTCTTACTCATTCCCTCCCTCACCGCCTTCCATTTCTTTCTTTTTTTAAGAACATCACAAGACTGATATATTTTAATACAAACACAGACACAAAGACACACACCCACATTCAGTGGCAAAGGCTGGAGCATGTAGCATCTCAGTCACCTGCCTGGGCTAAGAAAACAAAAAGGAGGAAAAAAAAAAAAAGAAAAGCCCCAAACCCCAATTTCTAATATAATACCTACCATGTATATTTTGACTATGGCATTTTTCTTTGTATAATTAACTTCGAGCTTGTGGTACTGCAGGGAGAGAAAATTATGTTAATTTACAACTGATAAAAAATAAATGGCTACCTAGGAGCAGCCTGCCCTGGAGGGAAAGCGAGGGGGCAAGTAAAAGAGGTACTGGCTCCTCAGGGTGGTGGTGGGTTTGCTGGGTGGTTTTCCTGCTGGGAGGTGGAAATTAACTTAGGAAAACCCCAGCAAACATGCCAATATGCTCCCAGCATCATCGTACTCTGAGCTGTGGCATGGCTGCCATGTCACCCCTTTGCTACCCCAGTTTTCACACTGCCTGCACCTTGCTGCTGGTCTTCAGGCCATTGAAAGGTACAGGCTTAAAAAATTGCCACCCACATCGTGGCACCTTGAGTACATTTTAGGAACACCAGACAGACAAAAAAGCATTCTTTAAGGCATCCTTTTCATTTGAAGTGCTTTTTTTTTTTTTTTTTTTAAGGAAAAAGAAAAAAGAAAAAAAAAAACAACAACAAAAACAAAACACCGCAAGTGTATGTCATGAATTACATCAATGGCTGCAAATTGAAATGTTGGGTTGGTAATAAAAATAAATAAAAACTATATCTATATCTATATAAACAGTGCGATCTATAAACATATTTCTTAACAAGGAGCCCTGGAAGACAATGTTAAAACCATGCTCTTTGTAAAGTGTTTTCAAGATGAATTTATTTATAGCAAGAAACAGGTGCTGTAAAGGGAAACATTTTCTTCATCAAGTTCCCTATAATAAGCCAAACTTTGAAAGGTTGGCAATTTGTCACCTTTGAAAGGTGACAAGTAAGAGAGGGGACTGCCAAAAGATTGCTGCTGCTGCAGTTCTTTCTGCTGTCCCAGGAGGCAGGGAGGAGGTGGCTGCAGACTAGTGAAGAAGTAATGGGAACAAGGATATCACTGACCAAAAGAAAACAAAAAAAAAACCTAGAAAACCCCAAACAACTAAACGAGAGTGACGATGGTCCTTTTAACACACAGATGAAGTATTTATTTTCATACTCTAGATACAGATATCTGTATCTCTATATAACTGTACACACATGAGGCATAGAAGAAGGATCCTTTTCAGAGCAGCAGGAGCTTTGCTGGTGGGAGCACTCCATGAGTGAAAGCCATTAGGTTTGAAGCCAACAATCATCCAACCTCCTGCCCCCTCCCTTCACCATGCCTTTGGGAAAGAGCCTGAAAAAGATGAGCAAGAAACCCCAAGGCCAGGCTCCTGCTGAGCTTGCATGTCCTTTTTGCCTCTGGCCATGCCAGCAGCCACCAGGAGCAGATGCTGCCACCACCACTGCTGCCTGCCAGCTGGGGACCGTCAAGCACACAGGACTGATGCTGAAAGAAAAAAAATTACAAAAGCCCCAAAATGCTGCCCAGGGTGGGTCTGAAGTGCAGCTCTCAAGGGGGAGAGAGGGGTTGCTACCCTTGCTGTTTTTTTGGACATCTAAAAATCTGTTGAGCTCTTATTTTGCCAGCTCACCCATCCCTGGGTAACACCCGGCCTGGGGAGCTGCCCTGCTGTTCCTCTGTTGCTTGTGCTGTATCCACCACCTGCTTTTCATCCACTTCTTTCTTCAGCAGACCTCGGGGAGGGAGGGTGGGGGGAGAACTGGCTGCCTTGCCAGCTGCGTGGGGACCTCGGTGCCCTCCGTGCGAGGCTGAGCTGTGTCAGGACAACAACATCTGTGCAGTGGTTATTTTATTTCTATTTTTTACTTCACATGCAAGCTGAAAAAAACTCACAAACCCAAACTAAAACAAACAAACAAACAAAAAAAAACCCCAACAAGCTGGTGCCTTCAGGGATTTTTTTCATTTCTTTTTTTTTTTTTTTTTTTTTTTAAGCATACATTTGTTTATTTATTTGCTGAGGCTTTTATGTTTTATTTTGGACTTAGCTATCTGCTTGCTCTTAATTTCCTTTGGGACCCTTTTTCATTTTATTTTAAAAAAATATTTATTTACTTATTTATTTTCTGTGGGTTTTGCATTTTATTTTGGGTCTAGCTATCTGCTTGCTCCTATTTTCCTTTGGGCAGGTGCCTGTACTTGTTCACACTGGCTCTGGTTGGTTTACCCCCCTCATCCTCCACCCCAGTTTTCCATCTGGTTCATTACTGCAGGAAGGACCATGCATCTCTTGCCTCCAGCTGGCTTAGAAGAGATTTTTGATGTTTTTTTTTCTCATTGCTGCTCCTTCCCGTGGCAGCCTGCATGGTACAGGGACAGTGGTGCCTCTGGCTGCCTCCCCACTCCACTGCCATGGGGCTACCCCCTGCTTGCTGAGGGGTTCTGCCACCCAGGTAATGCATGCCAGTCAAATACCAGTCTTTAGGTAAAAATCAGTTCTGCAAAGAGGCCTCACTCACCCAACCCTTGGGGTTGGCTTACTGTCACAGAAGCATCCTGGGGATGGGGACCAGAAGCATCCCCCCCCTGGAAGAAGGGGACCAGAAGCATCCTGGTCCCCACGTGTGCTGAGGCTTAGGTCCTGGAGCAAAGGGTGCCATCCAGGAGCAAGCTGGGCTGAGTGACAGGAGTGTGCAGGCAGCAGTATGTGTGTGTTACACCCAGTGAGCAAAGGTTCTTAAGCCAGGGAGGAGGCAATTGCAGCTCTCAGAATGGGTTTTGTACTGTTTTGCAATTACTGAGTTGTTGATGCTGTCAAGCCTCTTCTGGACTAGGACAAATTAAACACAAAAATATTTTGCGATGCACATTTCCACTGATTCCTCAGGTGGAATGGTTTGGAAGCCACTTGCACCTGGTACAGAGGGACTCCACCACAACCCTTCACCCCTAAGCAGGAACATGATCTCACCTCACAGCACCATCAGCCTTCAATCACCCTGGCCCACTGCTGTGGTGGCATGGTACTTGAATGTCCCAACTAGAACAGTACTTTGCTTTGGGAAATCATTTTACAGGACACCTGGTACTGTTGTATCTGGGCACTGTTGAAATAAAATCAAAGAATCATAGAATAATTTGGGCTGGAAGGGATCTCTAAAGGTCATCTAGTCCAAGCCCCATGCAGTAGGTAGCTGACATACTCAACTAGATCCATTTGCTCAGAGCCTTGTCAAGCCTCATCTTGAATATCTGCAGGGATGAGGCCTCAACTCCTTCCATGAACAATCTGTTCAAAACAAAAGGTTGACCCCTCCAGCAAGAAGGGTCCAACAAGACCTTCAAGGAATGGCTGTCATCCAGTTCTTGATAGTGCAATAGGATAGATACAGATACTAACAGAAGAGTCTTCAGGAGATCAGGTCACGCTCGACTATGTGACCATTCAAAGTCAGGAGAAGTCAACCCACCCTCAGCTGTATTTTGGTGTTAGTTTGCAGAAGGCCATTCCTCATATCATTTACCTGCAAATCACTTTGGTTTTTGGGTGGGTTTTGTCAGGTTGGTTTGGTTTTGTTTTGTTTGTTTGTTTTTCTCTTGTTTTGGGGGTTATTTTTTGGGTTTTTTTCCTGGGGAAAAAAAAACCAGACAAAAGCTTTTTTGGGTTAATTCTTCTAGGGAGCTGTTGCAGCCCTGACCTTGGTGTAGGAGCCAGCCTGCATAAACAGGAGAAGAAGTTGCTGAGCCCTGGCTGGCCTTGGCCGCCAGCTGAAAAGCACTTGTCACCAGGAATAACCTTTGGAATATTATATGGGGTAAAAAATGTTTTTAATGACTGTTGTCATCTGTGTGCTTGTGCCAGAGGCAGACAGCTTCTTAATAACAGAGCTGTGTGTGCCACTGCTGCTTAGTGCTCAGCAGAGAAGCCAGGGCACCCAACTTGCCACAATGGCCAATGGGCCTAAGGACCTGCCAATATCTGAATGAGCTCTTTACAATTTCGAGATAGTTAATGCCATGAGTAGATTTCCCCCCCTCCTACACCTACGCATCTGTCTCTCCTTTACCCAGGGGTGTCTGCTTTGCCCAGCAGTATGTGGTGGGGGAGAGACACCAGCACCCCATTGTAGCAAGACAAACCTCTTCAATGGATGCGGCGCTCCAAGGTCCAACCAGGTGTCCCAGTAGAATCTCACGAATGGTGCTCTGACCAGCCTGAATCGGTGCTACTGCTCCAAAGGTGGCTAAACCAGCCCCCTGGCTTCCCCAGGTGTGAGCTTTTATTGGCCCCCTAATCCTGCTCATGAGCAGTAGGGGCCTGCCCTAATTAGGCACAGGTGGGCTTCACACGAGGTCAAGCCCACTACCTGGCAATTAGTGCCACCTGGTTGCCTCATGTCACTACACCCCATGCCCATGGAACATCCTGACATACATTTGCCTTCTGCTGCTGGCAGCAGAAACCCTTGGTCTCTTCACGTGGAACTGGGAAACTTGGCCCCTGGTGGTAATTTGAGCTTAGACATGGACCCTATAGGCATGATGTGAGGTTGTTGAGCTCATTAGATGTTCCTACTGCATTCCCCAGTGCCCCAGACAGAACCACTACTATTGTCACCTATGTAGCAGGCTGGCTGGGAGCTGTGGCTAAAGGAAAAATCATGATCAACACGCTCCTGATTGCTGGGCACATGCTCAGAAACTGGCCCATCTTGAAGAATGCAATATAAAAATAGGTCTAGGAAATACTTTTAAAGTAGTGTGAAATCTAGCTATGAAAGAAATAAATTATCCATGTAGGATTTTGGGGGGGGGAGGGGTGTAAGATGTAAAGTTTCAAATAACCTCTGAGCAAGGTGTCCCTGTCATCTCAGAAAATAAGCTTACATTACCAAAACACTGGTCCCATTGTGTGAGAATTACTTGTGTAAAACTTGGATGCATGGAAAAGGTGTAGGAATAAATGTGGCCTCAACACAAAGCTCCAACAGAGCCAACAGAAGGTCCCTCAGGTAGCTCCTTGGTACTATGGCATACTGTACAGAGTGCCTTCCTGCCTCTATCAGTGCCACTGTTGTCAATAAACTCTTAAAAAAAAACCCCAAAACAGATAAAATTGCCTCCTCTTTTTCAGTTGCATCTTGGGCAAAAAGAATAGCCTAAAATGTAGGGGTTTTTGGCCCTGCTATATACATTTTTCCCCCTGCTTATTCACAAAGGCATGGAAAACAAGAGATTATTGTCTCTGTTGTAACAATGTTTTTCCTGTGGCAAAGCTTTTCAGCATCTGACTTTCTCCTCTTCTAGCATCTGAACAGTTCTTTTTGCTGGGTCTCCCTTTATGTCTGTGCATTCGGGCCAGGTCCTCACATGCTCCTCTGCTGAAACTCACGCTCTTGGACTATTTCTGCCATCTATCAAACATTCTGGTCCTACCCTTCATAGGTGCTCACAGCTCCTCCCAGTTGGGTATCACCACGAAATCTTATTGTAAAGCAATTTTTTAAAGCTGCTGGTGAAAATCTATGTTAGACCTGGACCTTGAACAGCCACTGGAAAGACTTCCCCAGGAAGCTCTCTGACTTTGACCTTGAGCTCAATGTATTTTCAGTCTAAATAGGCTGCCTTTCCTTAGCTTGCTTACAAGAATGTCTTCTGGGACAGAGGCAGAAGCTTTACCAAAGTCAAGATATATCACATCTATTGCTGACCCCCCCCAGCAATGAGGCCAGTTATCTTGTCAAAGAATGGCATCAAATTAATTTGATCCAATTTGCCCTTAGTAAAAAACATCAACAAATCCATTCCACTGGGGTTCTTTGTTTGTTTTTGTTTTTGTGGGTTTTTTAAGAAACTTATAAACCTAGGGGATTAGAACATAACTGGTCAGTGGCTTCCTCTTGGAAGTTTTCACAGAGAGGTATCATGACATTAGGTCTCTAATTACCTAGGTCCTTCATCTCTAGTTAAGTGATGTTGCCATGACTTCTTGAAATCCCCTGGAATCTCACAGGGTGTCTACAATGCTTCAATACCAATCCCACACTTTGTATTTTCCCTTTTCAAGCTTCAGGATGTTGAAGAGCTCTTTATCCTCTTTACTGGTGTCTACTTCATTTCCCTTGCCTCAGGATAGCTTCTTATCAGGACTTCGACTCCAGCGCTTTTATCAGCTCTCAGGTGTCTTTTATCCTCACAGAGCTTGCTCCCTAGATTTTAAAATTAATTAATACAAGGTATTTCATTTGGGGGGGGGCATAAGATTAATTCATTTTACAAAGATCTGGTAATAAAGTGCTGGCTACAAACACCCAAATAATCTTAACAGCTCAAGGGATGCAAAAATCCCTGTTCATGCTGAAGAACAGATCCAACTTCAGCCATCTCCATGTAGCTTTGTCTGTTACAACCTTATAGCACATCGTGAGCAAATCCAAGTCACTTCAGAAATAGCTCCATCTCTTCAGCCAAGTGCTGTGTCAGTGCTTTTCTGCCACAGTGAAGTCAGAAGGGATTACTTTAGTGATCCTGGCCAAAATCAAGATCGAGAGAGATAGCAATAGTACTTTGTGCTATGCAAAGCCAGAGCTGTCCTATGTAAATAGACATTTAAACTCTGCAGCTTTTATTGCTTGAAGGACAGCACTGAGATGCTGTGGCAGAACTCATTTCAACATGCTGAGAATGAAGCTCATGCACAGTTCACATACCAAAAAGCAATTAATTAAGGCTCTGCTTTGTACTGGGACTGAATTTGTCTGTTTTAGTAAGGTGAGCTGGTAGTCACATCCAGCATATTAGGACCAGTATTGTTTAATATCTTCATCATTGATATTGACAGTGGGATTGAGTGCACCCTCAGCAAGACTGTGGATGACACCAAGCTGTGTGGTGCAGAGGGATCTGAATGAATGGCTGATGTGAACTTCATGACATCCTGCACCTAAGTTGGTCACAGCCCAGAAAGCCAGCCATGCTGCATCAAAAGATGGCAGCAGGTCGAGGGAGTTGATTCTGCCCCTGTTTCGTTCTTGTGAGACCTGATCTGGAGCACTGTGTCCAGTTCTGGAGTCCTCAGCACAGGAAACACATAGACCTGTTGGAGTGGTTCCAAAGGAGAACCACAAAAGTGATCAGAGGGATGGAACACACCTCCTATGAAGGCAGGCAAAGAGGGATTGGGGTTGTCCAGCCTAAAGATGAAAGACTTCTATAAGGTCTACCTATAGCCTTTAAGTACTTAAAGCAGGCTTACAAGATGGGAACGGGCTTTTTAGCAGGGCCTGTTGTGATAGGACCAAGGTTTTAATGAAGAGGGGTTAGATTTACACCCCTTAGATTTACACTAGATATAAGGAAGAATTTTTTTGCAATGAGGGGGGTGAAACACTGGGACAGGTTGCCCAGAGAGGTGGTAGAAGGCCTGTCCTTGGAAACATTCAAGGTCCTGTTGGTCAGAGCTCTGAGCAACCTGGCCCAGTTGAAGGCATCTCTGCTCACTGCAGAGGGGTTGGACTAAATGGCCTTTAAAGGTCCCTTCCAACCCAAACCATTCTATGACTGTTTTTCCTTCTTTCTGTAGTATTTGCTCAGCTCCAGCAGGAAGCGACATGCTGTTCAACTACACACACACCCTCCCCACCTCTCCTTTTTAATTAAGACATTTTGATCCTGTTTCTGGACTGCGCACTGTAGGGGGGGGGTTGTACTTAATGACCTTTACAGGCCCCTTGCAATCCAAACTTTTCTATGATTTTATGAATTTATCTGCACTCCAGATTTCCAGGTCTTGCACTGAGGAGTTAGCTGTGCCCTAGGGCCACCTGGTTGTGAATTTCATGCAGAAGAGCTGGATATGCTGTTCCTGCTGGCACCAGAGAGGAGGCAACCTCAACCTCAGCAAGCCACAGACTTCTGCCTCTTTCATCACCCAACACGAACCTCTCTGCAGTGGCACAGCCTCGCTCAGGCAGGTCTAGCTCAGGCAGGGAGCAGAGAGCCACTTCACCTCCAGTATCTTGTCCCCAACAGGAGGACAACTGGCTAAGGATGCAGTAAGGCCACAGCTCTGATGCCTGGGCTGAAAGCCAGAAGACCCTCAGCTCAGTCCCAATGTGTTGAAAGAAAACCTAATGTGGAATGAACATTAATATGTGTTTTTGCAGGGGGTTGGGGATATAATTTTTTTGCTACAGTATATGACAGAGCTGCTAGTGTGTTGTTCAAGAAAGCTCAACACCTCCTGGTGTGCACAGGCAAGGCACCTTTCAACAACAAAAACAACCATTAAAATCAGTAAGCAAGGCCTTGGATACCAAACAGCAGAAAACATTTCTTCCCAAAGCAGACAGACTCAGGTTTTCTGGCAAACACTGCATGCAAAATACTTGCTGTTATACTCCTACTTCCTGAGGTGGTGGTATGTTTTTTTGTTTTTTTTTTTAAACCCACTTTTTTTTCAAGGTGTTTTCCAAACTAAGGAGCACCAATCCTGCAGATCCAGCTGTCCAATTTAATAACAGTTTTTGGAGGGTTGCCTGAAATGGCTTGCAAGGGCTGACTGCTGAGGAGTCAGAAAATTGGTATTGTGTATATAGATTTTGTTTGTTACGTCAAAGATAAGGGGCAAAAAGGCAGGGGAGGAGGAAAAAATCTTCTGGCAATATCACTGTTGGAAGCAAAGGCAGAAGCAAGCTGTTGGTTGTTCTTTTGATTTGCTTACAGACTGACTGCACCGCCAGGGAAGGATAAGGGAGCACCAGAGTACCTGATGTTGATCCCAGAAAGTGGAAGCACAGCCACAGAGTTGCTTTAAAGTATTCTTTTCCTATTTTTAATTAAGCCTGGCAGAGCTCCAGAGATGACAACTACTGCTCGTCTCTTAGCCCCAAAACACATTAATTTAGTAATACAAGAAAATCAGCCCAAATTTGCCAGTTCTTAAGTTTATTCTTAAGAAATCCCAAGTGTCTGTAACTTTTCTGCATTTGCTCCTTTAAGTTTGCAGTACTTCCATCATTTAACTTGGATCTAAAGATGCCTTAGCACCCTCCCTCTGTTGACCTGCAAACAATCCAGCCTCTGACTATTATATAAGCAGAAAAACTTCCCTTTAGGATTTTAATTTTCTCCCCTTTCATGTGCAATAAATAAGCCAGCTCCTTAATAATTGCAAAGGATTCACATATGACCAAGGAAAATTATACATACATGAAAATACTGCATGTAGCTGCTTGATGGGAACAATTTGTGGCCTCCTGAGTCACGGACATGGTCTTGCATCTTCTAATGAATGCCACCCCCCACAGTCTTGCAAAAAGCATGTTTTATAGTAGCAGCAGCTTTCCAGGAGAGCTGTGATCTCTAAGGGTTGAAAGGTTCTGGAAAACACCTAGAGGAAAGTATTTTAGGCTCCATGTAGTAAAGTCTGACCTGCAAAAATAAAGTATGAAGGCTCCTACGGGACAGGGAGCTGTGAGGTGCAGTGACTCTCTTCTGTCTCTGCTTTAGGGAGACCGTGCTATGAGACCTCACTGTGCTATGAGACCTCACTTAGCTGTGGATTTGACCTTCAGAGGTCACCTCTGCTCTCCCAGTGAAGCTTCACAGTCTTTTAAAGCAGCCAAGGCAGATCCAGGCAGCTGTCATCACACCACAGAGAAGTACTCTGAGGTATGTTTTCACTCAACTTGCAGGCTTGTAAACATGAAACGTCCAAGGACCTCAGATCCTGATCAAAAACTGACACGTGACTCTGGGAGCAGGAAAGTTCCCTTCCCTCTCCTATGGCATTCTATAGAAGTAACTATGTGGAAGAGAGTTCTGGAAATCAAGATTCAAGAAGAAACCACCAAAAGACACTGGAGTAAAAGTTATCTATTTTATTACAAAACCAAAAATTATACAGATGCCTTTCAGTCTAAAATCAATGCCATAGACAGAAACGTGCTGGGGCAGGGTAAGTTCAACATAAACTCAGGCCATGGAAATGCCTTCACATGGATGAATCCCAGTGTGATGCAGTTCCTTCCAACATACCACATCCTTGGAGGATCAAGAAAAAAAGGGAAGATTTTTGATTCTGGCAGGAAGAGCATATTACTTGTATTGTGAAGCCCTGGATCTCTTCTCTGTCCCAGCTGTTTTCAGCTGTCATTCAAAGTAGAGCTGGAGAGGCCCGGGAGGACTTGCAGGATGAGGAGAGACATACCCAGAGTCTCCTTCCAGCCACAGCACTGATACACTGCTGCCCCAGAGCGCAAGGCAGGAATGGGCATTTTCAGCCCTGCATCCAGGTGGACTGGCCAGTTATTCAGCAAGAAAAGCAACAAGGAAAGAGGGGAGCTGAGGCACTGCTCCGTTCTGATGAGTTGCTTGGGCAACTCACAGGACCAGTTATATGGATGAAGACAAATACTGTCTGCTTGATATTTCCAACACAAACCCAGAAAAAGTAACCTGGACATCACACAGCCATGCTGGTTGGGTCTTGCATGTTTATGTACAAGCATTGTCAGAAGCTACTCTGAGGCCTCTGCACACCCAGGTTGTCCAGCAAGCCAGGATGCTGGGACCTGGACTTCTCCTATGAAAGTAAAAGGGGAGGTAATATAAAGCTTGGACAACAATCCATCCATAAAGTCAGCTCTAGCATAGCAACAGGAATACTCACCAATACCAAAGCTACTATCAAGTACCACTTATTCAGCTTCCTTTAACAACTGACCCAATTTTGATTGCAAACTATGTGTGAATGAAGGCCTTTTGGAGGGGAATAACATCAGGATGAGAAAAAGGGGATCTGCTGAAGATTTATGTGACAGGTAGGAGCACTGGCTGGCAGGTGTACTGACATATCCAGAAGAAGAGATGCAGTGACTTTTAGCAGCTCTGTTCTCCCCATGCAATCTTGTGGATCATGCCCTAGCCCCAGGGGCTGGCTGACAGAACTCCTGTAGGCATCCAACTGGCTACTTCTGCTCGATGTATCTATGCATCAAAAAAACCCAAAAGCCAAAACCACAAAAAAACCTAATACTAACCAAGCAGCCAGAGCTTTTAAATTCCTAAAATTAGCATATTAAAAAAGGAGAGGGGCTTTTTTGTTTGTTTTATATACAGTTGGATTCCTTTGTTACTCCTACAAAAGGATTATAGAGTGACAGGGACATTTAACTGTACACTAAACCAAATCATTATGTGCCCTGGGCATTTAGAGAGAAGATGCAATCAAGACGGGAGCTTGCAGGCCAAAAAAAAAGCACATACATTGTATGTGAGAAACCATGAAGATCCAGCAGGAGGATCTTTAGCAAGAATGCTCTTGCTAAAGAGAGAACTTCTTTGTATTATAGTGGTGTGATGTAGACTTGAGAGATTACCAGAGGTGTTTTCAACCATGCCAAATTCATTAATTAGCTCCAATCTATTCTCCAGAGGAAGAATTATTACCACACTTAAAGAGTTATTCATAGAAAGTTTCTGTGGTTTGTTTGGGTTTTTTAATTTTAAAAATTTTCATTTTTTTTAACAAGGCACTAAACTTACTACATCAGGACACTCCTGCTGTGATGTGTTTATCTCATGCTGTCATCCAGATGACATGCCACAGAGTGAAGACACTGCACTGGAACATGTTTTTAGCAAAGCAACAAACCCTCAAGTGACAAGCCCCAATCTCTCCAGTAATTCACTACTGTCACAAGCAATTGTTAGTGTGATCTCATATGAGCATCTCCCAAATATGGGTTCTTTGTCCAGAGGTGAGTGGCACAAGGATCACCAGAGCCGAAGTGGGAAGCTGCTCAGAACATTTCCTATGAACAGGCAAGTATTGCCAGTGGTTGGAAATGCACAAAGCAAAACACTGTGTATCCAATCACACTCCACCCAAACATACAGTTGTTGATATGGCTGTCCCTGCAGACTTTACCATTGTATCTGAGATTAAGTAAGGATCAACTATGGGAAAATCACTGGTAGTTAAAACAACCCCTGTGGCCTCTGAGCCTCTGACCAGGGTCCTCAGTCCAAGCCTTCAGTGTTACAGTAACATGATGCTGGAGTGTGGCAGCCCAGGAGGTACCAGTAACAGCTCATCAGGTGTGCAGGAGAGGAGCTTGGAATTCATAGCCACCTAAGACAGAAGTTGTCATTGCAGATAGACCTTCATCAGTGAACGTGGCCCAGGCAACAGCATTGAAAGATTAGTGAACCAGACTCTTGGGGACCAGCAGCATGAGTGTGTCTTTCTGCACTGACAAATATGCTCTTTGCTCTTCAGCAAAGAAACAGGAAGGCTTCTGCTGCTTTTAGCAAGCTTCTCAATATTTTTATTGTTGGTACAATGCATAGATGAACACTTTGCCAGAGAGGAAGATGCAAGGCTTCACTCCACTGACTCTACTAGGCCTATGGCTCCCACATCCTTCCTACAGCATTAGACTCCCAAGGCATGGCACACCTTTGCTAAGCATATCTTCTGAGCCTGAATAGTAATGCATTTGCAGTTCATTTCAGTCCATCTCACAACAGGTGCAGAAAGAATTTTTGCATGTCCTTAATACAACTCTTTTCTATTCCTGCTCTTACCAGCTTTGCAGTGCACATATACTTTGGTGAAATCTGTGCTCCCCCAAAGCCCAATTGTCCATGAGTTGCACAGGGCTTTAGAGTAAAAAACAGGAGGGGTTCAGCTGCTCCCAAGAAGCATTTGGTATCAGGGGCACTGTGTGCACATCTGCAAGCACGAGTCATGCTGATAGACTTGTATGGGGATATTAAGGTGGGCAACCTTAATGAATGAATGTTTGGTGACAGAAATGAATGCATTCATTAAATGCAAAGCGTCCCTCCAACCCTAACAGCTTTCAAAAGCAAGGGAGGAACAGAACAGTGACTCCAACCCCTGTACAAGACAACTGTACAATTTACATATATAATTATATACAGTATATAAAATTCTCTGAGTCCCAGTGAACTCAACTTTATCATCAGTAGCTGTTCCAATTTTATAAAGTCATTATCCTGTTTACCCCCACTCTCCAAAGTATTAGATAATGGCATTGAAAAGAAATAAAAACCAAACCCAAACCAATTGTTAAAAAGTGCAAATGTTCTGGGTGCCACTTCTGCTACGTTGGATGTTGCTGATGCTGCATGCTTGCTCACAAGCAGCAAGGTGTCCGTCTGTCGCTGGATCTTTCCTTCCTTTGGATTGGCTCCTACCTTCTCTTTCTGTCTTCTGCTGCTACACCAGGCGACCTACTGAAAGTGTTGTGTGAGCAAGGAGGAAAAAAAATGAAACAAAAGCAGGGAAAGTGAATTAAAAACCAAATTAAAAGCAAAAGGGGGCCAGACTGATAAAGATACAGTGCAGTCTCTGCTGCAGCCATTGGGCCCCAGAAGGCTGAGATCTCAGAGTAAGCACTGAGGCTGAAAACAACCAGGGGCTAATGAGACAGCCTTGCTGAAAAAAGCATTGACTGAGTCACACAGAGCCCTAGGGACTGATGTATTTTTAAATATAAACCACCACTTTCCTCTCCCTCCCCTTCCTTGCAAACAGGGACACAGTCTGGGCAAACAACAGGTCTGACGTCTCTCCCTCTGCTCTTCCTCCTGCCATGGCTGATGCAGATGCTGGCTCCTGCCTGGCTGTCCTCCCAACACCACCCCTGTGAGCTGCAGCCAGCTGCCTCCCCTAGCAGACAAGCAGCCCTCCAGGTTGAGGGAAAGGCACTGCTCCCTAGCTCTGCAAAAGCACAATGCAGTCATCTCCCTGCTCAAGGTTCCTAGCGACCTGCCTGCACCAGGAGTTCTGAAGCCTGCCAAGATGTTGAATCTGCAGTGAAGATCCAGAGTACTTGGAGATGGAGAGGGTCTCAGGACCCTGTTGAGCTATCACTGGATGGTACACAGGTGCTGCTTGTGTTTCAGGTAGATGCTCACCTCCCCCATGCTTGTTTCTTCAGAAAGCTTTTGTTAACCCCCTTATCAAAGGTTATTAAAGAATCAAAGCTCTTACAGATCAGAGCAAGAGCTCTGTGAATTAACTACAGGTGCAAAGATGGTGAAGAGAAGACAGAAGTATGAATTTGGTTTTCAGAAAGGAGAAACGTTACCAGACATGGCTCACTGGGATCAGTAATCAACATGCCCTACCATGGGAGGTGAATATTTTAACCTGCAAAATTACTCCAGACAGTGGTATTTGAAATTGTCTGCAGAGCTCTGGAGTCAGACCTCACGGTGCTCAGTGACCAACTCATAAAACCAGCAGACTGACTTCAATATCTACACATGCAATGCAGCATCTGAGTGCTAAACAAGGATGGCCTGCCCTACCCTAAAGCACACTGAGTGACTATGAAAGCAGCTAAAGCCAAAGTACGCAAGTTTTTGAATGCCTCTGCTTAGCTTTTAGCAGATGACATAAATCAAATACATGCTTAGAACTGAGGACACACGAGGAAGCATAGAATCATAGAATCCTAGAATCCTAGGGGTTGGAAGGGACCTCGAAAGATCATCTAGTCCAACCCCCCCTGCCAGAGCAGGGCCCCCTAGAGTACATCGCCTAGGAACGTGTCCAGGTGGGTTTTGAATGTCTCCAGTGAAGGAGACTCCACAACCCCCCTGGGCAGCCTGTTCCAGGGCTCCGTCACCCTTACAGTAAAAAAATTTTTTCTGATATTCAACTTGAACCTCCTATGCTCCAATTTACACCCATTACCCCTTGTCCTATCACTGGTCACCACTGAGAAAAGCCTAACTCCATCTCCCTGACACTCACCCCTTACATATTTGAAAACATTGATGAGGTCACCCCTCAGTCTCCTTTTCTCCAAACTAAAGAGACCCAGCTCCCTCAGCCTTTCCTCATAAGGGAGATGTTCCACTCCCTTAATCATCTCAGTAGCTCTGCGCTGGACTCTTTCAAGCACTTCCCTGTCCTTCTTGAACTGAGGGGCCCAGAACTGGACACAATACTCCAGGTGCGGCCTCACCAATGCAGAATAGAGGGGGAGGAGAACCTCTCTTGACCTACTAACCACACCCTTTCTAATGCACCCCAGGATGCCATTGGCCTTCTTGGCCACAAGGGCACATTGCTGGCTCATGGTCATCTTCTTGTCTACCAGGACCCCCAGGTCTCTTTCACCTACACTGCTCTCCAGCAGCTCAGCCCCCAACCTATACTGGGACATCGTGTTGTTCTTCCCCAAATGCAAAACTCTACACTTCCCCTTGTTGAATTTCATCTTGTTCCTCCCTGCCCAACTCTCCAGCCTGTCTAAGTCTCTCTGAATGGCAGCACAGCCTTCTGGTGTGTCAGCCACTCCTCCCAAGCATCACTACAATGTACAAGGCTTAGCTGATCTTCAGTTCTCTGTCCAGCCCATCTCATCAGGATCAGATAACATAAGGAGGATAGGAAGACATATAGGATACTTCTGTCATTATGCAAATATATAGCCTGGGTCTTTTTAACATGTAAAGGAGTCTAACCAGACATATGTTGGAGGGCTATAGAATAACAAGTGGCAGGAGAAAGACAGAACTGCTCACTGTTTCTTGCAGTCCAAAATGAGAAGCACCCAGTGAAACCATGAGGCAGCAAGTCAAAAAGCAACAGAAATATAAGGTTTTGTTCATGCCTGATGAAATGGTGTCATAATTCACTGCCATAAAATATGGAGGGCAGAGAAGAGTCTTCATGGGAACTTGTCCATGGAGTAATGTAATGTAAACACAACAAATCACCTAAAACATTCCTTGCTCGAAACAGGGAGAATAGGGTAGGAGAGTGTTCACCCAGTAGTGCTGTATCCTGTTCTAATTCCTTAGCAAAGTACCATCTGCCTCAGTTGAAGACACAGTGCTGGACTTCGAGATGATACAACAGAACTGCAGTTTGCATATTCACATTTCTTATGAACAACTAACTTGATATTTACAGATGTTTCTATATCAGTATTGGTGATCACAGGAGATCAGGGGAGAATGAATTTTGGGACACATGGTTATCACAGAAAAAAAAGGAATCATTTTTACAAGATACTCACTGAAAGGGTTAAGGCCTTGTCTTTTTCCACTGGGGAAACTGCTCAGGCTACCTGTAAAATCCAAGAACCATGTTAAAGGCAATAAATGCCACGGCATGATAAAGAAGCCTCCTCACTGCTGCTGGAGGGCAGGTTCAAAAGAACTCCTCTGAGAATGCACACAGCAGGTCCTATCAGCACTCCTTGAAGGTTCACATGCAAGAGTCAGGCTAACATGCTGGAGATGAGAAAAGTTAAATACTTGGTGGTGTAGTCATGAAATATCATGAAATCCAGAGGGCAAGAAACAACAGTTGAGGTTAGACTAAACAGTGGAAGGAGAAAGAATAAGGAAAGAAGGAAGGATGCAAATGGTACCTGAAGTTTCTCAAAACAGTTTTTGCTAAAAGCAAGCAAAGTAACATCATGGAGGCAGGGAGCAGCCAGAAAAGTGTAGGTATAGCCACAGACAGCCCAGATTTACTAAATCTTAAACTTGGACCGAACAATCCAAGCCTAAAATCAGAGACCTGAACTCATACCTTCCAGAAGGGCAGGGACACATATCAGGGTTGTGACTGTGTCATTAGTTACAGACACACGGACCCTACACCAGATGGAGCTCACGACACAGGCTCTCACCTCAATAACAAACACGCATTGGGTACATGCAGTGCAGGGGTTACAGGAGCTTTACAGGAACATTTCCTTACATGTTACATTTCCTGCGAGCTGCTTGGTCTGATTTCAAATGAGAGACTGGCTGGAAATGGGAACTCCTGCCCCCAGCAGAAGCAGTAAGCCTGTTGTGGCCTCACACTGTCACCCAAACCTTGCCTTTGGTTTGTGCTTGCATCTGACCTGATTGTAAAGCTTCGCTTTGCACATTAAGTACTTCGCACACTTGCAGCTAAAGCAAACTTAGCTCTGTTGAAGAACAGGATGATCTCAGAGAGCAGAGGTGAGGCTGAGGAAGACCCAGGGACAGTAGGCTGGACAGCAGGACAGAAGTGGGACTGCTGGGATAGAAAAGAGAGGGGGAAGAAAGGGTGGCAGTGGCCGAGATTGAAACAGGTCACAACACACTGGCTCTAGGGATCGTTAGTAAGAGAAACTGTATAAACACAGCAAGTTATTTCAAGCCCCTTGAACACTGACCTCATACTGGCCATCTGCCCTGGTGAGATCAGAGGAACCCTTGCTGTTCACTTAATTCTGCACCCAGGTATAAAATGCAGAGCTGCCAGATTCAGATTCTTTCAGAGCTAACTGGGTCTCTCCTGGGGGGATGCCAATAAAAGCCCAGGGCTTTTGCAAGCCGGGGTATCCTCTGGCTGGTGGCTGTGACACTGCTGGGCCATGCACAGTGACCCAAAACCCAGACCTTTTGTTCCACATTCAGCTAAGAGCAAAGTGACTTGATGGGAATGAGACCGATTTATCTTCAGAAAGAGGTAGGGACCTCCTGGTGAGTTGATGCAAAGGGCAGGGATGCTCCAGGCTGGTCCAGGAACACCTCTCCAGCAGTCTGGTAGGGGGATTGTGTTCTCTGTGGGTCCAACCTGCACAGCCATGCTGGGAAACCACCCTGAAAGCCCATCACCTGCCACTGGTCAGGCACAGACACATACAGAAGACAGAATCCCACCAAAGCAACACTGTACTGAGCATAAAGTTGACAGGAAAGGGAGGAAGGAATATGGCTGAGAGTGGCAGCAGGTTACTGACATATACCTGGGAAGACCTTGGGTATTACAGGGTAACCTCATTCACAAAGTTTCAAAATGCAGAGTCTTTGCTCAGCCTCACAAGTACACTATTTTGGGTAACAACTCTAGACACACCAGAGCAGGTCAACTGCCTTTCAAAAGGAAAAGGTTCAAGAAAACCCTGGCAGCTTTTTATAGGTAGAAATGAGCAAAACTGTTACCACTGATGGGTGAAGGAGATGGACAGGCTACCACAAGCCCTATTTTGTGTCCAACACAGTTGTGATGTCCCGACTCATAATAACCCTCAGTAGCTCTCTAAGATTGAAGGCAATGAACTACAGCATCTCTACTAAGGTTATCTGACCAAGGTGAACAAAAAACAAGCACTGAAGTACTGGAGCTTGTTTACATCCTAATCTAATTGCAACCAGATGTACTCTGAATTTCCTCTTGCTAACTCTTTACCTGGTTACCATTTTCTCACACCCTTTCAGGCTTGTCAGCTATCTAACCACCATCAGTCCAGAGTCAGTGACAGAGAATTATCCTCATTACCAGAATATACCAGAGAATGAGAAACCATAAGAAGGTTCCCAAATATCACTGCATTAAATCTTGTGTTTAGATTGTCCATTCGCTGGGCCGCAAGACAGGGACTGGGGGAACAAAACTGCTCCCAGTGTAAGAGATTAGGTTCATGACCACCTGAGGAACCTGAACATAGACAACTCTAAGGGACCTGATGAGATGCATCCCAGAGTCCTGATGGAATTGGCTGATGTATTTGCCAACCCACAGTACATGATACTTGAAAAGTCATAGCAGTCATATGAAATACCTGGTGACTGGAAAAAGGGAAACATTGCACCCATTTTTAAAAAGGGTAGAAAGGAGGACCTTGGGAACTACCAACTTGTCAGCCTCACATTTGTGCCTGGAAAGATCACGGACAAAACTCCTCTTAGAAGCTATGCTAAGGCACATGCAGAGCAAGGAGATGATTCAATACAGCCAGCAAGGCTTCACTAAGGCCAAGTCTTCCCTGACCAATCTGGTGTTCTTCTGTGATGAAGTGACACCAGTGGACAAAGGAAGAGGTATGGATGCCCTCTATCTGGACTTCTGTAAGGCCTTTGAAACAGCCAACCACAACAACCTTCTCTCTAAACTGGAGAGATATGGATTTGATGGATGGCCTGGTCAGTGAATAAAAAATTGGCTGGACAGTCACATCCAGACAGTTGTGGTCAATGGCTCAACATCCATATGGAGATCAATGATGAGTGGTGTCCTTCAGGGGTCTGTATTGGGATGAATGCTGTTTAATAGCTTCACCAATGACAGTGGGATTGAGTGCATCCTCCACAAGTGTGCAGATGACACCAAGCTGTTGACACACCCAAGGGATGGGATTTCATGTCCTAGACAAGCTCAAGAAGTGGTCTCACGTGAATTTCATGAGGTTCAACAACTCAAGGTACAAGGTCCTGCACCTGAGCTACGACAGTCACTGGAATCAATACAGGCTGAGAGGTGAAAGGATTGAGAGTAACCCTGAAGGGAAGGACTTGGGGGTACTGGTAAATGAAAAGCTGGATATGAGCCAACAAGTGGACCCACAGCACAGAAAGCCAACAGGCTGCATCCCAGGCTGCATAAAGAGAAGCATGGTCAGCAGGTCAAGGGTGATTCTTTCTCTCTCGTGAGACCTGATCTGGAGCACTGTGTCCAGTTCTGGAGTCCTCAGCACAGGAAACACACAGACCTGTTGGAGTGGTTCCAAAGGAGAACCACAAAAGTGATTAGAGGGACGGAACACACCTCCTATGAAGGCAGGCAAAGAGGGATTGGGGTTGTTCAGCCTAAAGATGAAAGACTTCTATAAGGTCTACCTATAGCCTTTAAGTACTTAAAGCAGGCTTACAAGATGGGAATGGGCTTTTTAGCAGGGCCTGTTGTGATAGGACCAAGGTTTTAATGAAGAGGGGTTAGATTTACACTAGATAGAAGGAAGACATTTTTTGCAATGAGGGGGGTGAAACACTGGGACAGGTTGCCCAGAGAGGTGGTAGAAGGCCTGTCCTTGGAAACATTCAAGGTCCTGTTGGACAGGGCTCTGAGCAACCTGGCCCAGTTGAAGGCATCTCTGCTCACTGCAGAGGGGTTGGACTAAATGGCCTTTAAAGGTCCCTTCCAACCCAAACCATTCTATGACTGTTTTTCCTTCTTTCTGTAGTATTTGCTCAGCTCCAGCAGGAAGCGACATGCTGTTCAACTACACACACACCCTCCCCACCTCTCCTTTTTAATTAAGACATTTTGATCCTATTTCTGGACTGCACTCTTGGTAGCTGGCTGTTGGCACAGATGGTGCCTAGGTTCCACCCCTAGAAGCCCAGTCAAGTGTGCTCAACACCTACCACCTGAAAAGCTTTCGGATGGCAAAGCCATCACAGGATCTAAACTGGTAGAAGGAAACTTCCCGTCAGCTGATGGAGGGACATTTCAGTGCTTAATCCCTTAGCTCCTCTTTGGGCATGCACAAAATGCTGACTTTGTCTTCCTGAATTTGGAAGAATGTAGTGGTAAAACTCAACTCCAGCATTCTGCAGCCAGCACAACTAGTATAAGCCTTGCTCAGATCTGCAGTCTTCCTCTCCAAGATCATTGGGCCTCCAATTAATCTTGGGTCAAGTAACTTTCCAGCAAAGCTTTATAGTGTGTGTCTATCTTCTCTCAAGAACCCTGCCTTTTGACTAATGCACAGAGCTAAATTTGTCCTTTGATCACAGATGGTTCTCCCCTTAACTCAGGCTGTGCAGACTGCACTGATGAATGCTAACTTTTAACAGGCTGTAAATCAGCCTGCTTTCCTTCCACAATTCCTCAAACAGACAATCCTAGATCAAATGATGGCAAAGACTCTGGCATTCTCCAAGCACTCACTGTTCTGCCCCAATTTAAGAAACTATTTGCATCCTTCTGCAAACCTTCAAAGGCCAGCTCATTGTGGCTGCTCCATTTGAGACCCAGGAATGGAATTTTGCCATCTTGAGTTGTTTCTGAAACAGGCCTAGTTTAATCAGAGGGGCAGGAGCTGTGCAAAGTGGCCACCAGACCAAGCAGATTTCCTAGCACTGTTTTGGTTTCATCTAAATGGCAATTTATAACTGAAAGTATGTCATCAAAAAAGCTCCCAACTAGATCTTGGCATGGACCCACAGTGACCTCAACCCCAAATGTTTGGAGGCCGTTGTACAGAGAAAGCAAGAGATGGCAAATACAGGGACTAGCTGACTGACTGCATGGACCCCTGATCAGGATAAGGGCAAGTTGGAGAAGTGGTAAGCTACCCATTATTTCTTAATTTAGAAGTTCTTGTGGACAGGAAACAGAGCAAACCTGCCATCTACCACCTCACAAATTCATGACTTCTTGAAAAAGAGCCATCCCAACCTTGGTTACTGCACCTCTAAAGGTGCAGAATTAGAAAGAATTTCTTTACCGGGAGGGTGATCAGACATTGGAATGGGCTGCCCCGGGAAGTGGTGGATTCTCTGTTCCTGGAGATATTTAAAAAGAGACTGGATGTGGCACTCAGTGCCATGGGCTGGTAACTGCAGCAGTAGTGGATCAAGGGTTGGACTTGATGATCTCTGAGGTCTGTAGAGAAGAGCCGTGTCCCCCTGAGAAAAGGGTTCGCCGCAACATCTGGTGGAGAATGCGGGCAGCAACAGCAGCCGTGAATGCTGAGGTATTATAAAAAAGCTCTACACGACCACGTTGGTGCGGGAAGCTCTACAAAGCCAGGCTTAAATGCGGAAGGCGATATAAAGAGCTTCGAAATACGCAACCACGTCAGATGGAGCCACTACGTTGGTGCGGGACGCTCTATAAAGAGCTCCAAATACGCAACCACAAGTGAAGCTCCACAAGGCCAGGCTTAAATGCTGTAGGCGGCGTGAAGAGCTTGGAGTAAAAGCCCAGCACGGCAAGACAACAGCCCGGAATGGCGAGCCAGGCAGGAGAGAAGAATGAGGCTTGAAAGGCGCAGCGAGTTGGCGCGTGGAACTCAAGCCCAAGGAATGCTGAAGCTGAAGCGGAGCTCTGAGTGCACATCAAGTCAGTGCGGTCCTGAAACGGAGTCTCCCAGGGACACGCGATAGTGCGGTCCTGAAACGGAGTCCCCAGGGACACGCGATAGTGCGGTCCTGAAACGGAGTCTCCCAGGGACACGCGATAGTGCGGTCCTGAAACGGAGTCCCCAGGGACACGCGACAGTGCGGTCCTGAAACGGAGCCCTAGGGACACACGATAAGACTGGTGCGCTGAATGCTCGGAGAAGCCTCTGCATGGCCAGGCATCCCGAGGTGGCGAGTACCAGCAAAACTGAGCTGGTGTTTTAAGACCTCATCTCCTGCTAACAGTAAATTATTGCTATTTTTCAACAAACAACAAAAAAGGGGGAAATGTAGAGAAGAGCCGTGTCCCCCCGAGAAAAGGGTTCGTCGCAACAGAGGTCCCCTCCAACCCAGCCAATTCTGTGGTTCTATGATAAAGTAGACTCTTCCAGCTCTTTCTTACATGTTAGTACCTGCTCCCTGCACTCTTCCCTCTTTTAGTCCTCACCATCCTTTAGCTCCCTTCAGTCCTCCTTCCACATAGTTTGTCCATTTATCTTTGATCCTCAAGGTCTGTCACACCTTTAGGAGGTCCGTGGAACTGCATGATAAAAGAAGCCCCTTTTTTGCACCCTGTCCTCATACAGCAGAGGAATCCATGAGATCGTGGCTGTTTTCAGCAAACAGCTGGGCAATCACTCACAAAAATGTATCACTGCTTTCTTTCTCCTTCACACAGGCTCAAAGATTCACATTTTCTTCTCTCTCTCATATTTTTTTTCCTTTCCATAAACTAAATTTTGAACACTTGGTTAGCCAAGGCAGCAGATTCCAGAGAGTCTTATTCCAGGCCAAATAGCAATAAAACTCATTTGGCATATTTGTCTTATTGGGAAGGTAATAAAATTAAGTAACAAGGTTGCTATTTTTGCATGTCATTCTTCAGTAAGGTACCAATTACTCAGAAAAACAAAACAAAACAACTTTTTCCCTAAGCTAGGCAAGATGAATGCATCTCAGCTGACAATTAACATTACAGGCGTATAACTAAGATGTCTGCAAAGCACCTAGAAAAGGCAAATTCCCAACACCCAAATGCACCAACCCTTCCCACTTGAGCTAAACCTGAGGAAAGAAATAAGAAAAGTTTAAGCCTGGAGAATGAATGCTACCCACCATTCCCAACTAGCATGACTGTTACCACAAGAGCTGTCTATACAGCCATAAAACACCTGTACAGGAAATTAGTCCCCTGAAATCTCCCTGTTTGCTGCCTTCTGCCAAGCAAGTCTGCCCACACTCAATTACTGGATTTGGGTTGAACAGTCTCAATTCATAACATTTCCATGAATATCAGTTTGGTCCAGATCCTAACACAAGACAAAGTGAAGATGAAAGAGGAAGAAAAGGAAGGAGGGTGGGTTGGTTGCTTAGGTACTTAAGAGAAAGGGAAAATATTAATATACACCATTTCTCCCCCAACCTGAAAGTGCAATTTAACTCTGAAAAAGGGCAACAGTACAGCCCTCTGCTTTCTTTCTGAGCTGTTTTCTCTGCATCATCCACTTTCCCACATTCTGTATTTAGTAACAAAGAAAAATATTATTTCTGTTAGTCAACAGGGTCTCCAGAGAAGGACTGGGTCTGCACTGGTTCATACATCATCTAACCTACACAGCTTAGACAAGAAAATATTGTTAGCAGTGTATTACTCAGAGAGGACTTGATGTGAACTAGTTTCCAATGACTTCTACAGTACAAGTAAGGTTCTGTGCAAAGCTCATCTTTTTGCTCTTTTTCTGTATAGTACTTAACACAAAGGCCTGTGATAAGGGATATAAGACAGAGCCATAACACAAATAATGAACTACATTTGCACGACAGAGTATTAATCCCATTCATTTTCTTAACACAATCTGTGGCACTTTTGAATCACCCGGGAGAAAACAGATTCCCGAGTTTGCTGTAACTCCATGTCAGTCTCTTACTCTCATGCAATGGGGAAGAGGAAAGGCACCCACCTCCTTCCTTGCTGACTCCCAAGCACCCTTTCAGCTCCTGAAGTGAGATGGACTTGTCCTTGTTGAGGTCACAGTAGTCAGTGAAACGTCGGGCACATTTCTTGGGCTTGGCTTTCTTCTTTACGTAACGCTTGAAAGGCTTCAGCTCCCTCTTGTTGATGTCATTGCTGCTGTTGTTGTCCAGCTGGCTGAAGTACCAGTGTACCACTCGCTCCTCCAGTGTGTGGCTAGGATCTGGCTCAGAGAACCTGGAACAAAGCACAGGCCCCCAACAAGTGGGTGCTCTCACCAATGCTGTCAGGCACATGCTGAGGAGACAAAGGTGCTTGCTGGGTCAGACACACATTACGCCATACTTAAAACAGGCAAAGTATTTATGTCTTACCATCTCCACCTTTTAGCTGGGCTTTTTGAGATTAACTTTTTCAAAAAATGTTTTTGAGCACTAACAAGTGGTGCCAAGAGATTCCTGGAGACTGATACCCTCAGTAGCTCTGGTTCTCCTTGCACCAGTTATTGAAGATCTGCCTAATCCCAGAAAGGATTCCCTCTAGAGAGCAAGAAAGGAACTCCATGGTTCTTTTGACTGTTGGGCTCCCATTTACCAGCAGGAGAGTAGTTTCTGTGACAGCAATATCTAGACTTCAGAAAGGGAAAAAATAATTTAATGCAAGACACATTCATTATTTGAAAATGTCCTTGGCAAGATGAAACATTCTTCCTGTATCTATTTGTGTGATCTGAACTCCTGTGCTGTATTTTCAGTGTATTTAAAGCTTTTCACATGGTTGATTTACACACAAGAATTCCACAGCAAAACAGCACCACAAATCCATTAAAAACAATACTATGGAACTGACAACTTCAGTTTGCTTCATTTCTTACTCACTATGACACTGCAAGTTTGATGTTACTTGGCTCATGTTTTATTTCTGAGGACAACAATCTCAGAGAGGATGAGAACAGGAGGAAAAGAAAAAGCTGATACAAATAGAGAATGCTGCTACCCAACATCAAGCCATCACTGAACAGGCACTGTTACACCATACCATTTAAGCAGTCTGGTACTCTGCAGCATCAGTGGGAAAGGGATAATAACTTCCTTGATGATACCAAGAACCAGGGAAGACACTTTCTAAAGAATTCTTTGAATTTTGCACTAAGCTAGTCCATCTTTTCTCTATGGTATTAACAAGCCAGAAATAAAAGCCAAAATTATGTTGAAATGAGGCTGAGACTCAAATATTTTTCCTCCCAAGACTAAAGCATTTTAGTGCATAGAAATAAGTGGATAGTCAGACATGCTAAACTGGCACTGATTGCTCTGACTTGCTTCAGCAGACTTCTCCAGCTGCTGTCTAAATCCCTTCCCCAGCAAAAAGGACACTTGCATGCTGCAGGCAGTCAGATTCTGGTGTAAGGCTGGAGCATTCTCTGATGGGGAAATATGAACTCAGGTACCTTGTAAAATGCACTTTAAGACTGTCACTGACCTTGTTTCAGAAGCCGGTAGGGTACCTATTTAAATGGTCACTGAAATTTTCTTTGCTGGGAACTAGACAGGAGAAAATTCATTTGACCTTCTTGTATGACCAGTTTTGCCTCTGAAACCCGGCTACAGAGCCTGAAAAATAAAAATCCCACCCTACTGCTGTAGTAATTTAAATCACTAGTGGAGTCTGCAACATGCAGAAAGCAAGCACTGGAGCTTAGGTGGAGAATGAGATCCCCATTAACCTTCTCTCATAGATTTTACAAATGAGGACACAATTTAGAAAACTGGGTCCTATCCAGAGACATCTGGATCTTCTCAACTAGTAAATACACAGAGTGGGGAGAGTAAAAAAATTTTGCCTAATTTTTACTTGAAACTCTCTCCATCATTGAATTATTCATTAAGAAGCAGCCTGACTTTCAGCCACAGCATCTGTTTAATGCATGGTGGCATAAACTCTGTGGGGGAGGAGGAAGAGGTTGGGAATAAGTCTGGCATAATTTTGGGAGCTAACATACAAGGCAAGCCCCTGGAGTCACCTATGGAGAAGAAGAAATTGCAAAAAACTCCCCAAGAAAGTAGGAGAGTGCCTGTATTTTTCAGACCCTTGAAACTGT
Source organism: Heliangelus exortis (assembly GCF_036169615.1). Classification (NCBI taxonomy): domain Eukaryota; kingdom Metazoa; phylum Chordata; class Aves; order Apodiformes; family Trochilidae; genus Heliangelus; species Heliangelus exortis. Next base: position 34,263,254 of record NC_092426.1, on the reverse strand, counting down.
ATGCAAAGACCAGGATATCAGAAGAGAATAAAACCACATTCCATGGCTTGTTTTTATGACATCTATGAACACAGCCATTCTGCAATCTCTCTCATATAATCTCTCTCTCCATTTTGGTAATGAGCTGGCCATCATTTGAAGACCACCATGTTTCCAATAGTGACAGCGAAGTTCTGTATTGCAAGGGACAATATTCTGGTTTTGCTGAGACAGAAGAATACAACCTGAGCCTTTGCATGTGAGATTCCCCTCATCTATGCCTTGGCCTGCACTTTTTTTTCCTGAAGGCCCACAGCTGGAAGCAAAAATGGAGAAAATAGCAGAGCATCTTATAACCAGCAGCAGAAAGACAACAGACAGAAACACAAAGCCTCTCTCTACCTGCTGGAGAGAGACTCAGGACTAAAAAGTGCCTCTTTTTTCAGAGGTACTCCAAGAATGGGGTCTTAATGAATTCCTAAGAGAGGCAATAGAGCTCTCTTCAGCATCTCCATGAATAAAATCAGGGAAAGCCACAGGCTAATACAAATACATTGAGTCATGGGGTGATGATACATCATTCTTTGCCATTACAAATATGGTGAGAGCTCATGCTGAAAACTGCAGCATGCTGATGGAGCTAAAGGGAAATAGCTTAACTGCTGTGATTGTAGAAGGAGGAAAGATAAGGCCACTTCTGAGTTTCTGCCACTTCCAGTTGGTTGGTTTAGCAGGACTGCAGTTCCTGACTTCGTTGCCTACCTTTTCTGATGATCATCCAGAATCCCAGCTCAGGAAGGATCCACATCATCTCAGTGCAGTCAGATCTCCCTCACTCATGAAATTAAATGATACACTAAAGAAGGCTGATGTTACAACATTGTATCTGACTATCTTGACAGCTGCCCATGCAAGACACATGCACTATCCAGGAAACATGAATTGCTGCAACTTGACAGCACTGCTAAGCCATCTAGCTTTGATGATGTGCTATGACAACCACCACACCTGCTGGGTCAGCTGAAATTAATCTGGGGGCTCCGTCCTGCAAGCACAGACTTTGCAAGAATATTTCAAGGGAATTTCCCTCTATTACCTCTCCATTGCTCTTGCAAGAGAAATAAACCAGCCCTCAGAGGCAAACTTCATTTGCTGGGCTGCCTCTGTACTCATTCAGATCACAGAAGAATCTGAAAAAGCAAGAGAGACCAAAGCTACCCTGTACATTTTCAACTCCCAGCAAAACAGCGTGTCCTGCTCTAACAGCAGTCACACAAAAATCCCCTGAATTTCAGTCTCTCCCTCCAGTCTTGTAGCAGCCTTGTAAATAGTAAAGGCAGACATTAAGAAAAATGCAGCCAGCCTTCTCAGTCCTCTCTTGTTGACTACATTACAGCTGTACTTACTTTTCTTCCTAATTCTTCCTCTTTAGCCATCTATTGCAAAACACCCAGCCCTAAAAGAACAAGTGCTGGGGAAGTAAAGAGCTCTGTGTGTGCTGATAATTCAAATGAAAACTGCTATTACTGGATTGTTCATGTATATAAGCCAGTTAGTTAGCTCCATTATGCAGCATAAACCCACCCCTAACCAAAGAATGAAGAGAAGCAAGGTCTGCCACTAACAGTCTAGGACAAGGAACCTGCTCTCTCAGCTTTTTAACTAATTTGTTTGCACCAATCATAGACTCTAAGGCAGCTTTGGATCCTCATCCTGTATACTGTGACATCAGTACTTTCATAGAAGAATAATACTTATTTCTTAGATGTCTTCTGCATGGAGAGATGTGGGTTAAGGTACTGTTACTTTTAACAACACTATTTTCCAGCTGAGAGACACTTCCACAGAACACCATCTTATTTAATGTAACTGGGGCACAGGCAGAAAGCAGAGACTATGAAGAAACACAGACATCTACTTTTGCAACTGCACTGAATTCTGGAGCAAAGAGAGAAGAATATGCCAAAATATCAAACGTATGGCTTGAATATGTGCTTTGAAGAAAGTGTGTAAGGCTTTCCAGCCCTTGAGACCCCTTATATGAAAGGATTTAACTCAGTGGGAAGATGCAGGGAAGAATGGGAGGTATATAGGGTAAAGTATACAAGAGCAGCAAATGTCAGACAATACTTATATAGAAATGTGCACTCACTTCTTTCCTCCAGGTATGCCTGTAGACATCTTATGTAGAGGAGTTACAGTTTCAGGTTTCTATGACTTGACAATATTTTGGAATGATGTCTACCTTGCTTGGTGCTGCCACTGAACAAAAGATGGACAAGAGCAAGCTAAAGAAATTACAGGACTGACCCTGCCAGCCAGTGCCAGGATGTCCACCAAGGTGCCTGGGAGAGAGGTGGAAAGCAGCAACAGCTTAAAAAGTTGAGGTCACAGTCAGAATTCTTCTTGTTGTTTCCACTTCTCACTCTCCTTTTGTCGTTCTTTGTGGTTGTCTGTTCTCAAGTTAAAAGCTTCAGTTGCAGAACATGGCTTGAATCAAAGAGGATTACTCTAATGGAATTGCAAAAGGACTGTGTATTTGTTTTATTATTCTCCCTTTCCTGGAGCCAAAGAATCAAGAAGCCACCAAAAACTAATTGGTGCTCAGACTAAACAAAAGAGTACCATACAGTCCAAACTCATTACAGGGAATGCCTAATTCCTTTACAGTTAAAACTGAAATTATCTTCCTATCTATTATCTTCCAGCTAAATTGTGTATGAAACACTATTCTGAACACAACTTTTCTGAAGATTGTGGATAAACCATTTAGAAGGTTTAAAAATCACCTCCCTTCACTCCTCATTGACTGTTCAAAGATCCTCCTCTTACATGAACCCCACCATATCTTTAATTAGGATAGAATTTCCATAGCAGCACAAAGAGAAGCTGGTATCCAACTTCAATTGAAATGCAAAAGGAGTTGGGCATTAACTTCCCTGCACTGTTTGAAAGTGCCAATCTTGATTAAAACATGGCTTGGCTTCAGAACACCCTAGAGATGTGCTGAGCTGTGCTTGCTTGCTTCAAACTGCTCAACCAGAGTATGAAAGAAAACCTCAGGGGCAATTTTCTGAAGTACTTTTTAGGGCTATTAGTTGGAGAATAATTGGCAACTTAAAATGGACACAGCTGCTGTGTTACATGATAAGGGTGGCTGTTGTAAGCTGCCCTTTTAACCCAAAATTCCATAGGGCATTAATATTTTTGCCAATAATGTAGCAAGTCATAGTGCACATATTTTGCCAACTAAAATTCATTTCTGAATTGGCAGGGCCCCAGGAATGTTTCTCAGATCAAGCAAACCCAGACCAGTATCTCCTTTAGTCTATTTTAGTTTAGCCCTGTGTAATATAGTGTCCCCAAATTAGAAAATAGAGTAAAATGTACTAAAGTGAAGTCTAAATTCTAAAAAGTGCTGCTCCTATTATATAGGATTTATTATGTGAAGAATTCTAACTGCTCATCTTTTCAAAAAGGATACCAAACACTGGCTAATAAACCAATTCCCTACAAGTGCTCTCTTAATTACTTTGAAAACATACAGTAACAAGATGTGCTTTGGAGTTATTACATAAACTTAAAATTAAAATTGAATTTTACCAGAGATTTTCTGTTTCAAAAGTCTAAATGAAGTCTACATGGCTATTTTGCTCTAATATAAACCAGGGCCACAAGGAAGGGAAGTTCTCATCTCATTTACATGACTGTAAAGCAAGAGTAACTCAATTAACGTCAATAGCTTTGAACTTGCTTAAACAAGACAAGACCTATAAGGGATTACAAGGTTGTTTTAAGCATGCCCAATAAAAAAAAAAAAAAAAAAAACCACCAAAATCTTATCAGGTTTTACTTACACAGCCTGCAGCAATCCACAACATTGTACAGCCTCACTTTGCTGCTAGTAGATTGTTTTTGTGTGAGCCAAATATAAAGTGTGCAGTTTAGCACAGCTCTGAATAGCACTTTAAATGCAGATCCCTATTCCCCAATGCTCCTCCTCTCCCCCAGATGCTAATACAGACATTAATTGCAAAGCTTTGCAGTATATATAGGTTTAAGATGAAGACACTCAGCAAATACAGGAAGTTTTCCCTCCACATATCCAGATTCAGACTGAAGATCATCTAATCTGATTTCCTGTATATCAGACTCACTGAATGTGAATCAAATTACACTTAAGATCATAACACGGTTTGACTAAAGCATCTTTCTGAAAGGCATCAGGCCTAAGATGAAAGCTGTAGAGAGAGGGAATCTGTCACCTCCCTCATGACTTCATTCTGCCATAGAATTTCCCTTGCTTTAAAGAAAATTTGATCACAAGTTTGTTTATATTCAGCTAATTCTTCCCTGCTAGACTCAGGAGCCTGCAGAGCTTTTGTCCTTGTGGACATACAAAAACACTTTGCAACATTTTTTTTCTATATTTCAATGCCCTAAGGAAGGCTGAGCTTCCTTAAGATTCTCACTGTTAGGCTTCTTTAGCACTAAGCATACTGGAAAGCCTCTTCTCTGTATTTGGTCCCATATTTTAATGCTGATACTAAAGATGCAAATTGTATTCCAGTAACACCTCTCTGCTGCCACAGACAAACAGGAACACTTCCTCCCTTTCCTGAAACTTGTACTTGCTGATTCTCTGATTAAAATACATAGGACATGCATTTATGTGTATATAAATATACACACAGTACATATATATATAAATGTGTATATATATATATATATACATATACACAGACACACACACATAACTGACGTGGGGATTGGGCTTGCTGTTGCTTTCTGGTGATACCTTAAAAGTTTGCCTTAGATCACTGGACACTTCAAACTTTAAAAAAAGGCCCAGGAGGATGAAATGCTGAGCAATTTAAAGGAACAGAAAGAGGGAGGCTACAGAGGGAACCAGTGTGTTTAAACACAGAACCTGTCCTGCCATCATTACAGCAAATACGGAGAGAAGCCTGCAGAAAGTGAACCTTGCCTCACCAATAAAGAAAATTACATTACAAAGAGCTCACATGACTGACGTTAAGAAAAATCAGCTAGCCAGATCTCTAGCTTTTCAGAGATATACAGAACAAATCATGAGAGTCATGAGTCCAGTATCTTCTTAGTTTCTAAGGCTTTCCAGCCTTAATTAGCCCTATTATTAACCCCGTAGGTAAAATATCCCTTCATCTTAGAAAAGAGCTTTCATTTCTAGTACCATAAGTCAAGTTATGTCACCCAGACAATTCCCAGTATTCCCAAAAAGTGAACTCAGGATATTCTTCCCTTTGGAAAACTTGGAAAGCAGGACTCGCTGCACAGAGACAGCTTCCCAGTGCTGCAAATTTGTATGAAATGAAAGCTGTACTGGTTAAATTTTTATGTAACTTAGAAGAATTCCTTGAAACATTTTTTGTCCTGTTTTCTTTTTTCCCATCATGACATGGTGGGGTGGAAATCTTAAAACATGTTCTTTAGGGAATCGTCTTAGCCTAGGTGATGCACACAAAAGTTCATGCCAGAGCAGTTTTGTGAATTTAATCATGGCTATGGGCAGGCAGAGTATTTGGGTGGCAGCAGTCTTTCAACCTCACCAGGGAAAAGCCTGCTAAAAGATTTCTTTCTCTCCTTGCAACTGGGCTGCCAACACTGGAACTGAAAATAAATCAACACGATGACTATGTGAAGAGCTGGGCAGTGAAAAATTCTACCAGAGAGGTCTCTATTGAAAGCACAGAAATGCACAAACATTGGGGAACATTAAGAAGAAATCCTGCTGGTTTATGAAATTGCAGTGGGGACATACATCTTTGGTCACTACAATATTGGTTTGTATTAAGCTCTATTTTTAAAGTGATGATTACTTTGGCTGGGTTTTAGTGCCAGTGTCAAAAATGCCAAGTAAATATCAAATACTCTCCAAGACTTCCTGCCACCCCTACCCACTGCATTTGAACCATGCAACTTAGACAGAATTGACACTGGAATGCTTATGGCTCGGAAAGAATGACATATTTTCCATCCTTAGGGCATTTTTCATCCTGTTTTATATGAACACAGCCATGCTAGGCATATACTAATTCAGTGAATTACAGAATATTCAGCATGCAGACACTCAGGCCTGATTCATAAGGTCCAAACTCAAAGTTAAAACCAAATGGGTTCACAAGCAAGTTCGGAAAAACTGAAACCAAGAGGCATAGAGGTGCCACCCAGGAAATGTTGGTCTTGAGTAGTTAAAGATGGCACTGCTTCCTTCTACAGGTTGAAGAGAAAAGCAGAGGTTCAACATTACTCTTGGTATGTGAGAACAACATCCACAGGATGAACACCTGCACAGAGGGCATTCCCCTCGTCCCTATGAACACAAACAAGCACATCAGTCACCCTGGCATTCCTAGCACTGACTTGGGAGAATCCAGAATCACAGGTGCCTTGCCCATCTCTTCTTTGAAATACACCACAGCCTGTTCTCAAGGACCTGTCCTGCTGCATGCTGCAGCTGCTGTGGGAAGGGGATTTGCTGTTATTGAGCAGAAGGGGGAGACAAGACCTCAGCTTTTCTCCAGCTCCCCAGAAAGGAAGGCATCTGCCCAGCTCTTACAACAGTCCTGGCCTGCCGCTCCTTCCAAGAGGCATGGACAGGCAGCTGGTCAGAGGGAATGGCCATGAAAAACAGCTCCTCTCCTCCTCAGCAGGCTGGCTCTACCCCCACAGCAAAACCACAGCACTGGTACTGCCAAGAATTTGATTCACATTCTTCACTCCCTGTGGTAGCCACGAGGCCACACGGCCTCCTTCAATCCGTTTGCATTTTATTAGGTCTTTTCATGCATCAAGGAACAAAAGAACAAGCCACTTCCTCCCACTGAGCTCTCATTTCACACTTCAAATGGGCTATACTAACCTTTATGGTGGAGCAGCTGCCAGGGAGGAGGGGCAGGAGGCAGGCAGGGCTAGGATGAACATGTCTGAAGATGCCTCTTCTCCTCTCCCAGCAACCAGAGGAACCCCAGTCAGTGCATAGCAACACCTTTCCCTCCCATCCCCACCTGAGGAGTGCCCAGAGCTCTGCAGACACCTTGGTGGCATTCAGCCTGAGTGCTTTCTGGACTCACCTCCCACCCCCAGTAGGTGCTGCTGAGTTAATAGCTTGTACCATGTCCGTAGTCAGAGCATCAAGTAAGCTGGTAATAAATTCAACTTTCTTCCCTTCTGGGCAGCCTGCAGAAAGAAAAGAGAAAGTTTAATGCAAGAACACACAGGATTGGTTTCCTACATTGGTTCAGCAAGGATCAGCTCCTTTGTTGGTAACATGGCAGACATCATTAGAGTCACTATGGACAAGAAGGCAGTGGGTTTCTCTCTGTGGCAATTTGTCCTGCAGCTTTTGTCCAGACACACACAAGTTAACCAACAATATCTGACAGGAAGACTGCATGGTTTGCTTCATGGCCTCTCCCACTTTACTACCAGAATAATGACAGGGATGTGCTGAAGTGCCTGGCAGCCAGGAGTTCCCATGATGACACTTGCAGAGAAGCTTACAAAATAACTCATTACCTCCTGGGTCATCTTTCTCTGCAAACATGGCTGTTCCAAGGTGCTAACTGGCAGCTTGAAGCTTCCCAAAGCACGGACAAAAGTGAGGACTGCTGCTCGCATTCTCCTCTCTTCAGGCACAGAGACCATTGCCTGCCAGCAGCTACCACAATAATTCAGTTTTTTCCATGATCACACTGCATGGGAAATACGTCAGTCTAAGTCAACACACGGTAATCACCCCTGGTTACTGCTGGCTTGAGCAGGACAAAGCAGGCTGAAGGCAAACTTGGTAACCATTTCCATTACTTAGTGCTGAGGCCATCTAGTTCCCCACCATCATAACCACAGACCCACAGTCTCCTGTCCTTAACAGTGCCAGTCTGTTATGACACAATTGAGACTAAATTCTCCATCTCCTTTACCTTTATTAGACAATCTATGCAGTTTTTCTTGCTTCTTAAAGGAGCAAAATCATGGGCCATTTGCTACAGACTAATAGTGTAACAATTGCTCTAGCCTACCAAGAGCATACTTAACTTCAACCCACCACCTCCAAAACTGTTGTCCAAAATCCATCACTTCCTATTTGCCCAAACCACCATGCACTACTATTTATTTAGCTAATTAAGGCAGCAGACATCAGAGGACAGCCTTCCCCAGCAGCATATAGCACTGTCAATGCTATACAGCACTTTTCTCGGACAAGCAGAGAAACATGTGTACCCCAAACAGAGCACCAGAATCTTACTGTAACCCCTTGACAGCTGATCAGACAAAACACCCTGCTTTACAGTATTCCAGGCTCTGTTCTCTGCAGCAGCTTAACCAACAGTCCCTTGCCTGTCTCCATATTATGTGCATTACACACACGCACACCCCTCAGCACTCATTTGGCACATGGTCCAGAAAATGTCAGCATTGTAATGGGTAAGCTGCTATGGCAGCCAGAGTAGACCACTCACTTAAAGGGGCTTTTTGTTGTAGTAATGAGAAGGCTGAAAAACCATTTGCTAGAAGTCATCTCCCTGGGGCCTCAGCATCTCACCGTCTGCAGGAATTAGGAGCATGCCATTTGCTATGTGCAAGCAACACTTCCCTTCCTTCTTTCTTCTTGCCACAGCCACAACACAACTTGTGAAGAGGATACATGTAGGTGTGCAAGAACACAGACTTCTGCCTCTCCTACCCTGGCATCCGTAGCCAAGAAGCACACTGCCTGCAGCACTCAGAGTCTAAGGAATGGTAAATCTCTAGAAGAGGAATCAGGTATGGGGTCCCCATTACAGAACTGAATGCAAATGGAGTGATCAGTCTCAGTCTCTGGCTGGGTTGTTTTCTTAAAATCCAGTTCTGCTAAGAAATAAGAGTGAAAAAAGTAAAAAGAAACACCCTCTCACCACCTGCAGTTCTGGTTAACCAGTGAACTATTGCATACAAGAGCAGCTAATAAAAAACCCCTCAAGTCTGCTTTAAGAGACTGTGTAGCACAGCACCTCTCAAGCAGACAAACCAAGCTCAGATTCTCCATCTCCTAGTCTCCCCATAGGTAAGGATATTTTCAGTGACAGGAGTCATCACACCAGCCTGTGTGGCCAAGCACAGAGCTGAAAGGCACAGAAAAGTGGATTGAGCTGAGGAGAGAACTCCGCAGGAGTCTGATGCCAGGACCAGATCACTGATGTACAGAGCATCATGTACCCTCTTCTGCATCAAGCAGTTCTTATGCCCTTGTCCATCTGCAGTGCAGAAGGGGAGGGAGAAGGAACAAAAGCATTTTGTCTTCATGAGAGACCAGAAAGGGAGTCTCAAAAAAAAAAAAAAGCCCAAACGTGAAGGATTTTCACAAAGGAGCTGGCAGGAAGGAGAGCAGGGAGAGGCAGTAAAGCAAGAGTACAAGGGGATGGAAAGGAAAGGTATTCTGTTTTAGTATGATTTCCTAAGGAAATGAGCCTTGATGCAATCATTTAACTGGTTTCCCTCTCCCTACCTGCCAAAGTTCTACTTGAACCAATTAGCCAGTTTCATTTGAATATGAGAGAGGCAGATAGGAAATTTCTACATGATTTGTGAAAAGGAGGAACTGCATAGGAGGGAGGCCTGCTAAGGGCAGAGTTGATAAGCAGAAAGCTATGGGACTTGAGGTCAGAAGCTTTAAGGATTGGAACTGGGAGACACAGACGACAAATCTGAACAAATATCATTTCCTCTGCTAACCTGCCCATGGATAACTCACTTTATACTATCCCTAGAAAAGGCCAGAAGAAAATGAAGAGGATCCAGAGTTACCAGCTCTTTATGTGGAGTTCTTGGTCTCCACCACTCCCCCATGGTGAAGAGGGCCCCACTGTAGCTTACGTTTTCCATCAGCCAGCCCACACCCTGGAAAGTAGTGGCTGACCTGTCAGTGAGGGTCCCTCACCTTGCTCCTCAGGAAAGTGGCACAAGGAAAAAAACAGAGTGCAGGCAGGTAAGACAGCATTTTTAAGAGCTGCAGATACACCTATACCCAGCACATACAGCAGAAATAAGGTAGGCAAACAGTAAATTATGATTTGCCACTCTGTTAAGAGGGAAAAGCAGACTACAAAACAAGCAGCAATGAGAGAGAAAGTTTTTTCTAGAAAAATGAGAGATAAAGTCCCACTAAGTGAGGAGCCAGCATTAGTTGAGGGATCTTAGGTCACTAAGAAGGCTGTCCTGCCTGACAACTGATCCACTGACAATTGCCAGCTGTGTCCTCTTTTGTTGCTCAGGGGGTCCAAGCTGCTGAAAAGCTCAGCTGAATAGAAAGGATCTGGTCTTGGCCAGGCTTTGAAGAAGAACTTTCAATGTGGAGCCTGTTCTTTCCCCAGGGGATCTCTAGTCATCCAGGTTTCTTTCCTGAAAATTCTGATCCCAGACATGTTTTCAAAGGGCAAAAAGGCAATACACTGGCCCCCCCGACAGCCTTTTTCAGTTCACTGCTGAAACTGGAAGTGATCCAAAAAAACACAGAATAAAACCCAAGGTAAAACATGAATGGTGAGAGAAAGCCCCCATCTTCTTAACAATATTCTTGGCCTTTCAAGAGTTCAAGGTGAAACAAGGGAAGAAGGCAGAGGCAGGATCTTGTTCTTCTCTGACCTGGAAGTTCTCTGTCCTTGAATGGATCATCAATCTCTGTGCTCTTCAATCTGGCATCGCTTTCACACACTGGGGTCTCATAGCTGAAAAAGGAGAACAGAAGTTGCTAAACTATGTGATACAGCTTTAGTGTCATCAGATAGTTGCTAAGGGATTGTCTCTCACCTGCTTATTACAGGGGAAACCAATGAAACTGCAGAAGACATTTTTTCAGCCTTTGTCTGCTTATGGACAGTCAGCAACAGCAGAAGGAGAGAGATGGAAGAGCATACCCAGAGCAGGACCAGAACCCACTTACCAACCCAAAAGCACAAACAGCACAGGACTGTCTTCTCACTCTTGTGGGCATGAGCTGAGATTTTTTCCCAAAGATGTCTGCACTCTGCAGAATCACTACATCTGGCAGAGTTTAAGTCCCAACTCCTACTGGCCTTTTTTTATAACTTGCTAGACCCACAATTTGTTCCCAAGGCCCAAGTGAGAAAAGATTCCTCAGGTCACTTTAAGAGACAAAATAACTTGAAGAAAAAAAATCTAATACTGGCTTAAAATCCATCAATGCACAACCAAGCAGCCTTAAAACTCTGTACAGGTTAGGATCCAAGTGGCTGCAGCACGGAAGTATGAAGCAAAGGACAATGCAACAAAGCCAATTCTCTCTCCAGTGCTTACACCCCTGATCTGTACTCCTGTGCAAAGAGAAAAGGGCAGTAGTCACTTTGCACCAGCTCCTATAGAAAAGGAGCAGCACAGTAACATTCAGTAGACACTACATGCAGCAGTGCTGAATTTAAGAAAAATAGTACAGAACTATCTGCTCTAGAAGTAGGGACTTATCTGATACAGTAACAGTATTTTTTTATACATCATCTTCTCCAGGCAGGCCTATAGCTCTTACCGAGTGGAAGTACCAGGCAGGGGACGTCCCGTGTCCACCAGAACACACCAGCAATACCCAGTTGACTGGTGGCATTGCACTGGTTTGTAGAGCCCTCCAGGAGCACATTCAGGGATGACGATACCCTCACGGGGGTTCTGCCTGGCCTCCTCCAGGGCACTCTGCCTTTCCTGGTCACAGGAGTGAATTTTCTCTGGAAGAGAGAAGGGAGGTTGGAGAAGAGTCAAAATCAAGATCAACCTATCTCAGCTCAGCAGGATATGGGTATCCTTCACATCTGGTTGAGCACTTCCTCCTATAGTTAGCTATGACCCAACAAGATTATAGACATTGACTGCCAAGTGCCAGCGATCTAGGAACAGCAGGAAAAACTGTTCCTGTTCACCTGCGGTTTGGAACAGAGCTATCAGATAAAAATAATTCACTATTACAGTGGCCATGGTGTAAGCATTTCCTACATCATGTTTTTGCATACTGAGATCCCAAATTGGGATTGTATTTTCAAACTAAATGAAGGAGGCAAAAGCCCTACCATGCCCTACTGTCCGTTTCTTCTCCAGACTGCAATGCACTCTTCCCTCTCCATAGCAGCCCTCCAACATGATCCCAAGAGGAGCAGAAGGTTATGTTTTATCTCCACTTTATTCAGCACATGGACCACCTGCACAAACCTCATCAGGGAACAGAATGGTTTATCCCATTCTACTCAAACTGTCCATCACCTTTCCAGGACACTCCACTATTATCCTCACCTGCAAAACAGAGCGCATTCAACCCTGCCCCTTTAAGAAAAAGTTATTTCTAAATACATCCTCAAATGAAAAATAAAGTACTCAGATGGCATGCACCCAAGAACAAAGAAGCCTGAGTGGCTTCTGCTGCCACCTGGCACTTTTGACCCTAATGCTGCCTATTTGACCACTGCCTGCAGAGGAGTGAGAGATGCATAGAGAGGTGCCAGGATGCTGCCTCTTGTATGGACCAGCCATTAAATGGGAAGGGGTACACAGGACACCAGGATCCTGTTTGGCTCAACAGCCAGAAGTTCTTACAGGTCTTCAAACACTCTGGCCCTTTGAGAATTAGGAAAATTACTTCAACTTTGGAAATCACTGAAGGTATAGTGGAGAAAAAAAAGCACACATGTAAGACAGAAAGCAGTCAAGGCAGCTGATCACAGGCTTTAAATTCTAAGTCTCGATTAAAAAAAACAATATAATTCCTAACTTTTATCCTTAGGAGAGTGACAAAAACCAGAAGCAGGAACAGCTTTCTCTCCTTCCCTAGCTTTCTTTTCCATTGCAGCTTTTTCTTTTCTTTTTATAAATAAGTCATTTATGAAATTCCTTGCCACAGCCAAGAATCCTTTCAAGCTTTTAATACTTAAAATGCTTCAACACTGACAGACAATGACACCACAGGTTCATCCCAAACCTACAGATGTCTGCACAATTCAGCCAGCTGACTTGGGATGACCTCAGCATCCTGCCCCCAGGACAGGCTCAACACACAACTGAGCACTCACTGTTTCCATGTATTTTGCCTGCCTATATGACATCTTAGATTTTGGTGATAAATTCTGGTTCAGTGACTAATTTTTGGTTTTTGTTTGGAGAACAAAAGTGGTTCACAACGAGAATTCCTCAGCTTGGTAACAGCGGGTACAATACAAGAAATTCCAGAACAGCATTACCTCAGTATAGCATGCTTTGGGTACCAGAAGCACTTTTACTGGTTTCCAATTAAACTGTAGAATCTAAGGAGTCTGAGAGAAACAGAATGGTCTCTGCCTCCTCAGCATCTCAGATCACTATTGAGGCTGGAAATGAGAGGGGCACCAGAACTTCACCACACACAAATCCACACAACTGAAACACAGAATAAAAACTTGTGTCAACAAGTCTAACTCAAGAGGAGGGAAACTTGACCAGGAAAGAAGAGGAGGGAATAAAGTCAACAGAAACCGAAAGGGAGCTCAAACCTCAGCTGATATTTAATCTGACTTCACTTTGCTGACAGATTTCACATCTGAAAAAAGGCTGTGTGTGACTGTTCCCAAGCTGTATGTGGACAGAGAAGTCATTGAGAGCCTAAGGGCTGCTTAACAAGTCACTTACATCGTGAGAGGCCCCTGCTCACCTACAGTTTGCTGACAGCAGTTCACACCTTGGTTCTCAGGTGAGGAAGATCATTCATGCAGCACAGGGAAGCAAAATCAGGGGTATAATTGGCTATCATTGTTTTATATAATAAGCAAAAGGAAAAAAAAATATGCTGAAGAGAACTACATTCCAGGAATTCCTCTATCTAAATCCCCAAAGCTTCCTGAGCACAAAAAATCAGAGCAAGATCACCCAAGTCCTTTGAGTCTTGCAAAAATAGCACTAAAAATTACTCTGAAGAAATTAGTGGTGTTTTGTTGCGTTTTTGGGATTTTTTTCTGCGTCAGAACAAAAAATGTGCCATCTCAACTGCAGGAAGAAGGAAAGAACAAATGTCTTTTAATCAGTTAGTATCTTATTTTACATGTACTTGCAGCAGTTAGGTACGCAAGATACACAGAACAAATGTACATGCACACAATGTTTGTACTGTGCCATAAAAAATGGCAGAAAAGCCTCTACACACATTAAAAGAAATTTGTGAGAACTGAATAATCACAGCATTTACTATCAGAACACAGTACTAACTGGTAGTTACTCATGTTTGAAGGGTGTTGAAAGGCTGAGTGAAAAAAACCTTACAGGTTTTTGTTCAGTTGACATCAAATAGATGCAATCACACAAAAGATGCCATTACCAGCAGTCAGTTGCCCACCATCAGCAATTACAGCAGTAGAAATTGAAAAGCAGGGAGATAAGATTTTTCTAATTTCTAGCATACATACAGAAGTAGCCACTACGAAAGTCTCATCTATTCCACTACATCCTGAAGAACATAAAACAGCCATACTGGGGCAAACCAAAACTCCAGCTTGTCTGTTTCTCCTCCAGTAGTTGCTAAATGCAAAAGCTTAGAGGAAAACAGAGAAACAAGATGAGCATACACTTCTTTCCCCCATGTCTTTCATGTCTCAGCAAGCAGTATGTCAGAAACTTGCAGAGACAGACATGGAGCTTTTACTTAGTGAGTAGCAATGTTTTTTTCGTTCCAACAGTTTGCCATGTCTCCCCTCATAAACTTTTATTAACCAGGACATCCTGCAGCTAGTTCTGTGGCTTGACTACATGTTGCATGTGGAACACATCCTTTGGTTTGATTTAAACCTGGCTCTGACTAGTATTGTTTGCTGACCCTACTTCTTCTGCAGGATGAAACAGCAAATCATTTGCAGCATCGCTTCCTGCCTCTCACTATTTTACAGATTCCTACTATATCTCTTTTACATGCTGAAGAGTCACAGCTGACCCTACTTTTTCTCTGATTGTTCCAGATCCACCATACTTTCCCTGAGCAAGGGGGGATTAGAACAGCAAACACATTGACACTTAGTGACAACAGCCTTGTGGAAAGTTCCTTCAGTGACACATGCCTGCTATAGAGAAGACAGTATTAACTAACACTAGCCCCCAGAGAGGCTCTTTCCTCCAGGCTACCACTCCAACAGCACTTAATTCCCTTAAAAAATAAACATTAGTACTAACAGTTGGGGTGTATTTCAACAGCTAGCAAAATCAGCTGGCAGATCCATACCTTCAGCTTCCTTAGTATGGGACTTGGCATGATCAGCAGGCACTGTCACCCTGAAAGACAGTCTCATGGGTAATAAAGGGACCATCAAATGAGTGTTGTCCCAGCTCCAGTACACTGAAGTCAGTCTGTTCCAGTCAGACTGCTTACTGGAAACTTTGCAATTGTTGCCAAGGCCAGGTTTATGGAGGATAGTGAAAGCTTAGGGCCAGGCTAGAAGGTTTAATACCAGCTATGAAATTAAGCTGTCATCTTAGAGAGAAGCATATATTTATGTACGTGCAGGGTACTTAAAACACTATTCACTGTGAGTTAATGGGGGTTGCAGGCACAGCAAGCTAAAGAAAAAAATGGTTTCCTTCTTTGCCTATAATTAAACATCTAGAGAAAGAACAAGATTTAAGACAGCAAGTCAGTGGGACACCGACAGCTTTTTTAGGACTGACAGTAATATTACACTCCCCTTTGTTTCTAAGACACAGTCACATTCCCCTGTTTTCTGTCATCTCTGCTTTGACTTATGACAACCATCAGCAAAGAAACTGAGTAACACTTGCCAGCTTGCTGTTGCTGGGGAGCAAAGCATTCTAAAGACTGCACATCTAGATCCCAACAGATTTAGTTACACCAAAAATGATAGGGGATGCATGCTGACACAACGGAGAGAATCACTGGCAAATACCCATTTTACCTTACGTGCTCAGCTCTAAAATGCTGTTTGTTCTTTACTGCTTTTAACACTCCTTACAACAGTTTTAAAAGTAGTGTCTATACAGCCATGAGCTATTGCAGGAAAACAGGGCTTGGACATCAGCAGTAGTACATTATTTATGCAATAATTTTCCCCTAGTAGTGACTTTCTGAGAAACACATAAGTCAGAATCATAAAAAGGTCTCCCATTCCTGGTCCCTTAAGTACACACCTTGAAACATACATCTAGTGCCTGAACAATAAATAAAAATGACGGATGAGGTAAGGGACTCACCTGACTGTCTAATAAACTAGATAGTTATTAAAAAGATGGGGTGTTTGTTTACCTGACAAAGCTGAAAAGAGAGGGAAAGAGCTGAAAAGAGCAACATCCAACCAAAGGCTTGTGCTCACCAAGACTCATGCTCAGCTTGCAGGGCTAGATGCATCCAATGCACTGCTCTGGGGATTAGGCAGCCTCCCCCCAGCAGCTGCTATGGCAGCCAGAGTAGACCACTCACTTAAAGGGGCTTTTTGTTGTAGTAATGAGAAGGCTGAAAAACCATTTGCTAGAAGTCATCTCCCTGGGGCCTCAGCATCTCACCGTCTGCAGGAATTAGGAGCATGCCATTTGCTATGTGCAAGCAACACTTCCCTTCCTTCTTTCTTCTTGCCACAGCCACAACACAACTTGTGAAGAGGATACATGTAGGTGTGCAAGAACACAGACTTCTGCCTCTCCTACCCTGGCATCTGTAGCCAAGAAGCACACTGCCTGCAGCACTCAGAGTCTAAGGAATGGTAAATCTCTAGAAGAGGCATCAGGTATGGGGTCCCCACTACAGAACTGAATGCAAATGGAGTGATCAGTCTCTAAAGCTGGCTGGGTTGTTTCCTTAAAATCCAGTTCTGCTAAGAAATAAGAGTGAAAAAAGTGAAAAGAAACACCCTCTTGCTATCAGAGAAACACCTGACTGCTATCAGAGCCTGCTCCAGGAGAACATGTGCCTCATCCCAGTACAGAGATAATAAATGCTGCAGGCAGAAAGTTCAACCTTATTCCACAGAGAAAGTTCAGTCCAGGTTACATCAGCAGCCCAAATCTGCATCCCTTCTACCTCAGAGGGGAAGGAGAATTTGAAAAGCCTTTGGTTATGCACAAGGGCTGGCAGTACTAGCAAAGCAATGCAGTGAATAGGCATTAGCTTCCTGTCCCCCATGCAGGGCTGTGAGTGGAGGGAGAGAAACAACCCCTTCTGTGTTTACTGGGAGCACAATAACAGCTGAGCAAATACAGCTCAAGGGAATAGCATAAATCTCTCTGCACCTCCATTAGTCACCAGCACTGCTACCCACTCCACCCTGGTCTGCCTGGGACCACTGTCCTTCCAGGGTATTCTGGCTAATATAAAGAGAAAAACAAACCTTGCAGGTGCTCCTACACTGTACCAGTTGAGCAGTCCTTCTTTTACTTTGGTATTTGCTCAATTTCATTTCTCAAGGTATAGGCTACAGAGGAAGCAGAGGCTACTAGACCTTCCAATGCTGAACAAGTACAATGGAAAGGTTTAACAGGTAGCTTATAGTTTTAAAAAATGCATTGTTCCAAGTGGCTCAAACTTCAGCCATCCAGGAACACATCCTTCCCCTGCAATTTTCCTTCCATTGAAAGAATGAAGCTGCACTGCACTCCTACCAGTGTTGCATGATGAAAAGCTTATTCAGTATAAACCCTCTAGCTTAAAATAAGGAGGAATGGCTGGAAGAAGCACTGTTCCAACAACTGGGGTGAACTTGATGAGGGATTTTTTAAGGTACAATTTGCTATCATTTTGTAGAACCTGGGCAGAGGGTGCTGCCCAGAGAGGAAAAGAGCCTGATCTACACAGTTTCCAAAACACACAGGAATAAAGCTTTGCATCTGTGCATTTTGAAACCTTCCAGTTGAAATCTACTTGTCCCTACAATTGTAACTCAACTGTCCTTCAGGCAGGGCTTGGACTCTTTCTACCAGCCTATTTCTTGATCAGTCAGTCACACAGTTCTAGCCCTACTAGACCTGTAGCCTGACTATCTGAAAAATGGCAAAAAGAGAACACCACTTTTTTTTTAAAGTAGACTACATACAATTACTATGAGATAGCTTCCCAACATCATTGGTTGACAAAAACATACTCCAAGAAGAGGGGTATCACAAGTTCTCTGTGAAACAGTTCTTCAGTATTGAAAGCAATCATGAGACTTGTATCAAACTGACAGACTAATTTGTCAAGTGGAACATCGCATCCTATTTAGACTGAAATTCAAATAAGAATTCAAAGTCATCTGAATAAATGTCTTTAAATCAGTGAAATCACAATTTACAAGTTCAAAACCGTAGCAACCAGCAAGAAGAATTCCAGTGCATGGAGAGCAAAATTACTGGCAACACAGCAAGACTTGGGAAAATATGATCAGGAACTTAGGTAGATCACAAAAAAATCTGCACCTTAATGACATCACAAACAACAAAAAAAAGTGCAAAGCAATTAAATCTAGTTCTGGGATGTGGTGACAGTGGCCTCACATAAGAAATAGGCACTAAGGACTGTTGAGCATTTAAATCAGCCCTGCATCCAGCCCTGGGCACTGCACTTTCAGGGAGAGGTGGACTGTTTGGCAAGAGTGCAGGAGAGAGCAAAGGGAATAGGCAGAGGTCTAGGAAACCTGATCTATGAGAAAAGGCTGAAGGAATTCCATTTGTTTAGTCTAGGGATGACAGTCAGCCTTCTGAGACATAAAAGCTGTTATATAAAAAAAGATGGTCATAGACCATTTTTCCTCTTCCTTACGGGTAGTTCAAGTAGCAGTCAACTTATGCTTGGAGAAATGAGATTCAGGTTTGATATAAAAAAGCCCTCTTGATTAACTGTTCACTCATTGGAACAGGCAGTAGGATCCCTGTCACTGCATTAGGAACAGGTTATACACATCTGAGCCGCTGTTAACTGGATACGACCCTCAACTAAAACAGGGAGGGAAAAAACCAAAAAACAAACTATACCACATCTGCAGGTCTTTTCCACTATCCCGACTGAGGCCACCTCTGTGCAAACACAGCCTAAAATCTTGAAGACATTTGATCTGGTTTAAGTTTTCACATTTTGGAAATCTGATCTTTCTATGCAGTTGGCTTCCATATTCTGTATGACAGCTGCGGCTGTGCAGTACCTTCAAAATTACAACAATTTCTGCAGTAGGAGAAAGTTTGGCCCCAAAATGCAGTCCTCTTTAGTTCTTTACATGAGGAGAGCTCCTCAGCAGTAGAGAAGATTTTAACCACAGACACTGTCCTTGTGATTTTGAGAAGAAGGTACCCATAGTCTGCTTTTTTCCTTCCCTAACCCCTCTTTTCCATTTCACATCATTTCTCATCAGTGTTAGCTGATGATGCCTAACTTTGAGATAAGCCACTTATCTTTGAACACATTCATTCACTTTCTCTATGCTCCTTTCTCACTGCACTCTTTCCACATGGAGGAATGCTATTCAATGAAATGAAAAAACATAGGTGTTTCCACTGGAGCCTTAGCATTATTGGGAAACTGTTTTCACTTTCACACCTGTTTTTAATAGTGCTTGGCTCAACTAACAGAGCAATTGTTGGAGAACTTGCCTACATCTCCTGGTTAGCTTATATAAGCACACTATTTTTTACAATATTGTAGGTGTATAATTATTGGACACCAAATAGAAAGCTTACGGAAACTGCCACAGGCAGGTAAAACATCTTGCACACTGGCCTTCCTAAATACAGTAACATTCTCTTTTCATTCTATCGTTGGTGAGTAAAAGGAGGGAAATAGAGTCAGGTGTGATGAACTTTTTTATGTGAAGACATCAGCTTTTTCCTGTAGTCTTTAGCACTTTACACGGAGGCAGAGGGAAGTGCCTCTGCCAGGAGAGCTAGCATTTACCCTTGGACATGCAGGCTGAGCCAGCTGTCTCTGGGTAATCTTCAGGCTTTGCAAGTTCAACAATATATCATATGGGGTTCAGACATCAGCCACAGGACAATAAAACATCTTCCATTTCAGTGTCACAGGATGGAGGCAGCCTTCTTTCACACTCTGTGTTGAAGGCGAGGGAAGGACTACAGAGCACTACCACAGCCAGTAAGATTTCTCTGAATTTGTAGCCTTACCCAGTCAACAGTACCAGCAGCTGTAGGACCTCATGCATTCTGGGGATCCCAGCTCCAGAGAGAATGTGCAGCTTCATGCTATTGGAGCCTGCTGAAGGAGCTCAAGATGAGATAGGAGACTGATGATACCAGGAGGATCAGACTGGTAAAACCAGAGAAATGCCATTCTAGTGACCCAGAAAACAGAGTTTAACACTTCTTCCTCCTTCACGTGTTCCAGGAGACTGAGTACTGCCTTGGTTTTTCAAACATACTCCCATTTATTTTCCTTTCCCTGAGGATGAGTTCTCTCTGGTTTTCTCTCCTGACTCTTCAGAGACAACTTTTGGTAACTTCTACCAAGAAGTCTTTCCAGCTACATGGATTTCCTGAACTATACCACAAAATGTACTCACTGGTTCCCATTGATCACTTTCCTATTTTGGTGGTCTGACAAGATGGAAAAATGAGATAACTTCAAAGAAAAAAGTAACATGAGAATGGCAGCTTTTACTCAGGCTCCCTCCTCTCTGAAACATACACAGGTCTCTTACAAGACAGCTCACAGGTCTGTTGACAGCAGTTTGAAAGAAAGAACTCAGCCAACATACAAGGAGGCTGTACCAAGGCAGGTCTTGGTCTCTTTGCCTAAGTAACAAATGGTGAGAGGCAATGGCCTCAACTTGTGTCAGAGGAGGTTTAGACTCGATATTAGGAAAAAATCTCTTCACCAAAAGTGTTATCAAGCCCTGGAAGAGGCTGTCCAAAGAAGTCACTGAGTCACCATCCCTGAAGGCATTTGAAAGATGTGTAGATGTGGTGCTTAGGGATGTGGTTTAGCAGTTGGCTTGGCAGTGTTAGTTGAACAGTTGGATTCACTGATCTAAAAGGGTCTTTTTCAAACTAAATGATTCCATGATATTTTTATCAATTGTCCCATGCTGCTGCTCTGTAAAGCATCCTGATATTCCTGCAGGGCCACACACGTTTCCCTTCTGATCATCTATTCAACTCCATCTCCAAAACCCAAAGTGAAGAATTCTTCACCATAAGCCTGGCATCAGAAGATGGAAGCCTTCACGGGAGGGGTAGGGTTTTCCAGCAGTTTTGGAATGCAGCTCTGTTCCCTCACAGCCTTGTTCTCTACTAGGTGATATCCATAGTCTCCTTGGACAATGCTGGGGCAAAGCAGTCTTTGGGATACACTGATGTATCACTGAGCCCTTTTTTCAGTTGCCTCTTTGCTCTCCCCCCAAAGCCTTTCAGTTTCAGGAGCAGCCTACCACTAAATTTGTTGCAGAGGGAACTTAAGAGCACAGGTCAAGCTGTTACTTTGAAACAGCTCCTTAATTTGTTGCACCTTAGAAATGTTATAATATTTCTTGTGAAATTCACAGGAACATTTCAATAGAGGCAGAAAGGTGAGTCAATATACATTCTACAGGCATCAACAAATGTTCAAATTGATGTCTGACATGCAGACCACATACAAGCCTGTGCTGAACATTCAGCAAGGAGCACTTTGCCATTAAGGAATTGCTCCAGCAAATCAATGCAACCCCTCCAATATGATCCAGCTTCTGCTAAAAACCAAAACCAGACTCCATAAGGTTGACCTCTCTACTCCCTGCTTGCCTCCATATGTCCAGGTAATGTCTGATGCTGAAGTATATTTCCTTTCCCTTTCAAATCCTCAGTGATTTTTCAATGTGGGGTTTGGAGTTTTCTTCCCCTTTTATCTCTCCTTACATCTTTGCCCGTCTCCTGCTGCTCCCTGTCCACTTGCCTTAACTGTCAGCTGTTGAGTAGCAGTTATGACTCCATGTCTAGAGTAATTTGTTTTCTTTCTTTGAGGGATGAGGGGGGGGGGAGGTAGTGACTGAATTCTTCAGGAATGATTTATCACACAGCACTCAGGGGGAGCTTCATTTACTTGCCTAGCTGTAGATGGTTTAACACCTATGGTTGCACGCTGATTATTATACAATGTTATTTTTCCCACTTGCATACTTTGCACCTTTTCATAGAGCAGATTAACTGGTCCCCAATGGCATGTTATTTATGACTTTGTTTGCTGGCTGTCTGGAAAGGCTCCTGGTCCTAGATTCTTCTCTCCTTGCTTCTGTTCTCCCCTACATAACCCTTCTTCATCACACCTGAGCCCATGGGAGAATCACGCTTTGGCATCACATACATTGCACCTTCTCAGAACTGTTCTCAGAACAGTAACTTCCTCCAGGAAGGAGGAAGAGATAGAGGCCTCCCAAGCAGGCAGTCAAGACAGGAAGGGGCGTTTGAACCACAGATAGAGCTGGAGAGAAAGGAGGGATAGAAAGTAAAAGAGAAATATCACAATTTGGCTTGCAAGGAAGCAGGAACTCAGCAGAAAAGAGCATAGAGACTTGCTCAGAAAATGTAATGGAATTAGTAAGTTTTCATATAATTCCCAACAGGAGCTTCTCCTGAGATTGCTTCATAGAATCATAGAATCATCAAGGTTGGGAAAGACCCCTAAGATCATTGAGTCCAACAGCCCACCCTACAACCCCTAGCCACTAAATCATCCACTGTAGCACTTCACCTACCCATCTTTTGAACACTCCAGGGATGGTGCCTCCACCACCTTCCTGGGAAGCCTGTTCCAATGTTTAACCACTCTTTCTGGGAAGTAATTTTTTCAAACATCCTACCTGAACTTCCTCTGGCACCCTCCCCTGAACCTCCTCCCTATCTTGTTTCCTCTTGTCCTATCACTGGTCACCAGAGAGAAGAGGCCAACCTCTGTCACACTACAGCCTCCTTTCAGGTAATTGTAGAGGGCTATAAGGTCTCTCCTCCCAGCCTCCTCTTCTCTAAGCTGAACAGCCCCAGTTCAGGACTAATACAAAAGTTTGAAGATAAATAGTTCTGGCAAGTAGGACAATAAAGTACACAGATTTTAGCAAAGTAGTTTTGACAGGTCTGAGGAGCACTGTGTTGGAAGGCACTGACTCAAGACGCAGGACAAGAGCCAAGAGGATTCATGAACAGAGGGTAGTAGAAAACGCAAAAGCTTTCTGACTCACTGGTTCCCTCCCATGAGCTCTTGTTCTTCACATCATCACTGGCACTTTTTTTTTCCTCTTCAGCTATGGGGAAATTAAAAAACCATTCCTTCCAGGTGTTATGCCCAGAGGAGATGGAAGCACCAAAATGTTCACCAAGGAGGACTTCAGTCAGCATTAGGACGTCCTTTCACAGGTACCAAATTCTCCAGTTCCAGTGTCACTGTAACAACTAATTCAGACATCAGTAAAGCACAGTTGTGCCTGGCTACCTCCCCTTCTCAACCTGCTTTCCTGCTAAAGAAAGATCAGCTTTTGCTTCCAGCCATCTCCTCTCCATGGTGTCTTGACTAAGATTAACCAGCCACAGATTTTGAGGAAGAGCCTACAGTCCTGTAATAGGCATTTGGACTGTAACATTAACACAGCTGGCATGGAGAGACAGCTGGTCAGTTTGGAACAAACACAATTAGTTTAGTGGTAGCAGAAAATAGGAGAAAAGTAGTCTTTAAATAATGAGGTGGGAAGTGCTGTGTGCCAAGAATAGGACAAAGCAGCTAAGGAATAAGACCGAAAAGACAGAATGAAGACAGGTAAGAAACTGCTCCTTTCAAAACAGGGCTTTTCCAGCACCTCATCTG
The DNA here is from genome assembly GCF_036169615.1 of Heliangelus exortis. Lineage (NCBI taxonomy): Eukaryota > Metazoa > Chordata > Aves > Apodiformes > Trochilidae > Heliangelus > Heliangelus exortis. Next base: position 34,239,487 of record NC_092426.1, on the reverse strand, counting down.
AATCTACCTGCAGCTCCCTGGTCTCTGCAATATCCCACATTTCCAAGGCACAAGGAAGTTTGCTCTAACACCAAAGAATTATACATTCAACACAAATGGGTGTACTGTCTCTCCACTCTGGAAAAATAACATAGGAGTTCAAGCTCCTTCGGATTAGCCCTCGCTACTAAAAAGGGAAGTCCCAGTAACACAACAAAACTTTTGTATAACCTTGGGTGTATCCCAGGAAAACGGCCATATTCCTTTTTAGTGGCAAATAAGCAGGCCCTGCCCTGTTCTGTGTCCATTGGTCTCACCTGACAACCTTACAGTTCTCAATATAGGTGGCTTAAAAGCAGGCTCCTTGTTAATGTATGGGATCCCAGAAAGGCTCTATATGGCTAAGACAACATACCATGAGTATATTCCCCCTAGAAGCAATCACTATCTCTGACTATTATCTTTCTTAAGAAAGACATGCAGCAATATGGTAACACTTTCTAGGTGAATACTAGAAAGAGATATCTTTTTGAGATGCCATGTGAGTTTTCTTGCCTTTTTGGTTTTTTCTGCAAGTATGAAAAAAATTTGAGGAGCAGAGACAAACCAGAGAACTCAGGTTCTGGTAGTACACTTGGTACAATCACATCCCACCTCACTGTATGGATCTCTGGAGGCAAATTACATCCAAGATTTCACAGACTCCCTTTGGGGTGGACAGCCAGGTGTGCTCCTGCTTCTTGCAGAAGTATATACAGACATGCAGCTTTTGAAAAGGCCTTAAAGTTGGACTCCAGCTGAATTCAATTAACAAAAAGAAATGTGAATACCACCATTCTTATTTTCAAAGCTCATTTACAGTTATATTCTGTCCACTAAGAGCTCCTGACAACAGAAAGCTCTGTCACTGAAAAACTGTCACACGAGATGCCTGCACAATGCTTGAGCACCAGAGCCGAGCAGAAGAGGCCACATGGAGCTGGCCTCCAATTCAAAAAGCAAGCTTTTGAAATAAACAGTAATGGGGTTTTTTTGTTTTTTGTTTTTTAAACTAGGCATACACAGACCTGTCTTCAGCTGCTAACCTTAATATATTACTCATTCTTCCTTTCAAATAACGTCATGTTCAAAACCCCAGTGACTGCAGCATATTTACATGAGACTGATACTGCTCATTTCTCTAGAGCTGTTTATTTTTCCATGCATGAGCTCATTATATCACTCTGTAGTTTTCTTAAAGGTTGTCAGGGTAAGCTGGATACAGGCTGGAATCTCTTGCTAAACTAAAACCAAATCACTAATATAAATGGATTTGGAGATAACCCAGCTCTGGAAACAAGGAACAACCATGGATTCCTTAGTGGAGATGGGGTGCTCCCAAACAAGCAGCCATTAAATTTTCTTGGAAACAGGATACGTTGTCAAGAGTTTCCCTAGATTAAGAACTGTAAAAGAATAATCATTTTTATTGCTGCTGGATTATGTTGTGGGGATAGAAGGCAGGATTAGTAGGAGGCTGAAATAGTAAAAAGCAGAATAAGAAAATGGTTTCCACCCATGCTGAATGCAGAATGGACATTGCAAAGGTATCTGTATCATCTCATGCTTTGGTGCTGTTAAAAACAGTGAGCAGTGCTAAGTTAAGGCTTAGTTTGGGTATCCATGTGTGTGCATGTATGAATGTGCATGTTTGGGGAAGGTGAAAAATAAATTCAAAACAAATACAAAAAATGTTGTCATCTTGCCCTAGCAAACAAAATATTGTGTTGATCCAGATCTTTCACTTGCCCCAGAGAGAAAAATTGACTTTGGGGCTTTTACTATTCATAAAGACAGAAGATTTAGTTTTCTAAGTGTAGAACAACAGCAACAGTTCTGATACTCATCAGTCCAGATGTTAGACCACGTTCATATTTTGACTTCTGCGTCTGGCTGAGATGATTTGCACCTACATCTCAATATCCTGAGAAAGAGATCAGTGGTCATCTTATTCTTTAAGGTGGGCTAGGATGACAGCACTAGCAATCCCTCCTCGCAATGCTGTTTGACTTGACGTAGGAAAATCCACTGGCAAAATGCCTGGATATATATAGATTCTCATTCAAGTGCTTTCATCACCAGGCTAGAGTCATAGAATCATAGAATCCTAGGGGTTGGAAGGGACCTCGAAAGATCATCTAGTCCAACCCCCCCTGCCAGAGCAGGGCCCCCTAGAGTACATCGCCTAGGAACGTGTCCAGGCGGGTTTTGAATGTCTCCAGTGAAGGAGACTCCACAACCCCCCTGGGCAGCCTGTTCCAGGGCTCTGTCACCCTTACAGTAAAAAAATTTTTTCTGATATTCAACTTGAACCTCCTATGCTCCAATTTACACCCATTACCCCTTGTCCTATCACTGGTCACCACTGAGAAAAGCCTAACTCCATCTCCCTGACACTCACCCCTTACATATTTGAAAACACTGATGAGGTCACCCCTCAGTCTCCTTTTCTCCAAACTAAAGAGACCCAGCTCCCTCAGCCTTTCCTCATAAGGGAGATGCTCCACTCCCTTAATCATCTTAGTAGCTCTGCGCTGGACTCTTTCAAGCACTTCCCTGTCCTTCTTGAACTGAGGGGCCCAGAACTGGACACAATACTCCAGGTGCGGCCTCACCAATGCAGAATAGAGGGGGAGGAGAACCTCTCTTGACCTACTAACCACACCCTTTCTAATGCACCCCAGGATGCCATTGGCCTTCTTGGCCACAAGGGCACATTGCTGGCTCATGGTCATCTTCTTGTCTACCAGGACCCCCAGGTCTCTTTCACCTACACTGCTCTCCAGCAGGTCAGCCCCCAACCTATACTGGGATATCGTGTTGTTCTTCCCCAAATGCAAAACTCTACACTTCCCCTTGTTGAATTTCATCATGTTTCTCCCTGCCCAAGTCATTCTGCTTTTCCTGATCCCTAACTTATTTAGTGCCCACATGTGCCAAGCAAAAACGTAAATGCTCCAAAAGAGAGGACAGTTTCAGGAGAACCTCTTCTGTTGGTCAACACCAAATGGAAGGTGGAACGCTCAGATTTCAAATGCAGCTCTTATGAGACAGAGGCTGTGTAAGCACCACAGGATGTCACCTGCTCTGCAATGCTCAGCTACCTGGTGGTTTGTTCACTCTGAAGGCTAACACTGAGCAGAGACAATGACAGCACATTACAGAGTTACACATTACAGCTATTTGTCTCCATTAAATTTTCCTCATGGTTGACACATTAATGGTACTAGGCCAGTGTCAGTGCTGATTAAAGCAGCACACATCCTCTGATAGTGTAGTATCTGCTAGACTTCACTGCAAATGACAGGGCTATATAACCACTACAAGGAGGACAGAAATCAGTGTTAAGTGTTTCAGTATACAAACTCCAAGGAATATGGCAAGCTTTCAAGAACTCAACAATAATGAAAAAGAACAAAAATTTAAGAAGAGTTAGGCTGAATATTAAAAAAAGAAAAAAAAATCCTGAGATTGAGTTCAGGTACCAGAGCAGCTTCCTGTGTGAAGAAGTGAAATCTTTATTGCCTAACAGACTTATGCTACACTTGAAAAAGCTGGTTTTCATAGAGCTCACTAGCCCTAAGGAAGTAGATGACCTAGTAGGTCTTTTCTCTCATCTAATTTCAGTGATCCCATCAAATTGCTGCACCAGGAGACCAGGCTGTATCTGCTTCAAGACACTAGGTACAAGTTCAGAGAGACAATACAGCTGAGTGAATACCAAAGCCAAAAATCCGATCCTTCTAGTAAGACTTACCTTAACCCTTGAAAAATACATGAAAAATCAGAAATGTGCTGAGCAATAGTAGTTCAGGCTGAGCCAAATGCAGTTAAAAACACCCCATAATATTGCACCCCCATCTCATGACAGCAGTACAGACTTGAAGACATTTAAGAACAAGATTCTAATTGATTATTATCCTCTGATAATACCTCCTCTGATTCTCTATTCCACCTACCCTACATTGCCCTTTAACATACATGATAAGAGGTGAAAGGAAGAAAAGGTACCAAACAAGAGGACTAAGTATCACTGCTTGAAAGAAACAAACTAATGTAGCCCATAGCTACTATCAGCTAAGCTGAAGCCTTATTTTGATAAGGTAGAATGTCTTGATATTTCTTGATAATTCAGTGTAAGAAGTGGAGATGGCTGTGTATTTATATGGCTAATGTGGAAATCTGGTGCTAAATATTGGCAAACCACTCTCTTAATGAGATTCTACAGCAGATGGGTGTCTGTCAGGGCAATCAGCAAGGCTGAGTCAGATGAACCACACAACTCCTTTTAGCTTGCTTAGAAACCACCTCTTACAGAAACTCCTGAATTTTCCAGAAGATCATTTCTTTTCAATTTGTGTCAGGCACTCACAATAATCTTGTTTGAATAAACAGAAATGACATCAGAACAAATTGGAGAAAAATGTGAACAAAACCAAACTTACAAAAGGAACTCTTCCATGAACGAAGCTCTGGTTTAAATCAAGCAGCTTCCTGAGGAAACCTTTGAATAAACTGATTGCCATTACAACATGAAAGCCAGCCTATGCGGACTCTGTCAGGCCAGCAAAGGGTGGTAAGATGGGCTCTGAAAGACACCACTGCTCCTAAGTCCCTAAGTAGCCTCCCAAAAACACAGATCTAGGAAGTCTTAAGTCCCTCACAGCTATCAGGTTGGATGCATTAGAGGGAAAGTTGGTATCCAAGACAGGTAGGGCCCATTACATAGGATTTTAATATTAATCTGTCACCTTCAATTGCCCTGTTTGCTGCTGGTTACCCCAGCAGCTCACAAAAAAAGATGCATTTGTTCTCCTATGAAACACATCCTTAAAAAAGCATGCTGTACTCCTAGATCATCTGAAGCTTCTGCATTATTCCCACTGGCAGCTCTTACACAGACAGCCCTGCTACAAAAGCAACCAAGAGTTGAGAGCATAGGAAACTACAGCTAAAACTGATTGATGTCTGGGCAGCAATGGATGTTCTCCTGTTAAGAGCTCTTCACCCTTCTGCAGCAGTGAACTCCACCTAACCTAGCAGTGATTTCACTCTGCAGTTGAGAAGTGGCACAGGAAGGTTAAAGGAACTCTATAGTGCCATGAATGCCAGGTGATGAAGTACATCAAAATATCACAATTTAACTTTTCTGGAGAAAAAAGAATTTATCTTTATCTGGAATTATTCTCAACAGCTGTTGAAAATATTTTAAGCATTTATAGTTTCATAAATATATGCAATATTTTAGCAGCTCCTATTTAAGCCTCACAATAAACCCATAGTTTCTTAAAGAAGTTTTCTTTTGATATTCCCTTTACCTTTTTCCTTTCTCCTATTTTAGTAAAAATACACCAGATAGAATCATAGAATCATAGAATTGGCTGGGTTGGAAGGGACCTCAGAGATCATCAAGTCCAACCCTTGATCCACTCCTGCTGCAGTTCCCAGCCCATGGCACTGAGTGCCACATCCAGTCTCTTTTTAAATATCTCCAGGGACAGAGAATCCACCACTTCACTGGGCAGCCCATTCCAATGCCTGATCACCCTCTCCGTAAAGAAATTCTTTCTAATATCTAACCTAAACTTCCCCTGGCACAACTTAAGACCATGCCCTCTTGTCTTGTTGAAAGTCGTCTGGGAAAAGAGACCAACCCCCGCCTGGCTACAACCTCCTTTCAGGGAGTTGTAGAGAGTGATGAGGTCTCCCCTGAGCCTCCTCTTCTCCAGCCTGAACACCCCCAGCTCCCTCAGCCTCTCCTCATAGGATCTGTGCTCGAGTCCCTTCACCAGCCTGGTTGCCCTCCTTTGGACCTGCTCCAGCACCTCAAGCTCCTTCCTGAACTGAGGGGCCCAGAACTGGACACAGGACTCGAGCTGTGGCCTCACCAGCGCTGAGTACAGGGGCAGAATCCCTTCCCTGGACCATTGGCCTTCCTGACTTTCCTCTTCAGATTCTTCCAGTTTCTTGTGGTTTCAGTGACTACACACAGTTTCATCTTCATCTCTTATCCTAAATTTCACATCCTAACTTCACATTTTCTGCTCCCCCTTGTCCTACTCATGTTCATGGTCTTGTCTTTGCTGTTTTTTTATGCTTGGGTCTTCCCTTATCCACTCTATTACCCACAGAAATAATCTCAGCATTTACTGAGCATTTACTGAGCAAGCAAACAACTTCCAGTTGTGAAATAATCAAGTCATTTCTCTAGCTGATAGAAAAGAAGCCCCCCTCTGTATTTTCTCAGCTGCTTAGACCAAAACTGCAGCTGAGATCTCAGAGCCAAATGCATCAGTTGGTTCATCTACGAGAGACTGCTGAACAGCAAATAAAATAAAGATGACAGCTGGTTGAGATGAATTAACAGATGAAGAAATTAGAAATTTTCCAGTTATGGTCTGGAGAAAGAGGAACATCCCTCATTACACATCAGCTTGGCCTTCTGGACACACAAAAAAAGGATGCTATCTGAAATTATTTTATAGCCTGCACTGAAAAGCAGCAAGAGAGGTAAAATAATGAAAGAATAAAAGAAGAACAGATGGTGAGGCACAGCAGCCCAGTCAAAAGAAACCTTTTTTGGTTTAGATGAAGCATTACCTGAATTCCTAATACTGGAGCTGTTCAGTTTGGAATCCTTGATGACCAAATGCTTAATCCAAAGGGTGGGTGCTGTGATTTCTGAAAGAGAAAAAAATAATTACTTTCAGCAACTACATCAACTAATGAAAATAGATGCTGGTACTCATGAGTACAAGATGTTTGCTACAACCATACTTTAACTGATCCAGCATCACTGTAGAGATTAGCCTATCCCCTGGTGAGGTCTTCCACCTCTTAAGAATCACTATTTGTAAATCTTCCACAAGATTCTCTCATTATCTTCCCAATCCAGATAGTATGTCTGCTGGCAAAACTTTTCCTTCCTCTATTCCCCCCACCTCCTAAATCTTCAAGTCTAAAGCTTTTCTCCTAAAGACTTAGACCTCAAAGGTTGTGTTATAGCACATACTCCACTAAAGCACATGTGAAAGCCAGGTTAAAAAAAAAAAAAAAAAAAAAAAAAAAAATCAGCCCAGACTTTAAATATTGCTTTAAAAGCCCAAGAAGAGCTGATCACAGTCAGTTCCCTGAAAAAAGCAACAACAAAATTTGAAATAAATAGGCAGAGAAACAGGGATATTTCTGGAAAGACTTAAAAAGAAGTCTGTTAAAGAAACAAGTTCAGGTTAGAAAAGAACATCTGATGTATTACAACCAAGACATACAAAGAGAAATTTGTGGAAAAAAAGTGCTTAAATCTCGTCCTGTGAGGCGTTGCAATCAACTTCAAAACACAGCACAAGCTGCCATCTTAAGCCACAGAGATGACACAACATCAGCATGTCATCAGAACTGAGCAAAACAGTACCTGATACCACAGGCTAGAGCTCCTAAAGTGACATATTCAGAACTTATATTAAAAAAAAAAAATAAAAAATATTAAGTTTCCAGAAGAGCATGCCTTAAGAACTAGATCCTGGAGCTTAGTTTCCCTCTAAGAAGTTTGTACAAGACTTTTTGTGATCCCCTGTTGATATTTATGTGGATATGCCCAGCGTGTGAGAGCTGGCAGACTACAGCAGAAATTTATATGTTCTAGGAGCATGAAGGAAAAATGAAAGGAAATTTTTCCTGTTTTCAGCTACATAGATGGTAGCCATTATTCCAGTCATCTTCAGGGTATTTTTACATGTGGAAATACAGGCTGCACATTGGTATTCCAGCAGTAGTAACAGTTTATGTTACAAAGATTGCCTTATCTGTAGATCTCACTATACTATTTTATCATTATTTGCTCCCATAAATATATATATATAGACTTTGGGCTGTTTTGGGGAAAACTAAAATTAAAACACTGGATGAGAGGTAGGAAGGGGAGAAGCATAAACGGAGAAATGTTAGATCCATGCTCCTAAATCTGGAATTAAACTTAGATCTGACTCTGCAGTATATGTCCTGAAAAAGGAGGGACAACTGAAGCCAATAGATACAGAGGAGTGGGTCAAGGCTTTTAGAGACAATGGTGCACATCTTTACGTGAGGTTGAAAGGAAATGGAATTGTGGGAAAACAGGAGAAATGAAAAGGAAATTAATCCTTTTGGATCTACCATAAAAATATTTTTTCAATCCAGTTAACCTGGAAATTTTTTTTAATACAAGGTAAGCCACATACTCCTCTAAATAAGAGATTGTGGAAAGAGTAGATCCCCACTGAGTTAAAAGGGGAAGTTTACCATAAATAGATCTTTAAAGAAGTTATTCTTTAGGAAATTAATACAACTTGCACATCAAACCTAAATAGAGGGTGGATGCAAAGAAAATAGAGCCTATAAGTGCAGGGGGGAATAAAGCTTTTTCTAATTTAAGACTATAGCAAGAACCACTAATAAAATACTCTTGTGCACAGGAGAATCTTGTCCTAAGAGCAGTGCACTATATATAATAGTTGCTGAAATCTGCACTGTAACGAAATAAAATTATTTTTTTAGAGAGATGGCTGCTCTATGATTCAAACCTTGGAGAGGAAAGCTTAATTTATCTTATCTGCATTATCTCTGGCACTGCTCTGTTATGCCCTTGGGAGGACAGTAGGGAGTGGGAACTTATTATACTTGAAATGTGAATTTTCATTATCCTCTAATATAGGTGAAACCATGAAAAAGGTCAATTTTCATCTTGGACATGCTGAGGTCCAAGAGGTATCACACATTTCAGGGCAGCTGAGTGTATTTAATGTTGTTTAAAATAAGTCAGCCCCTTGTGGACTGAATGTAGGCATCCAAACATAAAGCATGAAAAGAAATGAAAAAAAGCATGAAAAAGCTTTTATTGCTCATTCATGTTGCTATCAGCTCCACACTGTTCTGAAGCCCAACAAATCTTAAACACAGTTAAACTGAAAGGGATTTGGACTTTGCCTCCTTTGAGCATCTACTACAAAGCGTCCATACCTGACAGGTGAATGGTTAACTTTTTTGTTTTGCCCTTTTCTGTCATCTAACATTTGTGTCAGGCACCAACTACAAGCCATTCCTCAGGAAGGCTTACTGAAGGCACCGAGAGAATATTCTGATATCATGACATTCTTTCTGAGATAGAATCACAGGATTTTTCAGGATGACATTCTGAGGTGTCAGTCCAACCTTCTGCTCCAGAGAAGGTCAGCTCTAAGAACAGACCAGGTTCCTCACAGATCTGTCCAAGTGGCTCAGGAAAGAAAGGACCTCTCTGAACAACCTGTTCCTCTGCCCCATTGTCCTTATGGTGACTAAGTATTTCCTTTTATCCAGTCCAAAAGTTTTGTTTCAATTTGACTGTGGTGTCATATTATGCATTACTGTGAAGTACCTGGTTCCATCTTCTTGATAAGCCTCCCTGGAGGTATTTGAAAGGCTGCTAATAGTCATCTTTAAGACTTCTCCAGGCTAAATGCTTCTTGCACTCTTCTGATGTATCCACTTTCATCCACTGTTTGACACATCATGCTTGAAGGTGGTATATTACACAACCTTTTGGTCAGACCCAAAATGAATTTCTTTGTGCTTATTGCTACAACCACCACTGAAATCTAGTTAGTCCTATTTTACTAACAGATATGACAAAAACACAGAGTGACAAATTTAGCAGTTGTTATTCATCAATGCATAGCTTGATTAACCTGCCTGTCATATCCTCTTCTCCCAAGTCATAAGGGAAACTGCTAATATAACAAGAAGCCACTGCATTAGTCATTCTCTCTAGAAGTCTAGGAGATAAAGTCTTGCATGATATATTGCAAGATTTGTAAGAGGCATCCTTTCATCACACAGCTCAGGCCCATTTATCAGACTTGATTTCACCTACAAATCAGTGTGAAGGTGTTTTTCAAAGAAGGTAGGATGAGATTTTTTTCAGGTGAACCTGAAAAAGTCTGTTCTCTCCAAAATTTCTCAAGAACTTTGCCCAGTTCTATTTGAATGACCAAAATGCTGAGTGTCTCCTAGCTTTTAAACAGATCAACCAGATCAGCTTGTTCCTGCATTTTCCTAGTGCATCCTTTCCTTTGAATATTGATGCGCACCCTCTCAGGGGAAATCTTAAAGACCAGAAGTTTGTGATTACAAGCAGCAACTTAGCATCAGCCTGCTGCCAGGAGGAACTTTATTTAGATACAAACAAGAAATAGCAAGCATGGCTTCAGTCTCCTCTGCTTATTTGAGAATGCTTTTTCTTCTGAGCGCTTTGATTTTTTTGCTTGTGACAAAGTTACAAATCTACAGTATCTTGCCATTAAATAAGCTTATTTTAGCAAAAAAACCCCCCAACAAATGCCATTCCATCACCTGTTTTTCACAAGAAGGCAGGGTGTATCAACAGCACCACCTCCTCTTGCTCAGTAGTCTCCATTTCTGCCTTTGATCAAGTTTTTTAAAAGTATCAAGTTCTGTATGAAAATACTTAGGCTTTTCCTCACTGCTTTATGTTCCACAATTTCAGGTGTGACACAGTTGTTCAGACTTCACCCCATAGCTACAGTATAGTGGTTGTGGGTTTAAAACTGTAGCAAACATACAGTTTTAAGCAATATTTAAGACAGAAGCAGCTAATAGGCTCATACATACCCTAGGACCACTACCCACATTGGTATTATTTATGTTTCTATGTGTGAAAGGCTTGAACCCTCTGTGATGACAGCCATTTTTACCCTAATTTCAAGGCTTCCAATGGACTATAGTCTGATATTCTCTCTCCAAAATAATACAATAGCAAGATTAGCCCATTTTTGAAGCAAACTGCTTTGGTGGGCCACAAATAAAATGGACTCAGGACAGTGACTTCATTTGCTTAAATAGTATGTGCGTCAATGAAAGTAATTGCTAAATAAAGAAACCTCCCAGCAATTTTCTTTTAAGTCAACATTCACTAGCTGTGGTTTAGCACTACCCTCCCTTTCATGAAGCCCTAAATGTTGCAGAGATTATGAAACTCCCAGCATTGCTGTCATGAGAATGAAGAGAGTGAAGGGGTAAGGACAGTCTAAAACAAGTTCCCATTTCTGACTCGATGCGTATTTTTTCTGCCACGACACCTTTTCCTCCAAGGTTACCCCAGGAATCTGGTCAACTGGTGCTATTGTTGGATTCCAGGGAAGAGGGGGGGGATGTAAATGGATTAGGGAAAATGCCTGAGGTCCCAAGGGCACCGTGAAATTTGGATAACTTATGAGATTCATTGGCTTTTCTGCTTTGCGGGATAAAGAAAGCATTTGAGCCATAAATCTTAAGGAAAAGGGAGAAGGAACTATTTTTTTGGTGCTGTTATTTTAAGGGATGCTCTTACCTTCACCATCAAAAATAGGCTGGGTTTCCATGGTAGGCGTTGGCTTCGAACCGTCATCTGAATTGAGGGTTAAAAAGAATCGAAAAGAAACTACCATTATTGAGGTAAATACTATCTACTCTCCAGTACTGTTGAATGATTGGGATTTGTACATGGCCCGGCCAAGTCCAGAAGAGAGAGAAAACAGACAGTATGAGGTAACAGCAATAACATTTTCAGTAAGCATGCATCAAGCACCATCCTTCAACTTCAAAGAAGCCTTCCCTCCTCCCTCCCCTCCCTCCATAAACCATAGCTGTGCATCACCTGGCAGTCTCCCCTTGCTGCACTTGTCAGGCAATCACATTTTTAGTTTCATGTGGCTATATATCCCACAAAGGTCATCTCCTGAGACATCAGAGGTCTAGAGATTGCTGTCCCACTGTGTTGTTCTCCTTATTCCTTTTGTTCAAAAGAAAAACTTTTCTTCTGAAACTTACCTGTGCAGAGCCTGGCACCACCATTCACTCCAGAGCTGTTAGAAAGGGATGGTCAGTAGCAAATCTTTTTTTCTTACAATGTCTGCATCAAGGTGCTATTTAATTGCAACACCGTAGATAGAAAAATTATGGGGAAAAACTTCTCTTTCATTAGGTTTTTCACGAGCAATAGGACTCCATGTGTTCTGACTGCAAGTCTTTCATAATTAAAAGCTTCAACCAAAAGAGATTCCACAGGAAATATAAATCTCAATGGAGATGGACCACATGGAAAAGTGCTCACCTTACACTGTTATCCATCATATCTACAGGCCCATATTCAACTCAGGCTGAGACTCATTTCCTCAGCATTCAGAGGGATCTGGATTTCAAGCCCCAGCTCGAAGCATCTTTACACAGCACAAGAACAGTGTCATAGCATTTAGCCAGGCAAAACTTTTGACTGTGGAAAAGCTAAATTGGAACAAACAGTAGAGGACAGTCTTTTGTTACATTGCAAGACTGGAAATTAAAATATTCTTAGGATGTAAAATAAGATGAAATTAGCCTAGATTGACTTTGCTTTTTTTTTTTTTTTTTTTTTTTTTTTTTTTTTTTTTGACTACAATGACTTAAAACTTATAATCTGTAAAGACTACTTTTTGCATGTTTTGGGCAAAGGATGACACTAAGCATTAAAGTAGGCAGTAACCCACAGTCTAAAGTTACTCAGCAAAAATCAGTTGGATAAAAGAGTTCATAGCAGCAAAGCCAGGCTTGCCACTGTCTGCACAACTATCTATGCACAGGGTGGACAACATCTGGAGGAAAGGTACATGGGACAGCCCATCTCAGAGGCACCAATAACCACCCTCAGCCTTCCCCTATATTAGTTCCAATCACAAAAGTAAGAGACCATTGGAAGGGGAAAGGAAGAGCAGAGAAAGAAAATGGAGGCCTGCTGAGATTTTTTTCCATCCATACCTGTATTTGCAGTTTTATAAAGTGAGCAAAAGCCTGAACACCTCTTCCATAGGTCATAATTTTATGCATTTCCACAGAAAGCAAAATATATGTTGGCAATTCCATTTCAGCCCCAAAAGTTCTCTCAAGTAAGGGAGACTGACAGAAATGAGCAAGAGAGACCCTGCTGTCATTTTCCCACTTCATCATTGTATTTGGTTGTGTGCTTCTCTGCAAGCATAGCAAAAAACGCTTAGCTGAAAAAATACTTACCATTCCTCAGTCAACTCTTATTCTGAATTTTCCTGCTATTGAATATTATCACTAATGTGGATAAGCAGTATTTTTGTTTAAAAGGTCGAGCAACTGATTTCTTGGAAAAAAATCCTGAATTTTGCTTAATTCACAAGAAGAGAGATTTTATTGGATAAAAAGTAAACAGAAAAAAAAAATCTTTGGATAAAGGTAAACAGTTAATCTTTACTTTTTTTGTTAGAATAGGCTGTTCTGCTTCTTCAAGATCCCAGAAACCAGAGCTATGGCTTGTTATTTATTTAGGATGATGTGTCACAGTGTAACGAAGAACTGAGCAATATGTAATCAGCATAATTGTTTTTACAGATTGGAAAATCAACCCCAAACTTCAAAAGATACTCAAGAGAAGAACTAGAAAGGTGAAAAATTCTTGAGATATACACAAAAGGAAGTAAAGTGGCACAAAAACCGAGGCAGTGATCTACTGGATAGAGTCCAACAGAGAGCTATGAGGATGACTGAGGGAACTGAACATCTCTTTTTTGAAGAAAAACTGAGAGAACTGGGGCTGTTTAGCCTTGAGAAAGGAAGGCTGAAAGGGGATCTTACTAATATCTATACATATCTGAGGGGTATGTGTCAAGAGGAAGGGGCCAATGTCTTTTTGGACAAGGAATAATGGGTATAAGCTAGAACATAGGAAGTTCCACCTCAACATAAGAAACCTCTTTACTGTGAGGGTGATGCAGCACTGGCACACACTGCCCAGTGATGTTGTGGAGTCTCCTTCTCTGGAGACTTTCAAAAACTGCCTGGATGTGTTTCTGTGTGGCCTGCCCCAGGTGATCCTGCTTTTGCAGGGGCATTGGAGTCGATGATCTCTAGAAGTCCTTACCAATCCCTAACACTTTATGATTCTATGAAAATTACCAGGATAGTAAGTTTATTCTTATTGTTCCTACTGAACGCTTCAGCACCAAATAGTTACAAAACAGCTTTTCAGCTTTAAAGCAGCAACCCTGAAGTCAACAATGGAGAAAAATGAGGAGTGGATATGAGCCACAGCACTTTATCCAAACCATTATGTGAACTCTGGCAGAATTTGGAATGCCTCAGGTTCAGGGGTTTCTTTTTGCCTTGTGTCTGTGTGTGAATAACAGAGATGGTAGCAATTACAGTTTGGGAAATACTTTCTTCAAGATTTTTGTAGCAGTTTTTCAATAAATTTAGGCATAAAGCTACTGGAGAGTATTAGACAGAAAAATGCAGAAATAGACAAAAATGCCACAAAAAACCTTTTAACTGAAGGGTTTGTTTGAGATAATCTCAGTAAAATGGCTCTGAACTACATAATAATTTTCTCACTGGGTAACTAAGGCCAAATTATCACTAAGTCCACATTGCATCAGCACCCAGTACAGTATTAAGGGTTTTGCAAGTAGGGGGAAGTCTAATTATTCCCCTGCTCGCTCAAGTACAGTTCTTTCATCACACATACATAAAAAAATGCAATTGACAAGAGTCCTGTAATTACACTCACTATATTTCAAAAATCAAAAGCCAAGGATATTTCTGAATATTTTTTAAAGGTCAGGAAATAAACACATAAAAGACAAAAATTGCACTTTATTAAAAACACCATGCTCACTTCCCAGCTGCCAGCTTCTTACTCTGAAACTAACAAATCTATTTCTTAAACCTTCAGAACTCTCAGTAGGTCTCAGTGTTTCAAATTAGCTTATGGCAAAAAGCTTTTCTGCCATGCCCTTTGGGCAGAAGAACAACCCTAATACTTGTGCGCTCTGATTTGATTTTTCCTCTTGCTCAGTACACTGTTCCTCACACTGAACATTTGTTCCACAGGCCTATTTGCTCCTGGTAAACAAAGAATAGGTTCTATTTTACATACTTGATGGTTCTGAACAAACATTTCATATTCCTTCAAGAACCATTTTAACACAGAACAAAAAAAACAAGTGATTGCAGGGATCTGGGGACTCCTGTGATATATCACAAGATGTACAGGATATGGTTACTTCAGAGCTAAAGGCAATGAAGTATGTTCATCAGGTGTTCCTTTCCTTTCTTCAAAAAAAGACATGTCACTGCAATAGTTCCTCATACAAAGCATGTCACCAACAAAGAGGTCAAAGAGGTCAAGTAAGTGCTTCCTAATCCCTCTAGGTGGCAATGCTTCCAGATCAGGAACTCTTGTACTGAAGAACTACCAAATATCATTTCCATTGATGACAGAATATTCTCAGAGCCTTGAAAAACTGCATTGGCATGCTTCTCTTCCACGTTTTACAACCCACCATGAATATTTGATTTCTTTTTCCAAGACAACCACTGAACACAGACTGCATCACTCAACAGAAAACCTCCAGATGGGACATAATTTTAAAGCCATGTAACTCCTTTCCAATAAGCCTCCTTTTCCTAGCACACACTTGTAAAAGTTGAACGGATTTTTCTGGCTCAACTCATGTCAACATAAACCCAGCATTTTTATCTCATCATTGGTAAGAGTGAAACAGGTAGGTTCAAACAACTCTCCCCAAGCCATTGTCACACTAAGATACTATGGCTGCAAGCCAGAAGCCCACTTCCACTACACTACTGTCAGAGGCTCAGATGCTCAAGAACAGCTTTTGTTGTATTAGCCTGACAATAACTCAAAACAGGGACAACTACTTGTGTGACCAGATCTGATACTGATGGGCAAGAACTCCATGGTCCCATTAGGCCTCCCCTCCTTTAGCCTCATCCTTGCGGAATATCTAGCAAGTATCCATGTCTGGAATGACTGAAGTGTAACTAGGATTGAGGGACAAGGAGATTTAACAGTTGTCTTTCACATGAAGCAAAGTGATCTTTTTTTTTCTGAATGACAGGCACAGAGGCCAGGAGCAACTTGAGTTGTGTCAGGAGAAAACCCTGACACAGAAAAAGCATAAATTACTATCGAAAAATGGGAAGGAAATTGCTGCTGCTGTGGATCACTGCTCTTCCCTCAAGCCACCTAAAGGCAGCTGGAGAAAGAGCAAAACCTAGGTGATAGAATTAACTTCCCATGTCTCATCTCCTACAAGGGAAAATATACCCACTGCCAAAGCAGTCTGTAAACTTGCATCACTATGTTATTAGACCAACATCTAGATTCTTTTTCAGCAGTCTTCAGTACATCGCTTGTGTTCTCACTGGAATCTATTCTACCATTTTAAAGAGCACCAGTGCTTACGGGGTCAACCATCCAGACCTTGTACAAAATCTAAACTTTTTTAAAGTCTACAGCTTGAATATCAATGGTTCCCAGACTTTGAGGAAGAATAAGAGGGTTACAATTTTAAGTGCAGAGCTCTGCCCTGAGAGGAGGCAGTCTTTCCCCAGTGTCTAGCACTTCCTTCACTTACCATCATCAGTTTTGGGGTGAGCTATTACAGAACACAGCTGAAGCTAAATAGGCAGCTTAGAGCATAAATACCCAGGACTGTGAATGAATTCTTAACACAACCTGTTTGATCCTAAAGCCCACCTTTAAGGGTAGAGAAAAGTCAGAACAGCTTTGAGCTTGATCACTCCTGAGGGACTTAACTCATACATACACCTCTCTGTTGTTTTAGTAACTCCAGTCAGAGGCAACAAAGATCTCCCAGGTCAACTCAAACTCCCTGTATCTGTGCAGTTCCTGAACCCTGAAAATTCAATTTTACAACTTCAACATTTCTATGTATTACCCCCAGGCTTGGGACTGCTGTCTAAAGTGTTAAAAAAAGACAACAAAACTGGGTTTGCACTACATGACGAGTTATACAAAAATACATTTCCCTTCCAGTATTGTAGGGGTGGAAAAAATTGTCTTAATCACAGTCATTCCCTACAAAAAGTGTAACAGTTTCAGCAAATCACAATTTAATAGTCTATGCAATTTCTCATAGAGAAACATGTATCACCAATATAAATACAGAAAGTTAGCATTCATTTAAAAAAGTGAAATCTTTGCAATCCAGCCAAATCAAGATAATTTTTTGCAAAGAAGTTGAAATGCACATGCACCAGTGCAGACAGACTACCAGGTTTTCACACCCCTTTTCATAGAATTGCTTTGGATGAAAAAGACCTTTAAGTCCAACTACTTCTATGCATGGAGATCCCACAGGTGTTAAGAAAAACTGCAGCTTTTAAAACCAAATCGGCAAAAGCAAGTTCTCACTCTTTATTGCCTTCATTTAAGAAACAGCATCATGTGCTCCCTTTGTGTCTAAGAACCCACAAACACTTGGACAGGGACCAAAATACAGAAAAGTTTTGCTTTAAATGGTGCAAATGTGCCCAAGCCTGAACATGAAAGAGCTCTGTATGGCTTAAGGAGATCTTTATTGCAGTAGTGGACTTGCAGTGTCCCTGCAGTGTTTTTTTCCCTTCCTACATAATTTGTTCTGTAGGTCTTACAGGCACAGGCAGTGTTTACTTCAACACTGCATTCCAGGCATCATCCAGATAGGATGAGGAGACTTTGCCTTCTGGAAGGCATTAGTTCCCCCCGCTTCCTCCTCACATCTCCCTTGCAGGTGCATCAACATGAAAGAAAAAGTCAGTCAAGCCCCACAGACTTTGTGGTCCAATGCAGTTGGTGCATTTGTATGGCAGCACAATTCTTCTCCAGGCGAGAAAGTCTATCCCAGGCACAGGCAGCTGGAAGTAACTCTGACCCCCGTGACACAATTCAAAGCCTCCTCTGTTTGGCTTTTTGATTCCTGATTGACACATTCACTGCCAGAAGGAGATAAATGCTGTTGGGAGGACAATGTTGATCGGCTCTGACTATTCTTGTGAAGGAATTTTTCAGCATAATAAACAAAAAACATTGGTGTGCTGAAGTGCCTGAATAGAACTGGAGATAGAGAGGGGACCAGAATGCTTTACAGAGGCTGGTAAGTCGATTGAAGAGTTAATTGTCTGGGTGTACAATGAGTTTATTCTGACCAGAGACAAAGAGCTCCCTCTTCCTCAGCCTGGTCCTTCAAAAGCAAATGTGTCAAAAGGGCTCTGGAAAAGCACTCTGTATTAACAGCAATGCTCTGGTCTCCAGGATTCAGTGGCTTTAAAAATGTTGAATCCCAAGATTCAGATAGGATTTCTCTAAAATTTCAAGTCCTCATTTACTGCTTCAGTTCTCAAGGTACTTCTACAGTAATTAACCAAAACAAACCTGCCTTCTAACTCGTTCTTTGTAGCTTTTGAACAGCTCCTTTCAAAAAAAATAAAAATAAAGGCACAGCAAGATATTACCCTTCAGATACAATGCTGTAGACACTTTCCCCAAAAAGAGATCCAGTGGTACATTATTTCAATTACCTAGTGATTAAAAGGAGTCAGTTTAAATAAGTGGCCCTGAATGCCTCATACTTGTGAGGATCCACACCTGGACCTGCACTTCAGAGCTCCCACTATAATAGGTCAAACCAACACAATGTCCAAACATACCACCTACCCCTGGGAAAGCTCAGATCCAAATTCAGATTTGAAGTGAATTTGAACTTGTTTCAACCAAGCCCAATAGTACTTACCACTTCAATACCTGACTCAGTTCTGTAAGTTATGCAAATCTTTCTGAGGAGAAAAAAATATAAAAATCTTCCTAGTACTGGTAAATGGAGAACCATGCAGATAAAAACCAAGCCATCACACTTAACTGTTCTGGTGGCAAAACTAAGATTCTGGTGTCATTGCAGAGACATACATGTTACCCCAGGAAAAAGCAGCAGCCTTGAAAGCTCAGAAAATTAAGCTGAGCTGATTATGAACTTTATAGTGCTGTTAATTCACTTCAGTACTTATGAAAAGTTGCTGGTTTAACCCACTCATAGAAACGTGCATTATGTTCAGGCATAGTTCAAGCAGAAGACAAAGCAAGAACCTTAAAATAATAAAGCCAGAATTTAGAACACTCTCCTCATTCAAACTTAAGACCCACCCTTTGCTCTCTCTTTTCTCAAGCTAAGATCCCAACTATAGTGCTATCAACTAATTTGGGAAGACAGCAGGGAACCACAAGTTTGTGATCTCTCTTTTGTTTGAGAAAGTAATAAATTAGAAGTTCAGAACTTTGAAACCTGTGAAAACCAATTTCTTGGGTTTCAGCCAGTTTCTCTCTAAACTGTGAACTGTAAACCAGTCTTAACCAATTCTGCAGGACAAGCAGCAGCAGTATCTCTCAAGTAGCCTGAATACCAAAGTAATTCAGAACAAGGGAGTTGCTCACAGTCCTGCTATTGAAATGAATTATAACCTTCAGTTAATTTTTAAGTCGAAGTCCAACAGGAGAACTTTACCAATGCAAGTTATCCACAGCAGATGTGCAGAGAAGTAGATGAAGACCTGTCATATATTTTACCTTACATAGTTTTATAATTCCTAGACTCCACAGCCAAATTCCTACCCAAACAGTTCTCTTCAAAGATTTGGAATTCATAGGAAAATACATGCCCAAAGCCAGATTTGAACCTTATTTGCTCAAAAGCAGAAGCAGGTAATAAACGTCAGGGTAGTTTGAGACCATCTCCAGCCTAGATTTGCACAAAAAGCTTTATTTTGAACAATGTGAAATCACTCTCAGGCTGTGAAAGCGCTGCCCCCATCCCCCTGACATCTTCAGAGATGTTGTTATTCCCACGCTCCCCCAACACTTCCTGCAGCATTTTAATTTGTAAATCTATACAGAAATCACACGGCATTTTATAATTTAGAAATAGACCTTGTTGTCATCAGGGTTGACCTATAGAACCAAGGCTTAACTCCTTCAGTTATATCCTTGGCCCAAAGAGAACTGTAACTTGCTTGGTAATGATTCTAATTGTCTTAATTTAAGTCAGAACTTTCAATTCACTCCAAGTGGCTAAAATTGCCAGGAAAAAAAAAACAAAACCACAAACAAAAGAAACACACGAAGAAGGCAGTACTTCTCTTGTATTGCTACATCTTTTCTGTCCTGCTGCTGTTCTTGCCACCCTACTGAGATAATAAAAAAGTAATTTCTTAATGACTGCATAAACTACACAATACTTTTACCTAAAAAAAAAAAAAAAAAAAAAAAATAATAAAAAAAAAATATATATATATTCCCAATCTCATGCTGTCAGAATTAATCCTGCTTTCTATTTTTAATATACCTCAGAAAAGCAGCAAAGCAGCAGCAGGGACAACATTAACATCCCTCTTTGGCCTAGAGTCCATTGATCCCACTGTACAGCTTGCCTAGAAATGCAAGACAAGGTACAATAACCAAGTAAACCTGTTTATTTCACACAGCAGAAAATCTCAGAACATTGCATTTTGCAGTGCACAAGATGCGAGCCCATTCTCACCATCATGTGAGCATGGTTAAAAAAACACAATAATTAAAATACTTATTGAAGAATGAGAAGTGGAGCAAACCTCAGAGCCACAGCTCAGTGTCCAGGCTCTGCTTTGGTCATCTGGTAACCTTTCAGACAGAATCACAGCCTACCTGTCACAGTAGAGAGATGTTTCACAATTCCTACTGATGTTCTGCATGACTAAAGATGAGGACCTGTGACCACCACTGAGTGTAGCTATTTTATTTATGTATCAGCAGTAATTTCAGTGGTGTAAAAAGCTCAGCTACAACTACACATGGGAAGGCTATAGGGAAATCTTCAAACCTAAAGAACTCATATAAGCTGCAGAAAGAGGTTCCCTTCAGAAGTAAAGAATATTTTTCATTTGGCTGTGTACTTAGCTGTCCTTTAAAAGTTCTTTAGTGTGTGTATGACAAGGAGGAATGATATTGGAGAAATGGAGTTAAATGGATAGTTAAATGGATAATGGACTAATGGATAGTTAAAACAACCAAGGACACTGGATGGGTTTGGGGATCAGTCATAACACATAGCATCCAAAACTGATTCTTACCAAATATCACGACTACCTGATGCTTGTTGAGGACTGACATACTTCCTGAAGGACAATGGCAGCTGGCTGTAGGGGTGGTACTCAGTTTCAAAACTGAGTCTTAAAGACTCATTTTCATCATCAGACACCCTCAGAGATAACTGGTACAGAAAAGCTTTGCTGGGGTAAATGCAACCCAGCAATTATATGGCTGTAAATCCAGCACTTCTCTTTTCCTCTAGAGAAAAGGATCAAAAGGTATGAAGAGGAGAGGAAGAATAGGAATGACCTTGTTCTTCAGGAAGATAAAGAATTGAAAGGAAATAAAATAGCTATAATAAACAGTGAATAAAGAAAAATTAGGCCTTCTATTTGGATAGCAGGCGGCCTACAACAGAAGTTGTATTCAAGTGCAAATCTATTTATACTACAGCCAAACTATTTGGAAAAAATCATGCCAATCCACAGATGGGATGTTAGGCCATCTTGTTCCAAGAAGGAGCAGTGTCCAAAGTAATTAAGGGAGAAAAGGAATGAGAGTCAGAAGAGGCTGTACGGTACATGGCTGCTCCAGAGAGTCCTCACAGTAAGCTTCACAGGGAAAGTGGAGAGGAGAGGACAGGCAGAATAGAAAACAGAGCAGTAGCAGCAACACTAAAAGTGATGGGTAAATCATAGTGCCCCTTCAGTAAGAGTTGAAGTACATGCTATTAGGATTGTTTGTAGTTGTTCGAAGCTTTTTTCCAGAGTAGGAACACCTCCAAAGTGTCAGCATTACTTACACTGTCAAGTGAGTGATGAGATCAAGGAATCAGCAATGGGCAGCACTGAGAATGTTTAAAAATAGACTGAAGGATGGGAAGCAGCGAAAAGAGAGAGTTACTTTTTTATAGCTTCCTATTTGGAATTTTGGATACATTTTATCTCACCCTGTAAGCACTACAAGTATAATAGACACTGCAGGATTTTAACCTACAGTTCCTTAATTTTGAACCATATTCCATTTGGCTCGGTGTCTTGAGTGACATTTGAAATAAAACAGGGAGTGAAAAAGTTTCCACACAAAGAAATATTTCACTTAAGACACCGTATCTCACAGCAAGATGTTAGCACTTGACATTGCCCTAAACTTGGAGGGAAGTTTGCAGGGAGCTCTATAGCTCTGTCAACAGTTGCCTGATCAGAGTTGGCAAAAGCAACAACCACCATATGACTGTTTAGTTCAGCCTCTCTGGTTTTGTTCTACCTATGATACAACACATCTTTCTTCAGGAGCCTCTGCTTTGATATGAAGTATTCTCTGTTTTCTCCCTCAACACACACAACCCCTCCTTGACTACCTCTCCCAAAGAGCTGCTCAGAATACACAGTCAACTCCATTTTGCCACTTGCAGGCTGTGAAAGGGGCCAGATACCTGCAGCTGAGGAAAAGGGAGCACAGCAAGAAAGCCCAAAAGGACATTATGATTCTGACCTTAAACTGCTTTGCTGAATGAGGAAGAAAATTATTATGCAAGCTTCATATGAGTAATGAGTAATGATCATTACAATAGCTTTGAAAACATTTTAGAAGCTACCTGAAACACACACTGGCAAGGGACATGAGGGGAGTGATTGGAATCTCAGCCTTTCTTCCCTCTCTCCCCAGCATCACACATTCCCTTTCATTCCTCTCCTTCCAGCTCTGGTCTCTTCAGTGTAAAGACTTTATAAATCCACCCACATCTTCAAGGAATACAGCCTATATGTGGGGGGTAGAGACGGCAGCATATTTCCCAGATCAATGGCCATTTGAAATTCAGACATATGGCTGAAGCCCTACAGCTGCATGTGTTAATTACCACACGTGTCCCCTGTAAAGCAGTCTGTTAAACACGAAAAGAAAACAGAAGAGAATAAAAGCCCTTCAAAGGGATTAAGTAAATAGTCTAAATTTTTGACCCTGCTCCCCCATACACATGCCTGTGTATAAGAACACAAGCTCCTTCCTTTCTCCTGACACCTGCATGCTGAGGAAGCAGGCACCCCTTCCATCTCTAGCCATGTGCATTGAACCTATCTCAGAGTACTTTTCCCCTTCCAGCTCCCTTTTCCCAACCTCTTCTCTCACCAGTCCCTCTCTCCTTTAGAGGACTAATTTCTGGCTGACAACCGGACTAGTCTTGGGCTTACAATACTCCTTCTCATTTCCTTGCAGACTAAGAGAATGGATACCTCACTGCTACGTCTGCATTGCATACGTGCAAAGGAGAGAAAGTGGGGAGAAAAAAAAAAACCTGATTTTTTTTCACTGCTTGTTTCTACAGGTTTCCCCCCTAGGATCATTAAGAGCAGAGATTCAGAGTTTGAGTGAGCACAGCTCTACTCTCCTAAATATATTGCTCCAGTTAACTCACCCCAGAATCTGAATTTAGTCTAAAGAGTTTTTGTATTTGATTATGAAATAGAATGAATTATTT
The DNA here is from genome assembly GCF_036169615.1 of Heliangelus exortis. NCBI lineage: Eukaryota > Metazoa > Chordata > Aves > Apodiformes > Trochilidae > Heliangelus > Heliangelus exortis. The sequence continues at coordinate 34,216,058 of NC_092426.1, read as the reverse complement.
TTCTATATGAGGGGAGCAATGGAAAACAAGGGAGGGAGGCAGACAGGCACACTAACTCTGTCGTGCTAGAAGAATCACCAAAGGATCTAACGTGTTTCAGAAGGAAACCTGCACACATGGAACAAATCACACCTCAAAAATTAACAACAGGCTACAAATGACATGGGATTCTCAAAATATTTTTATTTGAAGAGCAGGAGGCTCATTCCTCTAAGCTACAGACTGCCAGAGGTCTACAGATTGACTGTTCAAAATAGGCCTAAGACAACAGATCTTAAGAACCTTCATCATTTAAAGGTGTATTTTTGAGCAGCAGAACAGTCAAGATGAAGCCTGTCCAGTCCTTAACACTTGAGAATTGCTTTGCTGAAGCACCTGAACATCCCATCATGATCTGAGCACCAAGCTGAGCACAGTGACATAAAGCAAAAGACATGGACACAGCCTAGAGAAATTAAGTCTGTCAGGAGGACTTCTCCCCTCCTTAGCCTTTATCAAAGCATTTTGCAATACATCTCTCTTCCTGTCAACATAAAACAAAACCCCAGATGAGCCCATGGAGGGGAGCTATTACTGCATCTAGATCTATTCCAAAGCAGCTTTAATCCCCATAGGTGCCATCTCAGACTTGAACAAACACTGTGACTGCTTCTCCAGCCTCTCCCTACCTTATTTACAAGCACACATGCTCTGCATACATTGAAGTTTTCCCAGCACAATTTCACAGTTTCTCTCTCTTCTAGAGAACCTTGTCAGAGCTCATGGGGCAAAGGAGCTGAAAGAACTTCCAGTTTCTCAACCAAGTCCCTGGACCTATGACAAAATATATTTCCTGATGCATTACATTGATTTGAAAGAAAACAACACTCATCTTCAGATGTCTAGATTCTTCTGCAGGACATGGATACTCAAACAAAACAGGGTCATGTTAGCCTGGCACAAGAAAACAACTTCTAGCTTCATATATCTGCAAGCCGAGCAATTTGTCCAATTTATGCTCAGGTTTATTTTTAAGAAACAGCTACAGAAGACAGGAAGTCTAGGACTATTAATTCCAAAGTTATAATGATGCTGTTTCAAAAGATTTAGAGAAATACTTAGTATAATAGTATAGCATCCTGGCATGCTGATCCAGACACTCAGAGCATGGGACGAATTTTGTTAACAACACTTTAAAAAAGAAAAGGTGTTAAGGCCACAGAGCTATCAAGTGGCCAAACAAGAAAAACCCACCCACAGACTCCAGAACTATTCCATTTCTCTGCAAGCTGTAATTGGTCAGACACCAGAAATCCACGTATAGCACATAAACAGTTAATACCTTAACAGATGTTGCTTAATCAATTGTTAGTTTGCTTATTACATCTACTCACCAGGCTGCCCAATACTATGACTTACTCATTTAAAAGCATTTATAGCTGTCCTTAAGACATTACAGACATGAGTAGTCTGTAGATTGCTATAATAACACTTGTAAACTACAATTTTATTAAGTCATATTTATATAGACTAACCTACCGATTAGAACTGTTGCTTGATAGATGAAAGCAGAATTCTTGCATTATATCAAACAAAATATACTTTGAAACAGAATTTGCCTTCTACTTAAACTTGCCAATGAAACTTCCTTCAGCCTCAAATTTGATACATATGTTCATAGGCCCACAAAAAAATGTCTTGATGAAAACTAAACTTCAGACAAGTCAGCAATGTGGGGACCAAAAAGGATTGGTTTTCCATGTCACATGTCAAATATTGAGTCTAAGCTCAAAGCAGGCTTTGCCTTCTGTAGGGCCAGAGCTTACCCTTCAACATCACAGTATCTGCTCCAGGTTCAGGGAACTGTAGATGCTACTGCCAGCTTTCCCAATAGTGAAAACAAAGCAAGTCAGAACAGTCCTGGAACTTTATGCACTGCGGAAACTAAGAAAGAGGGATGTTCATAGCACTCAGGACTCTTCATGACTGACACTGACTGTTTACCTAACCCATACAATCCCTCTACTTGTGTGATCTTTCAATCCCAGATTACAGAACCAAGCCTCCTTTCACATTTCTTCCATTCATCTGATTTTAAAATGGCATCAACACCTCAGTGCCCAGAACAGCCAACAACCACTAACAAAACAGTATTCCCATTTGGATATTTTCCCCCTTTTCACTTATTTTCAATCTTTCCACATTTAATTCACTCAGTTTCTAGTTTCAAAAAGGAAGACCACATGATTTTATGGAGATAAGCAATGGCAGGGCCTGACAAGCCTACTTTTTAAAACATGCTTGGTGATTACAAAAGATACTACTAAAAGATAGCTGCAATAAGCCAAACTGGCAGCTTTGAGGTACTAAAGCCCCAGCACTCCTTAGATAAAGAAAATAAAAGTTTTGGTTTGTTCTGTTTTGCTTGTTTTGTTTCAAACGTGTGGTACAATTTCCCTTTGGCTGGAAAGTGACATTCTGCATTCTTTAGGCAGGGCAGAAATCCAGTCATGGTTGCTCCAAGGATGCCTTTCACTGCTTCTTAAAACATTAACAACCTCACAATGTGAAAGAGGGGGAAGATCCAGCCCTCTAGGGGACATCACGCATCTTCCAAGTCTCTCAGGCCTTTCAAACTAAGCAGCAACTGGAGTAAATTAGTGCAAGAAGCTCCTTAAGAGAAAGGATTGGACAAGGAACAAGCCAGAATAAGGAACAGACAGCAAGAGAAATCTGCAGGTTCTGGATATAATCCCATCCAAGAATAACTGCATTCCCTGAGAAAGGTCTTGGAAACTTGTTCTTCACTTGAAGTCTGAACTCAGCCTAGAAAGAAGAATGGTAAATATCTCAGTTGCAAAGTCCACACATCAAGCATGTTCTGGAGAACCTGGGTTTCCACTCCATCTCAAAAAATACCTCCATCAATACCTCCATCCCTCTGCTCTACCTGCCCAGACACAGAACAAATCAATATGTTCTATTTTAAATTTTCATGTTTGATGACAATTTAATTTGATTTAAATTATCTTACAGGGCACATTGTATGAGTAACTGGCATCCCATCATTGGGGAACAGAAGCAGTGCAAACACTGGCAACCAGAGCATGGGATTTAAAGATAAAAAGAATTTCTTGCCTGTTCTCCACAGAAGGCTCCACAGAGCCACTTCTGGAGCTACATGCCCAGCAACATGACCCTAAAGCCATCTCATTTTCATCAATAGTGAGAGCCTGTGAGGGGAATCACACAACCTCACACCTTCTAGTGACTATCATTATCTACCAGCTCCCCAAAAATTAAGGCTAAGCAGGATGGAAAAGAGACCAAACCATTTGGGGAAAGAGTTATTACCAATAACCAGTCTTTTCTTCCTCCAACATTAATTTGTCTTTTCTAAAGGAGAGCTAATATGCTAGTAAAGTCTTCATTTATTACCCATCAGCTTAAGTTGACCCATCTGCACTGTTGCTAAGGCAGAGCAGCCTCCAAAAACTATTTTGTCCTGAAGACTTGAAAGGCACCAGCTTCATGAAAAGTTTATTAGCTTCATATTTTACATTCCTGTATGAATGGGACAAAAGGAATCACTTTTGAAAGTCTTAGCTATTCCTTTTCCTCCTGAAAGCTTCTGTTCTGCACCAGACTATGCTCTTTCACTCAGAGAGCCTCATCCAAGGATGAAGAGAATTCTGCTGTACAGTAGGAAAAGTCCAAAAGCTCCAGTCAGAGGGCAATTGCTCAGTGTGATGTTAGAGGTTTCTGAGATGTGCCTCTACCACAGCAAGGTCATCACTGACCCAGTTCCTGCTGGATCCCTCCACGTTCTGCTCTTTTTCTTCCTGCAAATGGCAATTGTTAAAGAAAAAGCCTGAACCTTCAGCTAGAATGTATGGTTACATGCATGCTGGCTACCCACCAGTCTCCAGAGAAGCCAGACCTCCAGCAACCAGCATGCTTCGAGGAAACCAGACTGTCTGTGGTACCAATGTCCTTACAACACCAGCTGGTACTGGAATTTTGAATCAAGATAACTTAAGTCAAGGAAACACATTGATAAGTGAGCCAAATTCATTTTTAGCATTACTCTTCTGGCTAATCAATAGATTCAGCCCTACGGATTTTTAAGTCCTATTTAATAATTGCTTGCAAGTATCTCTCTTACCTGATGGAGAAAGGCCAAAAGTTTGTGCAGGAACTCTGAAGCAGATTCAGAATTACAGGGGACAAAGTTTACATGATTGCTAGAAGCATGTTTGCCCAAAGGTAAACATTTTCCTCTTGCTGACAGCTACTGCACAGGGTGTATATGTGTGCTGCCATCTGACCAAGTGTATCATTCATGAAACGAATGCCACAGGGAACACCAAGGAGAATCAATTTATAGTACAAATTTTTAGATTAGTTAATTCCATTTACAGGGTTTTTTTTGGTTTGGTTTTTTTTTTTTTAGTTTGTTTTTTTGCATGTTCCAACCTCCGAGTTATTAAAGGGAGTGAAGTTTAGATGTTCTCCCCTTTTCCTCCTGTTTCTTATGAGATCCTACGTCAGCTTTTTCCAATTCTAGAAGAACAGGTAGGAAACCTCACTCAGAAATAATGCAGATTTCTACAGCTACTTAGATTTGCTTGTACTTCAGACTTAACAGAAATAAAACGATGCATTCAGGTGCCAAATATGCATTAGACCATAATTATAGGTTGAAATTGACATATCCTTATCTGAAATAAGAAAAAGGCTTCAGTATCCACTCTGAACAAAGCTTTCTTTGCATCTTTCTTCTCCCTACCTTTTCCCAAGCTACTATACACAACCAGTAGACTGGTGAGCAGATATGAGCAAAATGCAGAGCTCTGAACACAGCAGTAATTCCTGTTCAAGAGTTTTCAGAACGAGATTAACAGTTCCAGCATGGAAGATGTTCTTCAAATTAAAGTACTGGCATTAAGGGTAGGCATTTTCCTGCGTTTTGACATGTCAGGAATAACTGGTTTAGAGCAGCAAAAATCCTGCTTCAGTTGCCAACACAGAAACTTCTCCCAGAAAAAAAACCAGACAAACCAAAACAAAAAACCAAAGCAAAAAACCAAAACAAAAAACCACAAAAAAAAACCCCAAACAAACAACAAAACCAAAAACAACAAAACCAAAAACAACAAAACCAAAAACAACAAAACCAAAAACAAAACCAACAAAAAACAAAACCAACAAAAAACAAAACCAACAAAAAACAAAACCAACAAAAAACAAAAACAACAAAAAACAAAACAAAAACCCCAAAACAAAAACAACCCCCCCAAGAAAGGCCCCCTAAAAACCAAAACCCAAACCAAAACAACAACAATAACAAAAAACCCCAAAAAAACGCAACAAACAAAAACCAAAAAAAACCCCAAAACAGCCTTCATCCCCACTAGCAGGAATTCAGCACTGTTTTCCTGTTGTAAGGAACTCAAAAGGGAGAAGGCCTGAAGTCAAACTCGACTGCTCAGCAGTGAATACTTCAGTGGTCATCCAGTACCATTTCAAACAATACTAAGTGCTATGAATATACACAGTAGAAGAACATCATGTGCCTTGCTCAGGAAAAGCAAGGACTGAAGAAAGCAGTGTAAAGGAGGCCCAATGCCCAATGCACGAAAGAGCAAGGTTTCCAAGCACAGATCAGTTTTAATCCAGTACTGCTCCAGCCAGAGTTTTTATGTTTTTAACATAAACCCCACCTTTCAACACAAAAAGAGCCACAACCATAACACTGGCACTCCCGACTCCAGTGTACTAGTGATACTGATAACCTTCTTAATCTCTAGGGATTTTTCTGAGAAATGCTCATTAGTTAACTTCAAGGTGAACAAGCAGAGGTTATTCTGTGTCAGCTGCCCCCTTGGGAAGCTCTGCTTCCATGTACTACATCTCAGCTGATGAGCACATAGCAGAGTGCACTATTTTCTGCTCCATGGGGTGGTGCATGAACAGACTGTCACCTTTTTCCTCCTACTTGAAGGGGGAGATAGATCTAAAGGTACATAAGCTTCCCACACACTGAACTGGTTAGGAACCCAAGTTCTGAGTTATCCCAAGGGACTTGGCTGGACATCTGCTATTACAAAACAAGTTGCTGAAGCACGATACTCAACTCACCTTTCCTTCCTGAATTACCCTGGCTTGATGGTTTATCAGTTACAGAACCTAAAAGGGAGGAAAAAGAACATCTATTTAGGTGCTGCATGATCACACAGAACATGTAATGCCACTTTAACCCAGTCAGTATATAAACCCAGTGCCTGTTTTCTTTGCCAGTAGCTCAGTATAGGATACAGAGTCTGTGAGTTCAACCAATAAGGAATTTTTATGTCTAAGCATGTTAAATCAGAATGAGGATAAACAAATGGCATGGGTAGCCATGATTCAGTGATTTGAAAGAGGTCAGAGCAATGCAGTGGTAAGAAACCTGGAATAAATACAAGGACAAGAAGGAAAGATTAATGAGTCACTTCTTTCACTTGCAAATGTCAGGAAGAACAAATCAAAAACAGGTGGGGAGAGTGTGCAGGGAAGGCAAGGGGTATTTCTAAAGGAAAGGGATTAAGTAGGACCACTTGCAGAAAATGGATTTTAACCAGTCCCTGAACATCTTCAGCTGCTTGAAAATAGACACTAAATAACACCCAACAAGTGCTTGATTAGCATACATCTTGGGTTATTTATAAAATTTGTATCTTCACATGATCCTACACTTGTTTCAGCAGTTTTCTTTAGTGTTTCATAAGTTTTCCACTAAAAAAAGAACTGAAAATATAAGCTTTTTGAACAATCCATTACCAAAGTGTACAAAAATCTGTGACAATGCTTTTTTTTCCTCAGGAGCTTTATTTCCAGGAAATATTTTTTCCATGCACCATTGCTAAACAGTTCCAGTGTTTTATGATCCTCCAGAAAATAAGGATCAAAAGTCATCACCAAAGGAGGCAGTTCTGATAGGCCCAAGAGTCTGGTCAAGAAACACTCCAGACAAACTCTATTACCTGGGCACCTTCACTTGCAGATCTGTTCACAGATGTACAGCTGAATTACAAGTAGGAAACACATACCTAATATTAGTCACCATATTCCTAACATCTGTGTGTCCTACAATACACCATGACTTCACTTTGCTAAACCCAACTTTATAAACAGCTCAAGACTAAAAGAATAGATCCTCAGAATTCTAAAACATGTCTTAACAAAACCATATACAGAAAGTCATATTCTAAGGTTTAAACCAAATTAATGCAGCGTTTCGCTTTACACAAAGGGTATCGCTATTATTTTCTTTCCATGTACCTTGTGAGGCCTCACCTCAAGTACTGTGTACAGTTCTGGGGCTCTCACTTCAAGGACATTGAGGTTCTGGAGAAGGTCCAGAGGAGAGCAATGAGGCTGGTGAAGGGACCAGAGGGAAAGTCTTATAAAGAGAGACTGAGGGAGACGGGGTGGTTTAGCCTGGAGAAGAGGAGACTCAGGGGGAACCTTATCACTCTCTACAACCACCTGAAGGGAGGTTGTAGTCAAGTGGGGGTTGGGATTTTCTCCCAGGCAACAAGTGACAGGACAGGAGGGCATGGCCTGAAGCTGCACCAGGAGAGGTTTAGGTTGGACATCAGAAAACAATTCCTCACAGGAAGGGTAATCAGGCATTGGAATGGACTGCCCAGGGAAGTGGTGGAGTCACAACCCCTGGAGGTGTTTAAGAAAAGGCTGGATGTGGCACTCAGTGCCATGGTCACGCTGACGTGGTGGTGTTAGGTCATAGGTTGGACTTGATCTCAGAGGTCTTTTCCAGCCTCAATAATTCTGTAAAACAGCAAGCATCCCCTCAAGCTACATTGATTCACTGGTTTCCAGACAGTTGTCCCACTCAACTCAAGCCCTCATGCAAGTCACAATGTTTGCTTATTACCACAAAACACCCTGCAGCAAAGAGGACACTGAATAAATTGAAAAGGATTAAAAAATAAAAAAGACACACAAAAGTTTGATTGCTGTCATGTTCACATGTAAAGGTTCAAATACTGCAGGGCCATATGAAAATCTAGAGCCCGACCTCATTCCATCTGAGCCATGGCTGCCATATTGAATGGTGGGGAGAAAAAAACAACATCATTCTGTCTTAGGAACAGAATTTGGTCCCAGTAACCACATGGCAAAGTAGTGTCAGACTGAGAGCCCAGAAGCACTTCACTTAATAAACCCACGAATAACAGCCTGGCTCTCTACTTCCCTTGTGAGCTGTGGTACAGACCCAGTGCTGTCCAGCGCCATGATAGAAATATTGGGATCCTGTAATTGAGCAACATGATCAGAAGACCCAAATCCATTTGAACAGCAGGATGCCAGATATAGGGGCTAAGAGCCAACAAATACCAGTTTCTCAAAGAACTGCAACTGAAGGCACTCTGCAGGAAAAAGGACTCCTGGCCCACTCAATATAGTCTGGGGAACTCTTCTTCAAACTACAGTTCATGGAAAGAAGTTACCCATCTCTTACAGGAATCTCTGGTTTTGATGTACACAGCAACACTGCAACTCTTGCCTTGACTACCACATGCTGTTACCTTTGTGGTTTTTTTCTTAGTGAGCCTTGAAAGAGAGTCTGCACCCTAACTGCAAGGCAGACATGTCACAGTCCAAGCTCCCTTAGCAACTTCCCATAAACGTGAGATTTTGTGTGTGTGTGCTACCAGCAAGCATATTGGGCAATACAAGCACAACGCAGTGTTAAGTCAGGTAAACTGGCCAAGTCATCTGAAAGGATTAAGTACTCTGAGCAGGACCCATTCTCCCCAACCCCCTTTCGTTATCAAATTACCATTTGTTGAAGCCACTCCCACAGTACCTGAACATACAGGAGTTTTGTTCTGTACAGAAGAGCCGCTAATAGGTTTGCCATCAGGTGTCACACACCAGCAGTATCCAGTGTAGGTATGGCACTGCACCTGTTTAATAAAACAAAGAGCAGGCATTTCATTTCTCACTCTATTACCCACCACTTTTATTATAATTCAGCATCTTAGTGGAAGTCCCAAACCAGGCATCATAAACACATGCTTCAGAGTGAAGGACTCACACAGGAGACTAGGTTTGATATTACTATTTCTCCCCTCACCTGCTTCCCCTAAAAAAGGTGATTGGAGTTGAAGGAGTTGGAACTCCTTTAACTGCAGTTCAGGAGGCAAAACAAGTTGCAAGTAATGAGATGAGCACATCATTTGCAGCTCAGCTCATTCTATCCCCTTCTAAATCTCATTTACTATTTACCATTTAAATAGCTGTCCCACTGCATCCCAGCTGGGACGTGGAAAGGCCCAATCCCACAGCTGCTTGAGAGCAGTATCTGTGGCCATTTCAAGAGAATTTTGTTCAGTAAACATGGCTGGAAGAATGCAACACTGACTTGTTAACAACAGACTTAAGCCCTCTCCTGTTACTATGTCAGCCTAGCCAACAGGGGCAAGATGCTTGTTCTCCATGTACTGACAGAGACTTAACATTTGCTGGAGGGTCTAATGATCTAAAAGGTACACAGCAGAAAATTCATCCTTCTCCTTCTGAACTGAACATCTGGAATTGCTCAGTTCCTTTCTTCACCACAGAAAGACACCAGAATAATTAGTTCAGATTTGGACCTCTAAAGCAAGACTATATAAATGCCAATCTAGAAGACTGCTCTTAGTAACATCTAGGCAGGTATTAGTTCAGTGGCACTATAGTTTCACCTAGTTTTTAAAATCTAATTACAATCTTTGCCTCAGTGGTCAGCATTTGGATGAAATTCGGCGTGTCTAACATCCCCTGAGCCAAAAGTAAATTATCATTGTACAGGCACCTGTGTAAATACTAAAAGGTTACAAAATCCTTTCTAGCAAGCACATTTTCACTGGTGGCTGAGCATGCTCATCAGTACTTCCAACATCTCAAAATGGCACAGAGATGCCTATGTTACTATAACCTAGAAATCACTCCTTCAATACACTCCTGAAAATAAAAAAATATTTAAAAAGCCATGGGATAAGATCACTTCAGAAAGTGCATTTTTATTTTACTTGTAAATTTAATTCTGTCCACTCTCTGTCTCCAAACAAGTTCATGGAAACCAATTTCCCATTCCAGTCCTCTCCACACAGAAGACTGATGGGGTGTTTGTGCTGTTCCATTTATTAGTGTTCCTTCAGAGTCATTCCCCCTTGCTGACAGCTGGTTCCGATACCCTAAGGTAGCAGAGTTAGTTCAGAGACTTAACAACAGCCATTTTAAAAGGCTTTGAGTATCACATAAAACATGATCTAAGAGCAATTATAACACAGCACCATGTGTTTATCTTGGGTTTTACTAAAGTGCAAATCAATCATTTTGCCTCAGGCAAGTTGACTTTTAACAGGCAAAATAAACAATAACCTCATGTCCCCATGTTGCTAAAGTCACTGTCACTGCTCTCTGCAAAATTTCTGTTCTCTTAATATATCTCAAAAATGATTGCAAGTTACTCAGAAGCACTACGCATATAATTAGCAATAATCAAAATATTTCTTATTGCTCATTCTAATCAATTGCACATTCAAAATGAGTGTGGTAGAACTGTTTGGATTTCTGTGTTTAGTGTTCACCTTCACTGATCACACACACATTATTGCATTCCCAACAGCAAAATTAAGTGTCTTTACATTTGAGCATTAATTGTAAACATCTTAACCAGAAATTAAGTCAGATTTCAAAACAGTCTTAAATTCATAAGGCAAGAGCATTCCAAAAAAAATGACAAAAATTTCAGAGTACCCAGTATTTAAAAATTTCAAATGCTAGTGACATTAGTCATTTAGCCAAGCCTTCAGCAAAGAATAAAATACATGGCAGAGGAGTAAAAAAAAAATGTATTGACATAAATGTAGGACATATCTATTAAATAAGAGCATTTTATGAAACTCGTCTCAGTGGAGAGCTACCAATTACAATACACTCATTATGCCAAGCATATTACATTTCTAAAAGAAAAGTAGTTTTATAAATAAACTCATGAATTATGGTCTTCCTTGGACTTCCCTGACCCTTTCTTCCCCTTGCCTCCATTAAACAAAAGGAAAAAGGCATAAATCTCAGATTGACAGCACTTGTACAACAACCACATATTCTACTGCAGTACCAAAGTACAGTAACTTTGTAAAAGTAGCACCTATTTATTATACAAATCTATCCTTCAATTAATTTGGGCTCTACCAAAATACATGTTAGAAAAAATGTTTGACTTTTTTTGGTTCTCAGACTTCTAAAGATAAGCATTGTGTAAGAGAAAACACATTCCCAACTACATGTACAAAATAACTTGATTGCTAATGAAACTGCAGCCACAGAACACCCATTACTGCTGGAAAGGCATATGACAACTCCACATCTCAAAATAACAGACACCTCTCCAACAGCTTAATATTTGATGACAGGGAATCAGAGAAGTATAACTTTCAAACCATTTGAGGTCTTCCAAAAGATTTGCCATTACAGCTACACTGCTAAAAAACAAACTGCAATATAAAGCTCTGCAAGCACCTGAATCCCTCATCATGCAGGACACTGTCAGAGGTAAGAGATATGCCATCTCAGCTGTGTCTCAATGAAGGGACAGAGAGCAAAAACAGAAGGGACAAACCCCAAAATTGCTCTGCCACCCATGCCCAAATAATGAGTGTAGCACGCAGCTCCTCTGTTTCCCCCTCTTCCATTACAATGTGTGAAACCACACAGCAGGTGACACCCTCACCATCAGCCTTGTGAATAAACACCTGCTCTTATCAAATTCATTACAATATGAGAACACCAGAAGCATCAGTCACTGGTAGACAGCTCTGCTTCTTCAGTTCCTGAGGGAAAAAGCTGCTGTTGTTTGGGTTTCTTCAGTATCTCACTGGCAGTGACACAACCAGATTCCCAAGCAATCCAAAGCCTCTAAAACAAGCAAGCAGCAGTATCTCTTTACAGCTGCTTCACAAAGGAGGAGCAAGGGGTTGTTTCCAAAAGATAAACTGGAAATTGGAGAAGTATTGCATGAATGTGTATGAGGGAGAGAATGGAGCAAAGCAGTAAGTCTGTGATGGCTAAAACCAATCTCTATAGAGTTACAAAAATCACAAGTTTGCTGTAAGAAGCTTGAGAGCACCTTGGACAAGCACTGGGATAAGCACAGGAACAGCAACACTTAGATAAGCCTTTCACTGCTGTTCAGATGACGAGTTTGGTAACTGAGAGCATGTGTTGATATATATTTATATCTTCATATCTACTCCACTCTTGTGAAACACCACTTGAGTACTGTGTTCTGTTCTGGAGCCTCCAACACAAGAAGGACGTGAAGGTGTTTCGAGTGAATCCAGAGAATAATCACAAAGATGATCAGAGGGCTGGAGCACCTCTCCTATGGAAACAAGCTGAGAGAGTTGGGGTTATTCAGCCTGGAGAAGAGAAGGCTCTGGGGAAACCTTACAGCAGCCTTCCAGTACCTGAAGGACACCTACAAGAAAGCTGGAGAAGGCCATTTTACAAAGTCATGAAGTGATAGGACAGGGGGTAATGGTTTTAAACAGGAAAAGCATAGATTTAGATTAGTTGTTGAGAAGAAATCCTTCAGCCTGAGGTTGGTGAGACACTGGCACAGGTTGCCCAGAGAAGCTGAGGCTGACACCTCCCTGGAAGTGTTTGGATGGGGCTTTGAGCAGCCTGGTCTAGTGGGAGGTGTCCCTGCCCACACACACAGGGGCTTGTGGAACTAGATGATCTTTAAGGACCCTTACAATGCAAACCATTCTATGATTCCTACCACATCAGAGATCAAACAAACATTTTCTGGCTTTCATCCATAGAGAGCAGAGAGAAGAATGGAAAGAAAACATTCCTTCTACATTCAAAGCAATACTTCTATAAGAGAAGAAAAACACATTCAGATTTTGAATGGCACTGCTGAGGGTGAGGGCAAGCAGCAGAGCTCCTACCTGCGCTCCCAGAATGAGGCAAGGTTAAAATCCCCAGTTGCACCCAGGTGCTCCTTGTAAACACTGTAAACACAACTAAAGAAATTATTCCAAGCCAGTAAGGCATCTGGTTTGATCCTGGGAGCAGAAGCCACAGTGTCACACAGCAATTCTTCATGCTTTTTCTTTGTTTGAGCCATTTAGACTGATCTAGAAAGTCCTCTGAACCCAAGCTCGTGGTGCATTATTGGCACACAGCCTTTACAGACAATCTTAGGCAGCTATGAATCACTCTACATTTTAAGTTGGAGCTTTTGGGGGATTGCAGTTCCTTAAATCATTCTTATAACTTTCTCTGCTCACATATATTTCTTCCCAAATGATGTCATGCATACAATTATTTCCACCAGAACTTTAATGCAGCAGCCACCTTCCTCAAGTCTTTGCACCATCAAGAAATACTTGCTCCACAGGAATTTCACTGTTCATATGACCAGAGAGAGAACTGATTCGTGGCAAAAGAATCTTAGCCATAGTCAAGGGCATCATCAAACTCTGAGGCAACTATCATTTTTAGCTCAGGATAGAAGGACTCTCTGCTTTTTATACAGAATGTGAGCCTTTAAAGTTAAGAATTATCATACATTGTTGCTTTCCTTGAGGATGTCAACTGCTGCTTTAAGAATCTATTCCATAGCTTCCTTGACTGGTACTTCTTTGAATAAATACTGTATATAATCTAAGTTGCTACCTCCTTAACCCATGGAACTTAAAGGCATAGGAGAAGGTGTCACCACTACACTGCATTAGGAATGAGTGTAATTCTATCCAGCATGATGCCACATCAGCCAATGCAGAGGAACAGACTTGGACCATAAGGTCACAACGATGGCTGAAACAGAAATGTGTATGTTGGTGGGACATAGGAGAATGCAATACATACATTAGCACAGCACAGAATAAAGCTATTGGTATGGACCCCAATATGTATTTCTCTTTCCCAACTTGTGTTATCAGATGTGGGAGTGTTCTGCAAGCTATCTGATAAGAGAAAACTGTTCTGACAAATTTAGCCCAGTCACTGGTCACATCATAAGATGATAGGTGTGACTGATGCCCTTGCTTAAAGAGAAAACTCTGTGCTACACCTCACTGCACCAACAGCTGCAGTTTTGAGAGCCCTAAAGTCAAAGAAACTTTCCAAGGAGACTCAGCAACTTCTATGCAGACTTGTAAAAAAAAGAAGCCACAGCTAGACAGTGGAAGGTGGCAGCACATAGCGAGACACACCACAAAAAGCCCCACAAGACTACACCCCCCAAAGCAGGGCTAACATTATTCATGCTCATATTAATCTGTTTGAAATGGATACCCTTTAAAACTTCAGCAACCTTTTCTAAAAAACTGCTTGGGGGAAAACTACGAGGAATGCAAGGCTCTCTCAGCCCATGGCAACAAGCCCAATGGCACTATGCAGCAAAAGAAAGTGTGCAGATTACCCAATAGAGTCTGTTGTTTATGAAGAACAGATCACAGCAGGTTAAGTGCAGCATGGAAAGGGAATGGCATTTATGCAAAATATAGCACAACAGCAAAAGCAGGAGAGCAAGCCTTGGGAACAGAAACAGGTTTTAGTCATGTCCCATTTTGCACAATGGTACATGACCTCAGTTATACAATTAATCAAATTACATATCAAACAAACATTCTTATGTTGTGAGTAACTCCAATTTTATCTGCTTGCTTATGTTACTGTGGGTTAAGTGCAGACAGCTTTTGTTATAGGAAGTAATAGTCCCTATACAGACTGAAATGTGAAGAAATAGCAATTCCAGAGCAATTTATCAGGTCTGCTCTCATTTACAATCACTCCACCCTGCCTGCAATGCCACCACCTCTTCCATGCTGCAAATCCATGCCACATTTTTAGACGTGTAAGCAGTGCTAAAAAGGCATTTGGTAAGACCTTGGTGATACACAAACTCCTAGAAGAAGAGAAGCAGAAGACATGGTGCATAGGAAATTACAAAAAAACCCACACAAAACCAAACAAACAAAATCCACCAAAAAAAAAAAAAAAAAAAAAAAAAAAAAAAAAAAAAGCCAAAAAAACAACAAACAAAACAGTGAAATGACAGGTGCCTGCTGCTACTCTTCAAGCAGTACACAAAACTCATAGTTAGCCATGCCCAGAACAACCAAGCAATAGAATCAGTGGCTACATGGCCATACTTTTTCTTGGTCTAGATTTTACAGGCAATGAAAAAAGATTATGCAAGAGTTCAAGACACACATGATGTCTCTCTAATGAAGGGTTTAAAACACAAAGCAAACCGAGGTCTTTGCCTTCAGGCCCTCTGCCCATTTACCCTTGTTACCACACCTAAATGTGGGGCCTGAGAGCCAGCTGCCCTGCAGAGATGCAGGAGATGAGCCTTCACCCCTCTGCAGACACTGCCCTACGTAGCAGCCCTATGCTGCCCATCACAGAACAGCAGAGGAGCTATGTTCTCTTCACCACCCTAAAGCCCCATCCAATTCATGGTAGTACCAACCCCAGATTCACAGTTTTGTACTTCATGCAGTGCCAAGAATTGGAAAGGTCAGATTTGAACTGCTTGTAGAGAACAGATATACTTTGTGCTGCTTTCTGTTTACTCAGTGATTGTAATTCAGCTTCTAATCAAGAGGATAATGACAAAATACACGACCAACAGTTCAACTTGGCTAAGATCAAGCAGGGTCTGTGAACAAGATGTACCACTACCAAATGCAGCTCCCAAACCTGCATTGTTCCGTGTCTTTCACTCCTGCAAAACTTGCAAGAATTTCCAAGAATCACTTGAAGGATCATAGCAAGGATAATGGTGTAGATTTTAACACCTGTTGTACATGCATCTGCAAAAAAGTCTCAGCTCAAGACCCAAAAGTCACCTATATTTGATTGAGTGCTATAACAATTAAGACATTATACATATATGCATCTTTATTTCTACTGTCAGAATTTTTCTACCAAATATTCCTCTGCTAAGTTACACAGAAGACAGGAAGTTGTTGAAAAAACATCCCCTGGCCAACTCCACAGGGTATAACCTGAAGCTTGTGTCTGCTTAGATTCTTGTTGGGATGGGGATTCAAAGTTGAAGAGTATGGTATTTCTCCTAAAAACTTCATTGAGAGATAACTGTTCTGGACTTCCCAGCTGAGATTTTGGAGTTTGCATGGAGCAATTCTGGATACTGAACTAGAATAAACCAACAGCAGTTCAGAGAAGACTTCAACAATACCTCAAGGACTTCAAGAACTGGCCTACATAGCTTCCCTGCACACAAGAACCTAGGGGTGCCAATTCTCTGCACAAGACATGCAGTATCCAAAGCACCTTCACCAGATGAGATCTATTCATGAGTTGCTGGAAGCAAAAACCGATTTAGACTGTTCAAAAAAGTTCTATTTTTAATTCATCCTTTTAAAATCAAAGTTTAACTAATTTGGACCAAAAGCTAAAGCAAATGCTTGTCTTAAATTCAAGTTAAAACCAGCTAGCTTCCTCAGACATTGTCTTTCATTCACATCTTACAGAGGCACAACGACCTTAAAAACTACAACAAATGATTAAGCTGGTTCCATACACACTGAGGTATGTGGAGTGCAAGGTATTTTTATGATCCAAGGAATGATATGAATTTCAGTTAATTCCAGCTACAGAGGGATCAGAGGCTTCCTTCATTATGCCAGGTAAAACAAAATCATTTAAATGTTCACAGATAGGACTAAGCAGAGGAAGAATGTAAAAAAAAACCCTCTTGGCTTGCAATTTTTGTAAGCAATTGCATGCTGCCCCTCCACTGGCAACCCACACTGGCCAGGGAATGTGCAGAAAAGAGGCCCAGAAACTGCTCAGTAATACAAACAGCAGTACCAACCTTCCAAATAAGGCTTTGTTTCAAGCACTCAGTCCAGCATATTAGGATAAAAATTTCACCTTTACCACCTACTTTTCTCTCCAAGAGGTTGATGGGCAGCTGAAAGATATTAGAAAGACAGCTTTTCTTCCCTGTTTTTGGTTTTAGTTGTTTGTTTGGGTTTTTTTAAACTATAAAGTTTAACGTGGAACACTTAGTTGACCCACTGTGCTAGGTTTTATAATTATTCCCCTCCAGTGCCAATATAACCTGAGCCACTCTGTACAAAACTGAATTTCAGCAACTAGAATGCAGTTCAACTGGAAGAAACTGTAGCCATCTTCTGTTATCCCCACCTTCCCAACATGTTCCACACTATATACAAATATGATGCTGCTCCAAAGTAGTACACAATGTTGACATGATCTATAAAACTTTCCCCACTTCACCATTAAAAAAACCCAAATAACAAAAACACTCCCACACACCAGATAATGGGAGGAATGAAAGCCTTTGGTGGGTTATCACAAGAAAAAAATCTTTCCTCTTCCCGCAGGCATCACAAAGTGTTTGAAACAACCCCAAAGCTTTTTTGTATCATCTTTTTGAAGCCAATATCGATTATATTTTCGACTATTTTTCTGCCTTCAGACCTTGCAAGTAATAACTAATAAATCCTAAAATTTCTCTGATGCACAAGGTCTCTACAGTGATGTTAGGGATAGGGAAGCTAAGACAAAAAAGGCTGTGATTTACCTAAGCTGACAAAGTAGATGTCACCAGGATTGCAGGATTTTGGTTTTGAGATGCGTGCTTAACTGAGCAGACAGCATTCCACTCCTACCTGTTAGGGAACTGCACTCAAGTAATTTTTACCATCCAGTTCAGTTAGCAGTGGGACACTACTCAATATGCTACTGGTAACAAAATCAAGCCTCTCTCCACTCCCACCCAGCCAGAGCAAACCATTCTTCTTCTCAATCTCCTTCATGAGGTCTTTTTGCCATTCCTACAACTTCTCAGAGTTCTGCAAGGACCTCACCCAGTCCAACTATTTCTGAAGTATGCTCGGTGACCAGGACAACTCATTTTTAATAATTATTGAAGGCCACCAAATCATAAGCCTCCTCTGCTACCCCTGCCCGAGACAGCCTGTTCTCAAGAGAAGCAGCACTATGGAATATTCTGCAATCCAAGCACAGCATTCATCTCCAGCAAGTGAGCAGTGATCAAAAACCAAATGAGTCAGTCTCACCATCTCTCTGGCAGACCCTGAAACCACAACAAGGCATAGAAAATGTAACAGGAATTTGTCACTGACAAGTACCCTGAGAGGGAAGAAGCTCAACAGACCACTCCTTTTGCTGGGATAGATGACTTACAGATAACAACTGACAAAGTTTGGTGTACCCTGTTCCATGTGAACCACTGCTCTCATCCTGAGGGAAAAACTTACCTCTCATAGAATCATAGAAAGTTAGGGGTTGGAAGGGACTTCAAAGAACATCTAGTCCAACCCCCCTGTCAGAGCAGGGTCACCCCCAGCAGGTCACACAGGAATTAATCCAGCTGGGTTTTGAATGTCTCCAGGGAAGGAGACGCTACAACCTCCCTGGGCAGTCTGTGCCAGTGCTCTGTCACCCTCACACTGAAAAAAATTCTTCCTATTATTTATACAGAACCACTACTACTCTGGTTTATAACCATTGGCCCTTGTCCTATTTTTAGTCACCCCTGAGAAAAGCTTTACTCCATCCTCCTGGCACTCACCCCTTACATATTTATAAACACTGATGAGGTCACCCCTCAGTCTCCTCTTCTCCAAGCTGAAGAGACCCAGCTCCCTCAGCCTTTCCTCATAAGGCAGATGTTCCACCACCTTCATCATCTTGGTCGCTCTGTGCTGCTCTTTCAAGCAGTTTCCTGTCCCTCTGGAACTGAGGGGCCCAGAACTGGACACAATATTCCAGATGTGGCCACACCGGGGTAAAGTAGAGGGGAAGGAGAACCTCTCTCAACCTACTAATCACCCCTCTTCTAATGCACCCCAGGATGCATTAGCCAACATTGTTGGCTCATGGTCATCCTTCCATCCACCAGCACCCCCAGGTCCCTTTCTCCTATGCTGTTCTCCAACAGCTCAGTCCCCAACCTATACTGGTACCTGGGGTTATTCTTTCCAGATGCAAGACTTTACACTTGCCCTTGTTGTAATTCATTAAATTTCTCCCTGCCCAACTCTCTAGCCTATCTAGGTCCCTCTGAATGGCAGCACAGCCTTCTGGGGAACTCTCCTACAACTTGGTTCTGTTTCTGTGCTATCCTTGAGGGGCTGATGTTGTTTGTTTCTGTGCTAGAGGTGGATGTCATTACATATGTATGTGTTTTTCAGCTTCCAGTTGGTTAAACAAGTCCTCAGCTTTCAGCACTATCACCTGAGTAGCCAAGAGTATGCACCCATGCTGATATCATCACTTGGCTCATGCCTTAACAATGAATCTCCTGCAGCAAGAAGAAGGCAGACTGGTTGAAATAAGCCAGTTGAAATTTTACCTGTGTGAATGAGCCATCCTCATTGCATTCTGGGATGAAGACCGCTTCCTGGGGCTTCTTCGCCTGTTCCAGTGCTTGAGCTCTCTCTAATCGACACTTGCTTTGGCCAGCATCTACAAGGAGAAAAACAAAACCCACTTAGATTGCAAAAAACATTTGGCCACTTCAAAAGCTACCAGATGCACCAGGCAGCTGTGGGGGGAGCAAAGAAACACAAGGTATCCAGGACCATTACCTCCACATGAACAAGACAGTTGTGGGGTTAGCACTTGTGATCCCAAATACAAATATGAATCTATACAATCAAACTATAACTCAGTTATACAACTATAAAGATATGTCTAATGTACTAGGCAATAGTTTTTATGATCATCCAAAGGCTCTGTAAGCTTCTTCCAGCAAGTTTCTATGGAGTGCAATATCTATGTAGCAAAAGGCCTTCCCAAGGGGAGTTTTCTTTGTATTAACCCTGAAACTGGATGGCTGCACAAAAACCAGTAATTCAGTTCCAGAAGTGAGCAACGTGGAAGAACTGACAGACCCAGCAAAGCTTCTTCTCAAAGCAACTCTGCCAATAAGATGCTGAACTAACCAGCCTCCCATCTAAACTTTAACCTTTGTGTAGGTCAGATAAATAGATCTGCCATTGCCTGTGCTCTCCTGAAAACCCATCTCCTACTTCTAGCCCCAGTGCTTATAGCCAGGTGTGCATTACACTTTCCCATAACAGTTACTCATTTTGCTGCCAAGAAAAGATACTACTCTTCAAGCAGAGCTTGAAGCAGTTAAGAACTCAGCACTGATTTCAGATGGTGGCAGCATGTAGTATGATTTTAACCCTTTCCAGGTCGAGGTCACTTAAAGGGTATAGACCCAGACAAGCCTAACACAGATGACTGATGGGTCAAAGTGGAGAGTTCTGCCTTGCAGAGATACAGACTGACTCAGTGCTTACACTTAAAAACATAACGTCTAACAGTAATACTCTTCAGCATAGAAAGAGAAGAAAAATGCACGAGACTGACACAGAGACTAGCACCTCAAAATCTCATCATCAGTATCTTTCAACAGTATCTCAGATAGTGATGGAGATTGAATCCCCATTCTACCAGGTATGGAAATCACATTGGTTAACAAAAAATTCTGCTGTATCCTAGATGATCCCATATTCTGCTTCACGGATCACATGAACTTCAAAAACAACAGAATTATTAATACCAGCACTGAACTAGAAGGCCAGTTTGAGTTCTCAGGTCAACTGAATTCATACCACATAACAACAGAAGCAAGCTCCATCTAAGCATATCTAGAGGCAGAAACCAATGGCAATGCTGTAAATAATTTTGATAATCAAATAAACTAAAGCTTTCAAGTTGAATATTTTATTTACATGACTGATGATGCAAGAGACCAAGTTTCTACTTGGCCAGCACAGTTTCAGTTTAAACATATCATGTTAGCCCCCAAGAAGAATTTCACAAGTCTTCTGAAAGTAGTCAAATAAAACCCTTCTCTTCAGAAAATGCCATTATTCATAGCAATAGTATTCAGCACAGATGCCTGTAGCTTAAGAACTGGGTTACAAAGCAAGAGTGCCTATATCAACTCTGCCACTGACCCACTGAGTGACTATAGGTTGGTCACCTCACCTCCCTATGAGACCCTGTGTCTTTTCTCATCCTATCTGTGTCACTCAAGACTGAAATTTGTGGGGTGTTTGTGGGGTGCACCCTTTGTACATGAAGGGTACACTTTGTACTTTGATCCCTGGTGGACCTGTTATGAGTTGTATAAAGAACAAGACTGTTACGAAAAGTTTCTTGAATAAAATTTACACTGAATTTAGAGAAGCAGTATTTTCTTTTTTTTTTTTCTAATTAACCATGATATAACCTCTAAGCTGGTTCCTTCCCCCAGCCTTGCTTGCCAAAGAGGCTAGATGATCAGGCCTTGTTTGCACACCTCCCCTGGAGGACAGTCCAGCCAGCAGTACTCACCATTCCAACACACACTTGTTCCTTCAGCTGACAAGGAAGCACTGGCAATGCTGTTAACTTGAACACCCAACTATCACCTGGCAGATCTCCTGTTCAAGCTTAAGAGTCTAGTCTTGCTTGGCATGACACAGAACATTATTACAAAACCAGATGGTGTGGCTGCATCTTCTGTTTTCTAGCTGGGTGACTGAAAACACTTGCAAGTTCTGTTTCTGCTTCAAAGTTGTGAATTTCTCAGTAGACAATCAAAGCACAGGTTCACAAATGAAACTTTTCTGCTCTGAGGATACAGGACAGAGAGGTATATCTGGTACCTTTCCTGAACATAAAACAGAACCATAAAGCATTTCCACATAGCACCTACCTTAGTGCTGGGCACACTAAACTTCACAACTGAAACTGGATGCTTCACTACATAGCTGGTATGAACAGTTTGTGGTATCCCCTACAGTACAAATACATTAGTACCCCAGGCAGAAGAGACTCAGATCTTTGTCCACTTTCTCTAATGAGTAGACAAACGTGAACACAATAAAAACCCATATATAAGGGGAAGATAATATAAAAAAATCATTGCTAAAATGCAGTGAAGATAGGCAATTTTTCTCCTGTTCATGAATACTCAGCCCCAAACAGTTTTCCCATCCTTCCTCACTGATTTTCAAAGGTCATGTCACTCCTTTTACAGCCTTGGAACAACCACCTGTCATACAGTGTTGGCTGGAGAGGCCCATGCTTACCACTATCTTTTTTCTATCAATTCACAGTTCAAGTCCAGTAAAAACAGTGCCCTTAATATCAACATTTACCAGTTTGTTTTTAAAAGGACTGCCAATCTTTCTCTTCCCCACTCCACAGGCTGGTATTTTTATGTTTGCATCAATATGTGATTTCAGTGGGATGACTTCAGCTTGCTATTTTTTGCTTTGTTAATTAGAAAATGTAAAATATTACATAAGTGCCAAGCATTAAAAAGTAGCTGCCAAACAGCTCACCCCAAATAATACGCCTGAGAAATTTTACTAAAACCTGATGTTATAGATTCATGCAGCCAGTTCTGCATTTTAATTGTTTTCCTGAGTGTTTCAGTAGTTTTTCTTCCCTCTTAAAAATGTTCTCTGGACTATCAAACAACAAACTAAAGCAGAATGGCATTAACATGTGCCAGTTCAACAGTCTAGACAGACTAAATAGAACTTTATCCCCTTCCCTCCCTTACACAAGGTGAAAAACCAAAACAGGATGGCTTTTTTTTAAAAAAAAGCAGAGCAGTTTAATACTTTGACTTAAAATATCTTCAGACTTAGAACAGATTTACTGCAGCTCAGAAAGCTGCCTTTTAAAGAAAATTTTTTTCTCAAGTTGGTAGCTGGCAACTAGGAGATCTGTGAACTAAAATTGATGGTTTTGACATCTGTGGCCTAATCTGCAGAATGCAGGTGCACATAACTTTGGGTTTTGCAATGAAGTTGGCCAGTTACCATGGTTGATCTTAACCATGAACAGTTTATTCAAATGAGACCATTTCCCTCATAATGTACACAGTGCACTTCTGAATAGGCCCCAAGAATTCCAACATACTCTCTGCAACAGGCAGAGGCACTTCTGACACCACACATCAGTGTGCAAAGACCCAAGCTTTCCTTATAATACAAAGTAAGACATCCCCAAGGTTTCAAATAATACTAGCAGCAAATCTATACACTGCAAGTAGAGAAATTACCTAATTTAATTTCAATTCTACTTTTTAATCAAAAGCCCAAAAAAGGGCAAAAATTGATCCAAGCAGCTTTTGAACTACTTGTAGTTCCATTAGGTAACTGTCTCATATACAGGCCAGGTCCCCAGCAGGCATGAAGTAGTCCAGCTACACTGAAGTCAGCAGGTTCATAACCATTTACTCTATCCAATGATCTGTGTCTTTGCATATAAAAGGCAAAAATGGGACCTGAACAAATTACAAAAACAAGCTCAGCTGTCCCACAGCATATCAAACACTATCCACTCTCACCATGGTTTTCCACTTCATTTCTGACAAGTTCAACATCTGGAATCTCCAGCCTCTTTCCTTTCATCCTGACATGCTTTGCTCTTTCTGCAATACCCACATAGCATTTCTACTTCCGAGTACCCCAACTTACTTGGAGCATTCCAAAAACATGCCTTGATTTGCAAAGTCTCATTTCAGATTTTACTGACCAATTGCTGCTAAAGGAGGGACCCACATTGTTCTCCTTTGACTAGAAATAAGAACAATCAAAGAAAAACCATGGATCTAACAAGTGGACAAAGAAGTGATTTCAAAATATTTCCTGTTCAATGGAACAGTAGGCAGAGGAGAAAGATTAACTTCAAACAATCCATACCTAAGTCAGGAGGCCTTCCTTTCCAGCACATGAGCCAAAAGTTTTCTTCATCCAGGTGTCCCAGGAGATGGGTCAAAGAGCCCTGGTTATAATCCCTACCAGCAACTTAGATTCATTTTACATAGTGACTTCTCACCTAAGAACAAACTCTATACCAGCCGACTTTCAAAAACATCCACTATAAATCTAAACAGAAATTTTACAACGCTCCCACTTTTTTTTTTTTTTTTTTACTAAGTAGGTCAAGTGAGTTCCTAGAAACCAACCACTTAACACAGAACTTTAATGTGTTTTAAGCCAGAGATATCCAATATACCTATCACTGCATAATCTTGACAGCTTGCCAAAGCTCATTTAACATGCATATGCCCTTCATCCCTGCAAAGGTTTAAGGCAGAACCCTTATTTGACATCAGATCTTAAAATGCCTGCTGACAAAAGATCCAGTTAGGATGTGCTTGGCTGTGTATTTTATGTACAGCTGAGCCATCTGGAACTATTATCTGGAATCTCAGTGAGGCTCCATTTGTCATGGATATTGTAGTTTGATCATCTTAAGCTACTCCTGACTTTTAACCCTTTGTGCTGTGTGAGTGAGGGTTCAGAGGGAGTTCAGATAAATTAGTGCTTAAGGAATTTCATTGAAAAGCACGTAAGAAAGCTAGAAAAGACTGAGAGTTATGGTTCCCAAAGGCTTCTTTAAAGGTTCTTAGCTTCTTAAGAGAGTGCAGAGATCTCAGCTAAATCAAAAAGGTTCTATTCTCACTATGGAAACCATCCTGCTTGCCTTGACACAAGCACAGTTCAAATTATCAGCACATGCAACTAAAAACCTATGGTCATCTGGTGTGCAGAACTATGCCTTGCTGTCCACAACATACTTTGTCTTTTCTTTATTTTAGTTATCTGGGAAATTTTGCCTCCTCAAAGAAGCATAGTGCTCACTTCATAAGGGTAGGTTCTTAGACACAGTATCTATCACTATGCTATAGGACCATGGCCTACAGGGTCCCTTCCAGTTCCATGGGAGTTCCCTTGTAGAGCATCTCAGTCCCATTCAGAGTAGACCTGGTGCCCTATTACAGGAGAAGTTGCTTTAACAGTGCTGGTGATACCTTCCTTTGTGTGAATACAAGATATAGACATGGCCAGTCTCCTGTAGATAGGCACACCTGTCCCAGCTGTCTGGATTTGGCAAGAACAGTGAGCTTTACACAAAACTAGAGGTCATATTCCTCATGTGACTAGAAGAACAAAATCAGTAGCAGAAGTTGTCAAACACTCCCAGCTTATTAGGTACTGTATAGTACCAGAGGGTAAGTGGGAAAAGGAAAGGAGAACACAACTAGTTTCAGCTAAGCATGTCATTTGTGTCAGAGAGCAGAAAGGGAAGTATAGTTTCCCTGTACTTAAAATAAAAGTCTTTAGTTGTCTTTAGTTACTTCTTTAGGACTTTTTGCAATCATGATATACAGCAGGCTGTGTGGTTTGTCCGTCAACATTTCTTCCACTCCAGAAATAGATGCTTTTGCATACAGATGTGCCACATTTCAGATCTCATGTTTTAAGTGACTGAAGAGTGACAGTTTATGTGCTGATACCAGCCATGGACCTGCTTATCTCCACCACTCTGCTCAAGCGATGAAAGCAGAAGTAGTACTCCCATCCTACTCCTTATTACTGTGATACTCAAAAATGCATCACTTGCAGTCACAGTCCAACCACTTCTTGGGACCTGGGAAGAAAGTTTCCAGGCTCCCACTATGCAGAAAGAAGCATGATTTAAAGGCCTTTTTCTATGTTATGGGACAGAGGCTGCCAAAAAGCAACAAAGCAGTGAGGAGAGAAGAAAAGAAACAAAAAACCTCAGCTCCTCACTGGCACAGGCAGCAAGGAAGGTCTCTCCTTTCAGGATCTGAATTTGCATTTCCATGGAGGCAGCTCCTTTTGCTCTGCAGACATCTCTTTTGGCCCTTTTGCAGTGATCTCTCTGGCTCTTTCCCCTTCTTTCATTGATTATCAGTTGGTTCTTACTCCTTCCCCTTGAACCCAGACAACCAGGCTCACAAGAACACACAATTTCAATCAGATGACTTACAAAGCATGGTATGAAACTCAAGGACCCAAGAATCCAGTTTCTGATGAGGTAGGAACTCAATAATCCTCTCCTTCAAAGGCATTTGAAATCCACCTACCTTTGCACCGGCCACGATGTGTCACGCTCAGACCCGAGTCACGGCACTTCGCTCTCTGGTAGTCGCACATGGACTCGTACGTTCTGCCATCAGAGGCACAGAGGGCTTTGGACTGGGACCTGGAGCAATGCAGGTTACACTGAGGGTCTCTGTCACGGTCGCTTATTAAAAACTGAAGGAAGTGGGGGAGAAAAAATAAAGAGAAAAAGAGAGAGAAGAAGGAAGGGAGGAAGGAGAAGGGAAGGTGGGAAGGAAGGTGGGAAGGAGAGAAGGAGGGAAGGAGGGAAGGAGGGAAGGAGGGAAGGAGGGAAGGAGGGAAGGAGGGAAGGAGGGAAGGAGGGAAGGAAGGAAGGAGGGAAGGAAGGAAGGAAGGAAGGAAGGAAGGAAGGAAGGAAGGAAGGAAGGAAGGAAGGAAGGAAGGAAGGAAGGAAGGAAGGAAGGAAGGAAGGAAGGAAGGAAGGAAGGAAGGAAGGAAGGAAGGAAGGAAGGAAGGAAGGAAGGAAGGAAGGAAGGAAGGAAGGAAGGAAAAGGAAGAGAAAAAAAAAGTAAATTGATTTTGTTTCCCAAAGCAGAGCACAGTATTTTGTTTTTATGACAGTAGCAATACAGTTTGTAATTTAAACTGCCTACCAAAGTTGACTTGGCCTGAAGGTAACTTAATCAAATACATACAACTTTAAAAAAAATTAAGAGTTTTTGCCATTCCATTTTCTTTAAAAGAACAAAAATATTACTTGTTCTGTCTCACCTCTGAAAATGTAAGATGTCCAAAGCCAAACAACCCACATGGCAAAGGCAATACTGAGTCACAACAGCCCAGTTTGCCCAGCACCCTGACACTGTTTCTGCTGCAACACAGTTTTAGTCAGAAGTGAAATAAATTTATCACCAAGGATGGAGGAACCCAAATAACTGACCAAGAATGGCCTTGGCAGTTGAACCATGTCTGTTGTCAGCATTATGCCACCAGTTATTTGGTTTTTAAAGCATTATTTATGTCATCTAAGGACACCTCCTGCGACAGCATACTTGCACACTCCTAAAGTGTCAAAACCCACCTGGACACATTTCTATGTGACCTGCTATTGGTGATCCTGCTCTGGCAAGGACGTTGGACTAGATGATCTTTCAAGGTTCCTTCCAACCCCTAACTTTGTCATTTTGGAGTGCCCCATTTTGCTCCTTCCTGATGATGTGCTGCCCAGCTGGCAATGGCATTCCACACATCCCACAGTGTCATCTGCACACTCCCTGAAAAGCTAGTTCTTTTCACAAGTTGGTCATCATTGTGACTCTCTTCTTCCAAGCATTCAGTTTGGATGCATCCTGTTTTGTACTAACATGGCACTCTTGTCAGTCTCATTATGAGGAAACCCAGTCTTCTAATTACTCAGCCAAAATATTTCCTCCATACTACAATCACTGCTGTTTCCCTTATGAGAAATAAAATGCCTTATCTTTTGGAGATATGGAAACCCAACATGTATATGAATGAGCCCCCAGTTTCTGTCCACTTGTTCTCTGCAAATTCCAACATCTGGCAGTAGTTTATAATTGCACCCACAGCTGTACTGAGCTCACTAGAGGGATACCCAGGTCTCTCTCCCATGTTCATACTGACTTCCTGAAGACTCCAGATACCAGTCCTCTTTCCATAACCATTGGAAGAGTTTCAACAGGACACAACAGTAGCAGCCCTTTTCACTTCCCACAGTACCCCAACTCAGTGGTGAAGTAAGTCAGGCCTTTAACCACTACCCAAACCCAACCACCTGCTCACTCTTGAAACAAGTCCCACAAGCATTAAACAAAGAAAAGGGAAGTTAAACCTGCCTTGTACTTCCTCTTCCCAAGCTCCCATCTCTTAAGCCTCCCACAAGCCCTGAGGGGACCGGAGTTGCTTTTTAATACCCCAGCATCCCAGTTCACTGTCAAAGCAGTTACCAGCTCAGCTGTTTGGAGCTGTCTGGCAAGTGGGCACTGACTGACACCCTGTCTGCATGCACAAAGCCAGGGCTCTCCAAGTGTGTTGATAGCTGGATGCCTTACAGGGAAGCCTGAGTCACTGCCATAACCACCTTGGTGTTACAGTTGCCTACAAAGCTGCCTCCTCTGTGCTTTGAGGTTAAAGCTGTTGAAAAAACATTGCCTGGAGCTCAGTTTGGGTTTGCTTTTAACCACTCCAAAAACATGCATCTCTGAAAGCTGGTTTTTTTTTGTGACAATAAAAAAAAAAAAAAAAATCACCTCCTTTCTCTCCCCAATTAAATGAGAAGTTGCATATTTTCATATAAAAACATATTAGCTCTATACTGCTGGATATTTTGAATACTCATGCAGTACTAAAACCCCTATTTAAACATGACAGATGGGGAAAAATAAGCAAGATCTACACTTGTTTGAATCTGTGTGGGGCAAATCTTTCGGAAAAAAAACAACAAAAACCCCATCCCAGACTCGCCAAAATTTGTAACAGCACAGAGTTTTTAAAATGTTTTTGTTTCTTTTCTCCAACACTTTCTATAACCTGGCAACACCTGTTCCAAATAGGAAATTGGAAAATTTAAACCTGAAGGCAATTTTAAATGGTTTATAGAGACCTGGACTAGATTATGAAAGCACTGTAAAGCTGGGCCAGATTTTTGGCCAGTTCTTGGACTATCAGAAGTTAGCTTGGAATTGCTCTGTTTACAGTAAAGTCTTTCTGAAGCCCCCAGCGTGCAGTGTGGTAACTGTAAATACACAACAAAAAGCAGCAGACTGAAGATGCTGAACCTCCCCTCCCAGTGTGTGATGTCAGAGACCCTGAAAGCTTTACAAGGCTTTTCAGCTGTTTGTATAAGCAGACTTCAAAAACAGAGCTGCCTGATGGCACAGTATGGTGCACAAACAGCAATTAAATATTCAGCTAAACACAGAAGCCATTCTGGTTCCAGAGAAACACGTGCATCTGCCATTTCTCACAACTCTGAGGGCTTGGGCTACTGGCATGAAAGCTTTTGCAAGTCCCTTGTGTAAGAAGATCACAGATCAGAGGTGCACCAAAAAAGCCAGAATCAAACCATATTGCCAACTTACTGAAAACTCAGCTTGTTTAATGAAAATTCACCTAAGCTTTCTGCAGCCTGTTTCATACTTAGTATGAAATGACCCTCAAAAACCTGTAACACCCCTCCTTCCAAAACAGGCATCTCAGTAACAGAGAGCCCTTCTCAGGGATGACAAATGAGTTAAACCTAAGGCTATGGAACAGCTTTCCACTGGTGCCTCCTCACAGAGAGAAGGGGAGCAGCTCAGCACTGATTAAGTATGAGGGCCTGAGGAAACATGCAGAGTGCCCCAGTGCAGTCTATGAAGTACTTGCCTACCCAAATTAAGCCAAGAACCATGTTATGAAAAAAAAAAAAAAAAAAAAAAAAAAAAAAGCACCTTTGTAGCATTTGATTTGTAACGTGGATTACAGTAGGGAGCCCACACAGCATGTTAGGTGCTTTCCAGACACTGAAAATGCCACACCTGCCTTGCCAAAGAAGTTTATGGTTTACATAGTTGCACAAGATGGTGCTTGTTTTGTTCAGCTAGATTACAATTTTAGAAGTCTGCATTAATTTCCAGAAGTATCCAGGATCATGCCTGTCTGATCAGTGTTCTTCAGACAGCACTGCCAGAAAGGCCAGATCTCCTGGAGTTGCTAGAGAAGGGCTTCAGAAATTCCCCCTTACTGTAGGACAGCTGCTCCACTGTAGCTCAGAGCCCTTCTCTTTGCTTAGCAGCCTTGCCAGCTTTCAGGTAGTAAAGTAGTGTTTCTGCCCTGTCTCTAGCTGCAAAGCCTTCATGCTACAGAACTGACCATCAGCACAGGCCACCCAGACCCATTTCACGTACCATCTAGTTTGAGTGTCCATCCCCTCTTGCCCAGCACAAAAAATACTTTCTATCAGATACTTGATTCTTGATTCTATCAGATACTCAGATACTTGAAGAAAAACACGGGATGAACTTTGAAATATGTGCCTGCCCATGGGAACAGCTTCAATCTTTGATTTCAACATCTAGGACTACATAAGTTACTCATTTCCAGTTCTTTATTCACACTTTGAGCAAGGAGGCTCTTTCCCAACAAGCACAGCCCTGCCCAAGAGACCACCTTGGTCCATTGCAGGAGATCCTGCTGAGCCAGGAAGAGGGCTGAAGCAATGTGCAAAGGATGCCCTGATGCCTGACTACCAACCCTCCCCAGACACAGCCAAGGCAATAACATGATTCTCTGGTCACTTCAAACCAGAGGAAGCATAGCAAGATAAAACATTCCACCTTTAACACCAAATGTCCTACCATGACCCTTGAAGCTCAAAACCCAAAGCTTGTGATCCTAACAGCTTCAGGATGCCCATACAAAACAGACTTTGCAAACAGCAGCATCAGCACCCGCAGAGCTACCTTTGGTGCTGTACAGGCAGATACACCATGTGAACAGGTCTGGACTCAGGGAAACAGGAACTCTGCAAAAAACACACACAGCACTTACCAAGTGCACACACAGATTTCCAAGTTTCCTCTAGGAAGAGGGAAAAAAGCCTTGGCTCTGAGATTTCTCAAAGCTTCTTTTTGATATCAGTGTTTGCATTTGCTTCAGCATCCAAAATAAATGGGACTGGGAATGGTGTCACTGGCTTATCCGTCTGAAGAGAAAAAAACAAACCCCACAAAAATCATACAAAATCATAATCTACTTTCCCGGCAAATGTTGGAATTGACCAGATTGCAAATGCTATCCCTGAAATGTGATTCCATTAAATGGAGGCTTGATACTACAATAATACACTGTTATTAGACAACTATATTTGTATTTTTCACAAATTTGCTTACATTAGGGGAGCCTGCACAGATCCTACACCAGTCAGTTTGAGTCCCTGGATGCTCTTAGAGCATCTTTTTATGTCCAATTCTGTATCTGTATAAAGACATAAACCTTCTCCTTTAGCAAATACATTTACACAGGTGCTTGCAGAAACCACTTCCCAAACTACTTTCTGCTTCTTTGGACTTGAAAAGAAAAAGGAAAGATAAGAGGTCAGAATAAAGTTAACTTTGCTAACAAAGCATATCTGTTCTTTCTCTCCACACCTCAACACCACTGCTGACAAACAACAAACACTGATTAAAGGCTTTTTAATGCCTGTGAAGGAAAGCAGACTCCCTGCAGCTGCACAGCAGCTGGGAACACTTGTGTTATTTAGCAGGGAAAGGTCTGACCCCACAAGTGAAAATGAGCTTGGTGGTCACTCACTCTATTCACCATCTGGATACATTATAAGCACAAACAGAACAGCAGAGCCCTTTGTGACAGGAGTAATAAGAAATGGCCAAGGCACTGCAGTACCACAGTAATGTGCTTTAGAGAGGCCTCAGGGAAAAAGAGCAAGGGACACAAGTGACACCAATATGAGAAAGTGGAAGCCTATTAAGAAACAAATCTACAAGACAAGAGTCCACTACAGATCAAAACAGAGGAGCGTCTCCTGTTCAGCAGCTTTGCTTCTGATGAGTGCTGCAGGCTGGGGAGTAGAAAGAGGGAGACAATAGTTCATGCAGTTCCCTACTCCTGTTTTGGCAGACTTCAACCTTGAAGACCCTTAGAATACATCTTTGGAAAAAGTGATCCATCTAGGTACATTCATATGACAGAGATCATTCACCCATTTGCCTGAGCACTCAGACTGGTCCATCTTGAGTATAAATGAGCAGGTACTTCTCAGGGAGAACTCCCCACAAAAACCAGAACCATTTATACATTACAAGAGAATCAAACCTTCTGGATATTTTTGTTGCTTTTGGAAAGCATCAGTTCACATTTCCTAGTTTTAACCTTCACAGATTTATGCCTTGATTTCCAGCTCCAAATTGGTACAACCAGCCATACTAGACACAGAGCTGAAGGCAAGTCCCAGCATTAATCAGAGCCAGACTCTCAGCCCCATGGCAGGTTGCCTGCAGGGCACAAGAACTTCAGATTCAACCACGGGTTTCGGACTTCAGCCAAGTTTCCTGCCATGGAACCAGAAGCCTAGCAGACCTCAAATATATCAAAGATCCTACTCTAATCCACAGACTCAAAATGCTTGGCTTCTAGAAATATGAAGACAAAATGTGAAAGCCTGCTTGGGCTGGGGCTGTCAGGGCTTGCAGTCTCTTCCACATGCAGAAATCAACCAACCAGAACCACCACAACTCCCAACAGCTTACCAAGGCATCCAGCCTCTGTCCTCAAAGTGCCCATGCAGCCCAAAAACCTCTCAAGGAAAAAAAGGCTTTCAAAGCAAGTTTTCTGGAAAGTTTGTAGTGTTTGGGGGTAACAAAAGGAGGGCAACCAGGCTGGTGAAAGGACTCGAGCACAGACCCTACGAAGAGAGGCTGAGGGAGCTGGGGCTGTTCAGCCTGGAGAAGAGGAGGCTCAGGGGAGACCTCATCACTCTCTACAACTACCTGAAAGGAGGTTGGAGCCAAGTGGGGGTTGGTCTCTTTTCCCAGACGACTTTCAACAAGACAAGAGGGCATGGTCTTAAGTTGTGCCAGGGGAAGTTTAGGTTAGATATTAGAAAGAATTTCTTTACAGAGAGGGTGATCAGACATTGGAATGGGCTGCCCAGTGAAGTGGTGGATTCTCCGTCCCTGGAGATATTTAGAAAGAGCCTGGATGTGGCACTCAGTGCCATGGTGCGGTATCCTCAGCAATAGTGGATCAAGGGTTGGACTTGATGATCTCTGAGGTCCCTTCAAACCCAGCCAATTCTATGATTCTATGAACAAGAGGAAGAGAATGCTTTATTTTAATATTCCCTTTTTGGAAACACTTGCAAGTTTGTATTTCACTTGCAACTGAATGACTTTGGTTTAAGAATATGCTTTTAAACCAGTTTCTACATCTTAACAAGGAGTTGCGTGGGTGTTTTCTGAACCCTACCATTTTATACTGAGGCTTCACAGAACCACCAAAAGTTAGGGGTTGGAAGGGACCTCAAAACATCATCCAGTCCAACTGCCCTGCCAGAGCAGGGTCACCTTTAAGAGGTCACATAGGAATGCATCCAGGAGGGTTTTGAATGTCTCAAGGGAAGGAGACCCCACAGCCTCCCTGGGTTAATGCTTTCCTGACACATTTTAGAAGGGCACAGCACCTTCCCCAGACAGAAGGGAGTTATAAGAAGGATATTGTAATACTTGAATATATTCCTTCAGTCATCCCACCTGCAAAGTGAGGAGTCCAGCCTGAGTTAAAGCACCACTTATGTTTCAAGCCCAGGCCCCCAGCTGTGCAAACAAGAATGGGTTCAAAGCACACAGCCCAAACCTGAGGACGGTGAAGGCTGGGCAAACATGGGATCACACCACAAAGCAGGCACACTCTAGCTACACTTGTATGAGTTGAATTCAAGACAGTTTTCTGTCCTTACAGACTAGAAACTTTAATTTTCTAAAGTGATTCTACCCTCTCCAACTAATCCTCCCCCAGTCTTTGTTTTGTGTAAGCCATTACAATGAAGTAGAGTTCTTAAGTAGTGTGCTTCATCTGCTAGATGACTTCTAGCTAAGAAATAGTATTATGGTTTTCTTCACAAACAGATCCCTCAACACGATTCAACAGTTGTGCTGTGCTTTCAGAAGATGAGGTACTAGTTGTTTTTGTTTCTTTTTTGTTTTGTTTTTGTTTGGTTGGTTTTTTTTAAGAAAAACAACAAAAGCAGCACCATTGCAGTCAGGAAGTGAATTTTTTTAATTATATATCTTTGTGCTTTCAAAGTGAAAGTTTATATAAGTGCTTAACTACAGCTAACTTGAGGGAAGAAAATTACCAGAGACAAGTAATTAACTTCAGACTGTAGAATAATCTCTTCTTCCACAGAATTATCCACGTCTATACCACCATTATAAAAAGTGAGTTTGGCTTTATGAAGTTTAAGCATAAATTGTGTTACAGATATGATCAAATGAACAGAGGATGAAACCAGAAGTCTAAAATACAAAACAGAAATTTCAGTTCAATCTCACACTTCTAACATGATTTTTAAGCCTTCTAGTAAGTTTGGCAGTATTAAGGTAGAGACCGATTTAATTGCTTTGAAATAACATTACTTCAGCTTCTGTCAAAGCTCACTCTCCTTCTCAGATTATTCTTACAGCCAAGATGACATGCAAGCCTAGAACAAACTTGAGATTAAATTTAATTTTTCGAGCACACTGACAGGAGAAGGCATGTTTACCTTGGACTATTTATTCTCTTTAGCTTTGCTACATGTTGAACCAGAAAGAAAATCCAGATGTTTGCACAGTCAGGCAATGAACTTCTTGTTCCAAAGAAAACAACAGCAAAGCTTCCATTGACATAAAAGGTGGAATCCTGTCTTCAGTAAATTGTGTTCTTTAATAAGCTGATCCAGTCTTTCTGGTTTAGGGAGTCCTCTGCTTAATCAGCATAACTAAAATACAAACTCAAAACATCCTTCTGTATAACTTACACCAAGTTAGTCTCCTCTGAGTAACCATATCCTCTATTTTAGTTTGCTGTCATGATAGCTAAGGCTGTTTTTCTTTCTCAGCAAACGTAGCATGACTGTAACATTGTGTTGTCACTAGAAGGTAAGAAGTCAGCTATTCCATTTTAATGGTGTGTGTTTTGCTCAAAGGGTTGAAGGAATGTCAGGTGTATACTCTAACGAAGGACACTATCTCAAAGAAGACTTCTGGAAAGAGTGAGCCCTATCCTTACACAAAAGCTATCATGTTGAATGCTTTAAAACATTGCATACACTCATCATGATCTGGAACAAACTCATGACCCTGATTCTCTTGAATCAGGGAGACCCAATCACATGCTGTCTGACCCTCCACTATCTAAACCACCAGAAGTAATTTTCAGGATTTGTAGAGTTCTGTGCCTTCCTGTGTCAAGTTTAGCCCCATATAGATTGTAGCTATGAAAGAATACTTTCTTGAGCCTGTTTTTCCCCTTGTACTCCCTCCAGTCAGACTGGCTATGCAGTCAGCCTAGGAAAGCTTCTTTGCCATATGCAAGAGCTTGGAGTACTGCAGACAGAATGGGCAAGCTGCAGAGACATAATTTCTGAGCTCTGGAAGTGTTAAGAGGATGGAAGTTTGCCTAATTAGAACCAGCTGTGTAATCCACAGTAACATTCCCTTCCACCCATATTTAGCTCCTTCCTAATAACTCCACTAGAACCTTTCTGAAGCCTGTCATTGCTCAAGAGTAACAGTGCAAGACCTTCTGCTGTGCTGTGAGGAACAGTGTAACACTTCTCCCTTGTTTCGAGGACAGAAGGGTTTTGATACCAACCAAGCTGCCCACCCAAGGCTTTGTGTAATGTGGTGGCACACTTTAGCTGCAAGCATGTCTGATTACAACCAACTTCTGCTGAAGCATTCTTAAAGGAATCATCTATAGGATGAAGTACAAATTCTCTGTTGAGTCTGCATCAGTAGCTTGACAGCTACAAAGGGCTTCCCTTTAAAACCACAAGCCCCTAAAATCTGGCTTCATGACCCGATATCAACTCATCCAGGCTCCCTTCTCTTAAGTACCCTCTCATGCCATCTTTCTTTGCAGAACTCAAAGTGCTTTGCCTTTTCTTTCCAGTGTTAACTGCTGAAGAATAGTGCACCTGCTTTAAGTGGAGTCTCCAAGTCAGCTGATAGGCTTTCTAAACATCCTGAAGTGGTGAGAAGATAAACACATTTTCTCCTCCCATCACTCATTCTCCCCAATAAGACAAAACCTTCTGTAGATGCCAGATACACTGTGAAGTATATGAAGTCTCTGGAACAGCTCTACTCTGCTGGTAGACCATCTCATAAGATGATGTGATGAGTAAACATAGTTTACAAACACCATTTGGCAGTCATATCTTCAAAGTTGATCTCCAATGAGAATACAACTGTACAAAGACACTTCTTAGATGACAAATGTTTTGTTCTTGCAGATTTTCTGGGAGAGAAAATAGAAAATGCCACCCTTTAAAACTCCATACCTCTACAAGTCAGTCCTTCTTAAATCATTTCTTCTAAATGCTGAAAGAGGCATGCAAACCGAAGCTGGCATCCAGCTTTCATTATGGTTGTCATTACTGCTGTCAACAGAAGAACTAAGAAGTAGATATTAAAAATAGCTGAGCTCACTACTTCGAAACCCAGGAAGGGCTGACTGCCCATCAGTAGAGGAATATCAACTGAATGCCAAGACAAGGCATTGCACAGGAGGGATATTAAAAAAGGAGGTAGTGTGAACATTAAAGGGTTTGCTTTTCTTAACTATATTCTTAGCTCTACCTGATCTAAAGACAATGATTAATCAACTAAATCTCTCAGGAGAACATGGCTGCATCTAGGCTTCTCCCCATTTCATGACTTGACATGTACCATCATCAACACTTCATTGGCAAAGTTTCTGAAACACTATTGCTGCTTCTCTCTGGAGACATAGGTATCTTGACATGTCTCCTTGAAGGTCTACCTTGCCATCTCCAGAGATATGTTCAGAGTTGGGTTCTGGCCCCATGAGCTAGATAAAGTAAGAAAGGAGGTTGCCTCATTTACTTTGTTTTTTCTCCAAAGTGTCAAAGACAGTGAAAGTAAAGAAAAAATATATTAAACCTTGTTCATAAGTAATATCATATTCCCATATTAAATATGGAGTAGCTCCTGTTGCCAGCACTGTGAAAGTAGCAGCTAGCATTATTCCAGTGTTCTTAAAAAGCAAGGTGTTTTTCCCCTTCAGAGGTTGTATCACCTCTGAAATTTCAGTCTATGCCTTAAGAGGCAACAATAAGGACACACTTTCATTAGCAGAAGTATTAACAGCTTCAGCTAACAGCTAGGAGATGCTCTTCACTCCCTGTACAAAACACTGCTGTAGTGATGTTTACCTCCCAACAGAAGCAGGTATTTGATATTACAACTGTGTAGATCTGCTCTGCAGACAGGTAGCTTCAGAGACTCAACTTTGTTCAAGTCAAATGATAACATTTTAAAGACACCATGTAGAAATCTTAACTCTTGCTTTAGCAGCCTGAGGCTCTTCAGAATATCCCTCCAGGAGGGAACTTTAATCAGCATAAGGAATGCAGGCTTTTTAACACTCCCTGCCTCAAGTGCCAAACCCACCTTGGCAGATTCTACAGTGACCCAAAGAGATACATTAAGTCTAATGCAAGGTTTAAATTCAGAATCACACTAAAAAAAAAAAACCAAAAAAACAAAACAAGCAACAACAACAAAAAACCCCAAACCAAACAAAAACAAGAAAAACCACAAAAAAAACCCAAAAACAAAACAAAACAACACACAACACCTCACACCCACAAAAAGAAAAAAAAAAGCTGTGAAATACACCAGCCAGGAATTCAGAGCAAGAGGGTAAGAATCAGAAAAGGATGTATGAAACATAACTGAAACTCCTGTCAGAAGTCAAACAAATAAACTTTCCCCCTCGCTCCCTAAGGGAAAGAATCATTGTTTCATTACTCTGTACTGCAGTTCTATTTGCATTGTATTTTACAATGTTTATAATAATCCTCATCTTTCTGCTTACATTTAAAACAAATGCTTCCCTCGATTTTGTAGGAGTAACCACCCACAGAGTTTAGCCTCTTGCACAAATTAGGTGCTGGGCAATGCTTCCTCAGACTGTCAGGCACTCAAAGCTTTCTTGGACAGCACAGCCATGATCAGAGAAGCTTTCCCCATTACTGAAAGTCTTCCTGGAGTACAAATGGAAGAACCTACAGAGCATAGAAGGCTCATGATACGAACTTCAGTTCTGCTGGTATGAAACTAACTCTGCTCCCACCTCAAAGAAAGTCACTTCATATGTCTAAATATATAATAAAAACCTTTTCATAAGAGACAAGATGCACATACTGTTTACTTCAGGAGTTGGAAAAGCTACGGAGAGAGTTCCAAGATAAAATGCTTGTATAAGGCAAGAATGAGGGAACCTTGTTAGCTGCACCACAGCTATAGCTGTGCCATCACCTGCTGTCAGCAACAGACAACATTCAGAAAATTATTACTTTATATGCTGATGAGTAAATACATTTTCTGATTTCTGCAGCCAGGATTCCTTTGGAGTAGTCACTTGTGTGTTCAGTGCTGCAGCAGTAACCTAGGTGCTTATTACCCAACTTGAAAGAAAAACAAGCAGGGCAATCCTCACTGCAGCACCACCCTTTACTGCAGAGTCAAACTAGGCAACACCACTTCAAACTGACAAGTTCTTAGTGTGCAAGGTTGTCTAGCCTATTCAAGTATTCCCATGCCTTCCAACAGTTTTGGATTAAGATACTGCATTTTG
Source organism: Heliangelus exortis (assembly GCF_036169615.1). Taxonomy (NCBI): domain Eukaryota; kingdom Metazoa; phylum Chordata; class Aves; order Apodiformes; family Trochilidae; genus Heliangelus; species Heliangelus exortis. Next base: position 34,177,707 of record NC_092426.1, on the reverse strand, counting down.
TCACTACTATTTACCCAAGCCAGAGGTGTTTTTCAGACTGAAGTGACAAACTGTATGATGTTCCCAGCAGAACCCCTCCTAGCAAGATCTACAAGGAATCATAGACTCAGTTTGGAAAAAGGCATTTATGATTCGAGTCCAAACATCAAACTAACACTGCCAAGTCCATCACTAAACCATGCCCTAAGCACCACATCAACACATCTTTTAAATACCTCCGAGGATGGCGACTCCAGCACTGCCATGAGCAGCCTCTTTCAGTGCCTGACAACCCTTTCAGTAAAGAAAGTGTTCCTAATATCTGATCTAAACCTCCCATGGTGCAATTGAGTCTGTTTGTTCCCATGCTGTCACTTGTTACTTGGGAAAAGAGACTGACCCTCACCTCGCTACACCCTCCTTTTCAGGTAGAAAATAAGTTCTCACCTCAGCCTCCTTTTTCTCCAGGCTAAACAACCCCAGTCCTTTCAGACACTCCTTATAACATTTGTGTTCTAGACCCTTCACCAACTTCACTGGTGTTCTGTGGGCATGCTCCAGCACCTCAGTGTCTTTCTTCTAGTGAGGTGGAACATCACTAAGCTGTCAGGTTTGCTGCAGTTTTTAGGATGTGGAAGAGGAAGCAAGGGCAGGAGTGTCTCCAAAAGAAGAAACATTTGCAGGTAGCCCAGGTTGTTGGTGTGAGTTTCCCCAGCAAGATGCAAAATTATAGGAAATTACAGGAAAAATCAAAGTACTTCTCTTGCCCATCTCTCTGTTACAAATATGCTTATACCCACATCCAAGCAGACAGATGTTAGTGGCTGATTTTTGCACAGGCTGTTCTTTCTCTTGGGTCAACAGCTTTTCTCACTACATTTTGTTCCATAGAACTGTTTGTTTTAGTCTGTTTACTTTCAGGCTTACAAAAAGAGTGATTCCAGCTACAGTGAACCATTTTTCACACTTTTGGTGAAGAACTACAGAATACTCTTGCTGATTCCTTGTTGCTAGAGGCAGACATGGTTTCCTTATTTGCTGGGGAGGTAAGTTTCAGAGAACTTCTAGTTCTACTGTATGTCACAAGTAAGGTTACCTTTCATTGTCACCAAGACCTCTGTAATTACAGCCATCCAAGGCAGCAGGGTGTTTCAGACATGAGCCAAATTCAGTCCAGGACTGGCAGCTTTCCATCCAATTAGCTACCTCTGCTCCAAATTCATACCACACTCCCCAGGTGAACGTTCCTCCAATGGCACTCACTGGGGTTCTGGAAGTGCTCAGCTAACTTTACACTGGAATTTGTATGTATGTGTCTAGTGAGAGCTAAAACACACATCTAATATACACACATACTATTTTTGCTGTCTGCCTCCCATGAGGGAGCAGGGTATCAGTCTTAACATAAGCAAATACGAGACCTTTGCACAACAAATCTAAAAAAATGTCAGTTTAGTCTTTGTCCACTCTGAGAAGTCTGACCAGTGAGCCTGACTGTGTTTGTACTGAGGCCAGGTCTTAGACCAGATGGAATGAGATCCAGAAAATCTGAGGAATCCAGATAAAGCCACAGTTGTTTTGCCACAGCTTTCTTAATAACATGCCCTGAAAAGGAAGATGGGAGACTGCAATAAGCTTGCATCCACCTCCCAGAAAGCAGCTCAGTGCTATCTAAATATTAGCAAGACCAATAGCATCAGTATTGAGCTCCAAGTGGGCTTCTGGTTGAGAAGGAGTCTGTTCTGGAGCAAAAGACCATTCTCTCTCCTGAGCTCAACAGCTTCTTAAAGCTGAAAAGTTAACCCAGGCACTAGCTGTCCTAGTAAACCAGTCCTAGTTTCACCTAAGAAACAAAACAAAAATACCTTCACATGCTGATTAACACAATTCCACTTCTTATGAGCCTTTAGTCCATACCAGGAGGCAAGACATAATTGGAGGAGGGGAATCAAGCTTAAGAAATCCAAGGAAATTCTGCCTTACAAATAAGAAGGGAAGAGTTAGGGGAAAAAAACCCCACACAACTGATTTTATGTTGTTTGATAGGACTCCAGGCAGATACTAAGTCAGTTTAGGCCAGCTGTTACCCAAAAGGAAATATCTGCTTGGATTTAAAAAATTGGGCTGACAATCACATTCAAACTGTCTTTGTAGGCAAAGTTGTGTACCTGGCCTAGTTGTAAGACTTCACAGACCTTTGAAAATTAAAGATGTGCCCACCAGTAATGATTCCAGCCTAATTCTATCTGAATCAGTTTGCTTATCCTTGTCAATTCTGATTCTGTTCAACTCTGGCCACAACTGTCTGCTCCTCAAATCTCTCTAAACAAATCTTGTAACCAGACACTCCCAGTTTCTCACTCTTACTTGTTCCTGCTTTGTCTTTGCTCCTTTTCAATTCCAATCCTCTAAAAACAGAGGGAGACCCTAGCAGATTTAATGAGCTCTGTTGCTACTTGGAAAATACTGAAAACTGAGAAAACATTGAAGCCAAGAACAGTCACCTCTGTCCTTCCCAATTGAAATTTGCCAGCTCTTGCACACACAGTGACCACTCCTGTAATTGACTTTGGAAGATTACTTTCCTTTAGCAATTATATTAACATCTTACATATAACATATTGTTACCAATTCATGCATCAGACATCTTCCTGGGTTTATTCACATGCCAGGCTACTGGTTCATTCCCATCCTTCATCCCTGTTCCAGCTACTCCACTCCCATTCTCAACTTGTTCAGCTTCCCAGACCTTTTTTCTTCCCAGTACTAGTCACAAACCCATACAACTCCACTAGCCAATTTCTCATTTAGTATTCAAGTAAAAAGGGCAAGTTGTTAACAAGACCCTCAAACCCCTTATTTATACTCTAAATCAAGCTTTACCATTAGATATTATTTCAATCCCAAAACATCAGTTAGTGGTTACAGCTCAAATACTGGCATATTCCTTTGTTTGCACAGGACTTCTCACTCCAGACTGCAAAGAAGTCCGTTCACTGTTGCCCTGGTTTGGATCCATCAAGCTAAATGGAAAATTTTAAGTCTTGAAAGCATATTTGATTCCTATTATTATTATTCAGTGACAATGCAAGATAAGTGTAGCCTACTTTCCTATCGCTAACAAGGCCACAGGGCAATGAAACAGTAGTTCTGTTCCTTGCAAAGATTTTTTTAAAAGCACCACAGAGTTAACACTTGGATAAAGACAGAGACAAGAAAGCAAAATAAAAGCAGAGTGGAAAAAGAACAGGAAAAAATGCAAACTCAAATTATCCTTAAGACAATACAAACCATCTCAAAATAACAATAACCTGCCCTGCAGAAAATGTCTCTGAGTTCAGCTACCTTCCCTCTGGGTATTCAGAGCCTGCTAAGAGCACAGGTGTGGTCATCATTAGAACTGTTCTCTCACCTCTAGACTTACTCTCCACATGCTAAACTGTCTGCTTGTTTGGATGAGAGGAAATGCAAATCAAAACTCTCCACATGTCTCAAACCACATTTGAGTGATGGAAGAATAAGTGTCCCAACTACAGGGACCTGGGGTTCTTGTGTCCACTGACCTCTTCAGCTCACCAAGCTTAAGTTTTCCTTGTCAAGAAAAGCAAAGTAATGTTGCCTGAAAAAAGTAAAGTACTTAATCTTAATGAAGTAATACTGGTAGTACATCAGGAGTACCAGAGAATCCTGTAGCTTTTGACTGTCTTAAGAAATGTTTTACATGGGGATAATACATGGCACCAGCTCAGTAATCAAGTCTTTAAGGCCAAGAATCAGCAAGGAGTTTTAACCCAGCATTTCAGGAAAAAGCATCGTACCTGAAAATAAAACTTACAGCAAAAATGAATTGAGCATCATGAAAGAGAGCAAGAGTTTTAAAGGACAGCAGGCAGAATAGCAAAGAAAAGGGTCAAATGAAAGCCCAAAACTCAATATTTAACTGTGAAGATCTTTCCTAAGACTGTGTGAGGTTTACAAAAGAGTGCCCATCACAAAGGTTGTTTTAATTACTCTCATCTTTAGCCAACCCAAATATAGTTTATCAGGAATTCTCTATCTGCTTGAGTCTCTCAGCCTGCATCACTTGTCCATGATCTTTGGTAAGATTTAGCTCCTTGCACTTTACAATAAAAAGGAAATAATATCAAGAATAACCCCTTTTCCTTCTGAGATGCTTTAGAAGCAGTGAGGACAGCACATCTATTGCCAAGGCAGCTCATAGATGGTATCACTGTTCTACCTCTTACAGCCTTCCCCCTTGATAAGAACACTTTCATGGCAAGCATGTGCTTCTGCATCGAACTAATAAAGCAATTAGCATGAATTTTGTTTCACACACTTAATGTCTACAAATAAGCAGCCCAAAATAACTGAGGATTACAGAAAAAAGTACTGCCATCTCAGTACTGCCATCTCAGGCATGCTTAGATAACTTGTCAGAACTTTTCAGCTGGCAGGCTACAGAAGGCATCCATCCCCTAAGACAGCCAAGTAATCTCTTGCCACTCAGCAAGCCTAATGTTTGGCACTGGGGCTCTTGGGTACAGGAGCCTAGTGTTGAGGGAAAGGGACAGTTGTACCACATTAGCCTGTTCTTGAGTAATTGCCCTCTGACCAAAGGTGCATTGCCATACACTGCTGCACGGGAAATGGTGACCCCAGTCTTAGCTCCAGTACCCCAGAAGAAAATAGGAGGGATGCATTCACAATTCCATCCCAGAGCATTGCCATTTTGAGAGGTTGCAAACCACCTTCAAGGGTGGGACTGCCTCCAGATAATAAATGCTTTATGCACCACTTATGCTCCCCTCCACTTTCTGCCCACCTTCAAGCCCCTCCTCCATCTCCTAATGGCCAGTGTCTTTGCTAGATGCTAATCTCCCAATTTATTCCCAGACACCTGTATTCAGCCCTCAATATGTTGCTTCCAGCTTGCCCGGTCCAAAATCCTTACCTGCTCCCTGAATTACAAGGCAAAGTACTGTAATGTACCTCATTATCTTAAATCAAGTTCTTAAACTCCAAGATCATCTTTTATCCTAGATGAAATGGGCCTTATACTTCCTTCCCTGCCCACCCCACTCCCCCCCTGTAGACTAATTAGAAACCAGGAGGAAAGCACTTCATACATGAGTGGCAAACAAAACTTAGGAGAAACAGTTTTCTCTGCTGAGCACATTCCTGCTCTTAACTTTAAGCCAGTCCACACTAGACCCTCCAGTGTACCTTATTCCAGGTTTTACCAGATTGCAGGAATTATATTGGAAAAGTTTCTTCACTCCTGTTCCCAAACAGATACAGACACAAAAGCTCATTTTACCTTTAAGACAAGAATTCTCATAGGTGCTGTGCAATGTGTGAACAAGAGTAATTTGTAGTAGTTTTTGGAGTAATTTGGAGTAATTTTGTTGAAGAACAAGAATGGCCAAGATGCCATTAAGTGCAACAGGATACATACTTGGCTGCCTTTTACAAAATAAAGATTTATTAAAAATATCAGTTTAAAACATCACCTGTTCTCTTGGCAAGACCTGAAAACATCCCTCATTAACTGGAAATTGCATTAGACATTCCAAACAGCTGTTTAATGAGGATATTATAAGCATGCTGTGCAGCTTCAGAGATTTTGCACTTCTAAGACTTCTTTTATCTGTAGTCTATAGCATATTTACTTGGAAAAAGGCTCCACCACATACCCGTAAGGCAGGCATTATCCCATTCTAGGTGAAAAGCTTTAGAGATGGAAACTCACTCAAGTTCACAAAACAAGCCAGTAGAAGAGATAAAAGAGCACAGGCTAGCACCATTCTCCAGGCTTTTAATGCCTCCAATGCTCTTCTCTCCCAGCCTTCAGTCATGTTCATAGTTAGTCACCATAAGCACATCCAAGAGAAGAGTACAATAATGCATCCTTGTGGTGAGATGCAATATGTACTTAACTCCTTATGCCCAACAGCTCTGTCCTCTGAGCAGTTAAAGTTGGGAAAGAGGCACAGGGTCCACTTACATGTACTGTGTGAACTACAGAGAAGGACACACTGATACAGCCTGGCTACCTCATACAGATGTGGGATAGGAGTGAATGAAGTGGCACTACTGCTTTAACCTAATCAGTGCAGTGTACACCCTTCCACAGAGAAAAGTTAAGCAAGAACCTACTGCTGCTCTTTTCTACCAGTGCATGAGAATTGCACTTGGGGAGAAGACAAAACACTACCAGGCACTGAGATTTTTACCTGTAATAGAAATGTTAGGTAGAAATAGACAAAGGTGGTACAAATCTACAGTCAGTCCAGTTGAATGACTGCAGAGCAGGCTTATTTGTGGACTTACAGACTTGTTTGAGCTTTTTAAAAAGTTATGTACATACTAATCTAAGTCCAAGAATTAAACAGACTTTAGGACTTGCATTCACGCAGTTGTAAGAGTAACATACCACAGTTTATCTTATAAAAATAAGCTAAAAACTTGATTAGTAGCTTACCCAAATCCATAAGGAACCCTCAGGAGCAAAGGGGCAAGTTACTCCTTCATTAGCCTGCAAAGGCCTGCTCCACATCCCATAGCACCTCATACCTACCCCCTCAATGGAAAAGGGTAAAAATGGAGTAGAAATTTAGGCCTAACCTGATGCTCCAAGTTTGATACAGAGACTTGTCCATATAAAACTTTCCATCACATTTGACATGTTTACTTGTTGTTTGAAAGACCTTAATCCGTTTTAGTTACCTAATCACATCCTGTGGCAAGTTGAAGATACTTGACATTCCTCCCTTCTCTTTCCCCACCTTTGGGGCAAGCTAAGTGTAAATATGGCATCTACCCAACTACAGCAGAGCCAAGGATCATTTGGAATCTCAAAGGAGTACCCTGGGCCCCTAGAGATTAGCACAGCACAGGAGGTCCAGACAATGTCCTTTCCCATCACCTAACTAGCCTTGCAGGACAGAAAACACTGGGAGAGGCAGCCAAGGATGAACTTGTTTTCAATTTTGGTGCTGGCACTTCTTCTCAGCTCCCAGTCTAGAAACATATGGCAGCTCCTGTGTAAAAGAAAACAACAGTCACAAAACAACCAATAGGGCAGCACATGCAAAAAGGCAGAGACCCCTTTAAAATTGTCATTTTACAAGGGGCAGACAAAAAAGGAGCCAGAAGAAGCCACCAGTCTGATGTGGCATTTAATTCTCAAGACAACTCATAGCTTCCATAGATTCATCCTGAAAACTTCCAGGGCAATTCCTTCAGACTGTTCTCACCCTGCAAATCTGAGGCAGAATATACAAGTTGCTAACAATCCAGCTTAGCATGCTTACAACATGATGAGAAAATCAAGCAGAGTTGCTGTTAAAATCATGCCCTTTCTCAAAGAAACCACTCAGTTTTTGAAAAGTTCAGAGTTAGAAATATCTGTTCTAAGATATGTACCTTTGTGGGAGACCAACAGCTAAATGCTTTGGCAGATGCACCCAAGCCAAATGTTCACAGGCTACAGAAGCTGCTTGCCAGCTTTAGCAACTGTTTTACCATCTTAATATTGCTCCTCCCTATCCAGCACAGGAAAGTGGACCAAGTTCAGTATAAAACAGGATTAACTGGATAAACTCAGCAACACAACTGCAGTCAAGTGCAGTATCCATGAAAAAAAAAACAACAAACAAGAGTCCAATTTAGTGCATCATTGGAGTACAGATCTGATTAAACAGTAGCCTTAAAGAATTTTCTCACCTTCTAAATAATGATTCAGTTTCTATACTTGAGCAGAAGCCTGACAAGTTTCTATCTTTATTTCTTATTTGGACAAGTCCATATTGATCCCAACAAAGGAGCAGTCATTATCTGCTTCATCCTTCAGACATCTACATCTACATCTGTATGTGCAGAAGTATTACATGACCAAGGTAACTTTAGAAGCTTCAGTAGGCATGATGGAGAAAGAGCCACCACACCGAGTAGGTTCAGAAGCCTTACTCTCTTTCTACCTGAAGTAAACAAACCACTGAAGAAAAAAAAAAAAAAGTATCACGCAAGTATTTTGGCAGCTATACATACACTGTACTAGTATAGGACAAGATATCCTAAAAACAAAATTCTTACCTAGCCTGTGATTTACTTCATTGAAGATTTACTCAATCCTAAGCCTACTGAAACAAAATCTTTCAGTTCCAAGGACAAAGCCTTAACACACTCCGGGGGGGGCTGGGGGGTGGGGGGGTCAGATTCCACTTCCAAGAATACAATCTAAAGAAATAATACAAGTATTGCTGCATTTCAGGCTTAGGGCTTTTTTTATCATGTTGAAGATGTTCTCTAACTTGTAACACAGGAGCAAATTACCAGAACAGATGCTCTGATCCACAAGCACACCTCCAGGAGGCTGTCTTCAAAAGCCACCCGATCTTTGCTCATTCAGCACAATTTACTAACTACATCTTCCACTGTTTTTATTAGTTGCTTCCAGAGCTAACTGCTCAATTTCCAGTTCAAAGCACTTAATACTAAGCATGCAAGCAATGCATCTTTGAAACATCAGTATGCTGCACACCAGTGCATGCACCTTCAAGTAGCTCAGACAGACAATTAATTATATCATTGGTCAGGCAGACTATTCAAGTGGAATTAAAATATCTAATTAACTTTCACCAACAACATACTGAATGAAAGTTGAACTACTACATCATTATTAGAAGCCACAGTAACTTTAAAGATCAGATTTAAAGGCAGGAGTCTTGGAAGCATTTTTGATCTTGAAAACTCCTTAAGGCATATTCCAGTTTTCCTTCTTGGTAGTAAGCAAGTGCAGCCAGCCAGTTATGCCACCAGCACCTTTTATACCTTCGGTCACCACACAAACACTGAACACTGGTGTCAGAGAGCACACAGGCAACAGCATCCAAAGCTAAGCTGTTACTTTAGGAAATTAACCTGTCATAAGCTCACACCTGTAGCTGCTTTTCCTGCACAGACCCCCAGCTGCTGAGTTCCAAAGCCTGCCCTAGCTCTTGAGCTGTAGATACAACAGCCTTTACCTCACCCTGCTCATGGGGTTCTACACTGTGCAGTCCTGAAACTGTCCCATTTTAGCATCAGAGTACCTGATTCTTTTCTGAAAGCCTAGGCTCTTACAGAAGAATGCTGAAACTTTTCCACAGTGAGCTTCTCAGAGGTTTATTCCCAACCTAAAAAGGCAAAAATACTCTGGAATGTTCCTCACTTCTGGAATGCCTGGCATTCCATAATACCTTAAATAATTCAAGTCAGGAAGTATTTCCTATATGTTTTTCCATTGTTCCTTCCTCATACATTTAGTTAACAGTATGGCAGTGCTCCCAGAACACACACTTCCAGCCATCTCTTCCTGCTGAGCCAAAACCACCCAAGGGTGGTGGTGTAGATCAACACAACCATTCCTTGTACAGTTAAAGCCACTAGAGGGCATTGAAATTTACTCTGATGAAGTGAGAGAGAGACTGATACTGGCTTCCTGTACTCAGTGAAGCCCTCTGTCCCAGGGACCACATCACCACTTGGATGCTCCTGCCTAGAACTACATGAAAGACATCCCATAGTTATTAGAACTACCACCTCAACGCAAGATTTGAGCCTCCACCTTACATCAGCAAATTCACCTTATCAAGCCACAAATAACACCAACCCCTATCTTTCTATCCTGGCACACCACTGTGTACATTGGCCAAGTTTTTGCCATCATTTCAATTTTTTGGTGACTTGGGAGGAAGAAAGGATTTCCAAGCATTCTCTGCCTTCCTCCTTTTTAGGTTAAGTTCAATATTGCAACACATTCTAGGCCCAATTTCCTTCTTCCCATCAAGTGCCTTGCTCACAGTTGTAGAGTGGATGCTTTACTGTGTTTACCTACACCCATGACACATTTCCACTTTCACATGCAGAAAACCTAAACAAGGAGAACTGAAGGCAACTGACAGTCCTACATCCAGCTTTAGAAAGCAACAGATGTGCAAAGAAGCCCTGTGGTCAGGTCAATCACCTCTCCGTTTTATTTCAAGCAAATACTTAAATATTTGACAACGGAGAATAAAAAGCAGCTATCAAGAACACAGCACAGGTTGGCCTGGGACTTAATATCAAAGATAATGTAGATATTAGAAGCCAAAATCAGTTTGGTCAAGCTAGCCTAAATCTAGTTCATCATATTCCTACCTGAGGGCTCACTTTCCTTCCCCTATTCAGGTGAAAATCTTTCAGCCAAATGCATCCACCAAAACCTCTTGAAAATTCAGTTTGTAGTGCACTGCAGGTAATTTTTCCAGGTTCTGAAGAGCCCCATCAATCCCTAAAGTGTTGCTCCATATTCAGTTTAAAACCAGTTTGCCCAGGGCATCACATTGCAGTGCACATAACTGGTGTGATACAACCACATTATTCCATGGATTGCACATGGGAGTACAACATAATAAAGTATAAATTTTCAGTTGTCCACCCTGCTCCTTGAAGTCCAGGCAATGCTCTTGCTAGGCCACGTGGCATGTCTTTTACAGCTATTGGAAAGGGTGGACATCCTTCCACAGTTAAAAAGTACATGTAAATACTTTGGATCTACCCACTACCACTATACCAGGTATGCAGCAAAAGCTTCCAGACAAGTGAGAGGATAAAGCAAACGATAACACCAAAGGTTGGGATATACAATTTATCCCAGATTTTTGCTGAATAAATGTATAGTTTTATTTTATCTTTCTTTAACTTCTTCTTTAGTCCTTGTATATAGCCCATAAGGATGTTTAAAGCAAACACAGACAATTATGGTTTTTAGTTATACCTACACTAGATACAGCAAAGGCAGAAAGCTTTGCCAGCACAGGACACCAGCAACATGTTCTTATTTTAAAAGCAGAGAGATTTAACTGCAGTTAGTCCAGACACCCTTAACTATTTTCATATTGAACTGGTATGCCTCATTTCACATTAGCACAGAAATAAACTACCATTACCTTGAGACATATACTCTATTCAAGGTAGTGGGATAAATCTTCTGTATTCAACAATGCTTATGCATAGCCTTAGCCTACTCTAGCTTTAAAAAGTTGAAGGATAGTTTGTCTTATACTTGTTTGAAAAGAGTTACATCTCATGAAAGTAAGATTGCTCTTACATTTGACTGAAACAGTTTAGCAGAACACTAACTCTTACCACAAATCTCGGTGGAGTAAGGGTCTACTGTGTTGTTGTTTTGGGGATTGGTTTTTTTAGCTGACATTAACATTGGCTCCCTTTCACAACTCATGGTGAATACACATAAGCTGTAGCTCTGCTTTTGCAAAGGAGGAAGTATGAAGTACTTTGCATTATGAACAGTATCAAAAAAAAAAAAAAAAAAAAAAAAAAAAAAAAAAAAAAAAAGGCTCGGAAGCATGATTTAGTTTGTGTAGCTCCCATGTGTCACCTACTGGAAAAGAAAGCAGTGGTTTATCTTTAGAATTTAAGTGTAGCTGAGACTCAGAGCTGTAACTCCTTTTTTCAGAGAGGTTATATAATAGGACAGCATTAATGTTCATAACTAGCAGCTCCAGACTTTGCCCAGAGCTAAGTGCAATTAAGATTTAATGCACATTGAGTACCTACCCAGTGTTTCTAAGTCATGCTGTTGCCTCTTGCTTCCAGCTCAATACGAGGTAGTATTGATGAACAAACTTCTCCAATGCAGTGATATGCAAGATGTCCCAACTGTGGATGATAGGAAGTTAATTAACCAGTCTTTGAGAACAAGTAAGGAGCTGGGCTCCTGAAGCAGGGGAGATGCACCTATTGTCAGTGTAAGTTGTGTGTCCAGTCTCCAAAAGATAATTAACTTTTTAATTAGTGTGCTTTTAGAAGCTATTTTGAAAGGTAACCTTACTCAGTTCAATCATGTTTCATGAAATAGCTGAAACACTTTAGTTATCAAGCAAATAAAACACTTGGAAGCTCTAAGTCAGTAGAAAGTGGAAGAATTCATTTTCAGCATGGCTCATCCATGTAGCCTGGACAGAATGGTTACCAGGAACTTCAGTCACATGAAGAGCTCCTGTAGCCTAAAAGCTTCTCAACCTCCCAAATATACCAGTGCTTCAACCAGGAGGCTAGACCTGTCTAGGCTGCCTTCAGTACCTGTCCTTCATCCAGGCATGATCATGAAGGCAAGGGACAGAATCCATTTCCAGTCATCCAACTGGCAGGAAAAATGTGTCAGTCCCACCCCTGGAGTGAGTTGTCCGGCTGTAACTCACAGCAGGACAAAGCAACAAGTTTGACACATAGCAGAGGATCAGAAAACTCAGACATGAGCTTGGAGGCAAAAACCAACAGTATGGATGAAGCTTAAATGACTGTTTATGGGATGAGAACCAGACTGGACACAGGACTACTCAACTGAGCTCATATTGTCTGTCAGTTGCCAACAATCTTAAATCAAGTAGTGGTGCTCTTACAGCCAGAGAAGGTCATGGCATTTTTTACATAAACTGCTTTGTTTTATTTAAATTTTGTACTTTCCACAAAATTCTGTCAAAAGGCAACAAGTAAAGTTAAAGCGTAAGGTCAGTAAGTGCTTGTGAATGACCACAGTGGTATAGCCTTTGTGAGGCTTTTGGAAACAATTTGGTAAAGACCTAAACCCTCAGATTAAAATGTTAGAGAAGTTGGCAGATTCTGGAAACTTTTTAAAGTTTATTTCCATCCTGTTTGGAGACTTTTTATGACCAAAATTAAGCACTTCTTGCTGTCCAGAAAAAGACAGAATTTAAAGACAATTATCAGTGGAAGGTTTTCACCTCAAACAACAGTAAAAATAATTGAGAAGTGAAATTTGTCTTTGACACACAGGATATTTAAGTAGATAACCTAATTATTTGGGCAGTAGCTTTTCTCTGAAGCTTCATTCTATTCAAATGTTCTGTATTCTTTTCCCCTATCAAGCACAGAGCACTAACACTATGACATGCCAAGTTTCAGCACCTGCAACTTAAACAGAATATTTCACAAATTAAACCTGGAGTATATCATGATCCTATGCCTCACTGGGTAGAACTGACAATACTCTAGTGAGGCTTTTTGATGGTAAGGGCCAACATCTTTCATCAGGGAATCAAAGTATGGGGGCTTGTCCACACCTAATGATGCAAACACCAGATCTTAATGTTACATAAATATTCCCGTAAGTTTCCCAAGTTGTGATTTGTCAGGAGTTAAAACATCTGGCACTCCTCCTTCAGAATTATTCAGTACCAGGACAGTAATAGCACTTCTTCCCGTTGGGAGCAGTTGCTTTGCAGACAGTTAACCAGTAGAGAACTGCAGTACCCTGGAAGCACGGGCACTCATACAGAAAAAAATCCATCCTCACACTTTGACTAAGAACTGCCCATGCCAACCATCCCATGCTGGTAGGATAGCTTAGTGACACCTTGCTAGTCACTAGAGGTAACTGTAGCTTGAGATCTATGATACAGGGATAGTTGGAAATCTACAAAGGAAGCTTTTCTTGGCATAAATTAATAAACCAGCAAATAATACAACCAAGGGAAGGAATGGGGAATTAAGTGAATGTAAATTATTAAACAGAACTAATCTTGTCACACTGACTGACACCAAGTCAGAGGTCCTAAGCTCTCCTGTCTTTCCAGAAGAACTGCTGACCTTTCAGAATGATAAAGAAAAAACTGGATTGTTTTCCTTTTTTAGCCCAAAATAATATATTGCAATTACCAGGGGGATCCCAAGCTTCAACTAAGACAGATACTTGCCAGTTATTCATTTAGCCCTTCACAATTGCCTCTAGTTTGTTGAATCACTGCCATGAGTTTCAGAGTGGGGTAACTTTATAATCTTACTCAATTTCCACAAAAACTTCCTGCTAAGTAGAAAAATAAAAACAACAAACATCACATGAAGGGAAGCTTTCAACAAAGTCAAGCTCACTGTCTGAAAGCAGTAGGTAAAAAAACTGTCCAAGATGAACAGCCACCACATACAGCACCAGATTTAATATAGTTGTTGACCTATAACATCCAGAAAGACTCCTAAGTGCCAGCTGCACATTCTAACCACCAATAACTGAAAACAAGATGACACAGGGTAGCTTCCTCCCCAGAATATACCTAAAGTAAGGGGACACTTGCTGGTGCTTTCCCTTCACTTCATGGATTCAAGAGCTCCAAGCCAGATGGGCAAGATGAGGAAGAAGACAGACAGCAGCAAGGATTTCAGGTAGGAGTTGATACTGCAACCCAGCAATTGCTTTATCAGCAAAAATAAGAACAGAGCCAGGGAATGAGAAAGAAGACAGCTACTTACCCTTACTCTTTGGGAAATAAATTCTTATGCAAACCCTGTTTCCTGCCTGTTTAGCCAAGTTTCATCAGCATTTCTACATGCTATCTTCGGTTAGTATCTTGCTGAATCTAGCAGTGACTTCATTCAGATGCTCTGTGTAAACAGTGCCTTGCACTGGTGTCAATCACTTCACAACAAAACAGATGCCAGGAGAGTCTTGTATTTTGACATCAGCACCTGCGAGTGAAACAAAAGCCACCACCAAGTCCCACTAAAGCAATTTCAGATAAGTGTGGTTGTACCCATCTGAACATTGGCATGAGATTTAACAAGATTATCTCTTCTTATTTGATCCTAATTGGTTGCCTTAGGAAATGCAGGGATATGCATGAACATTAGTCTGCCATACTGAAGAGTTGACATGCTTAGCTTAGGTTGTCTGTAGTAATCCCTAGGTTTGCTTTCTAATAAATACTAACCAGAGTCAAGCCAAAGATAACACTGTTTTGTCCTTTTAATCTTTAAACCTTTTAATGAGGTGACCTCATCGTGTCTACCATGATTTCATGCAATGTAAAGACCCAAAGAAGAGAAGTGAAAGTCATCCCTGACTTTTGCTCTGGCACACTGCATTTAATCATTGCACTGAAAGGTTGGTTACAACTCTACACCTGAGTTTATTAAAGCAGAGCAAACTAAAGTTAAGCTTGTCAGGTGGAAAATGTATGTGGAATGTATGAGTTTACCTTTATTTACTTGTCCCAGTGATTTCCAAAGAAAAGCATAAATTCCTGAAGCTGGAAGGAAGTTTTCAGGCAGGGTTCAGCAAGTACTACCATAATCAGAACTCTTTTTTCCTACTCTCTTTGTCCTGCCTAAACAGAGGCACACACAAAAAGAACACATCTGTGGAGCAGAATTTGATAAGAGTCTGAACATAAGGAAAAAACTCATCAGAAGCTTTTCATCTATACCTCTTCTCAAGGGGACACTATTAGTGGGCAGCTTAACTTGGAAGCAGCTATAGTGAAGGCTCGATGTAGACATTTTCTGAAGAAATGCAATAATGAGCTGAGTTGCATGGGACAGCTGAGAAGGCATCCAGTTTAAAAGGAAGAACAGTTACTGTGGTAAGATACCTAATAGTTCTTTTTTAACAAGAGGGGAAGGAGAGAAGCCTTTTGAACTCAATATTCTTGGCTAAAGAGAAAACCTGCTGACAACTGAAGGCAGACTTTCTATTTGAGACTGTCATTCAGCCAAAGCATTGCTTGTGGGTTTTAGTTTAAACTAAAAGTCAAACCCTTCTCTTTGCAAATTGCATGGGATTTTCCTACCCAAGTCTTTCCATATATTCTGAAGCTCCTAAGGTAGGAAAGTCCTTGGGTTATGTGAAACAATTGTGGAAGCTTTTCAGTTTTTAGTTTGCCTTCATTCCAGCAAAACTAGAAGCAAACATTGGAGCCTATTAGGTAAATTCTTAGAGTTCCAATAGGAAACTTAAACTTAGTTAACTTATTTATACTCACCAGCCATTCAGGCTAGAGCAGAAATCAAAGCTCTGGGCTAAAGATGTACTTGTCATACAACTGGGTCAATTCCAGAGATGTAAATGGGCAGTATTATAGCCGTTTATACACCAACAGCTTTCACAAAACAGAGCAGATGAGTTAGGGTGCTTTGTCCTATGGGTGCTTTTACATTCAGAATAGAAATCTGCAGACAATACAATAC
Source organism: Heliangelus exortis (assembly GCF_036169615.1). NCBI lineage: Eukaryota > Metazoa > Chordata > Aves > Apodiformes > Trochilidae > Heliangelus > Heliangelus exortis. The sequence goes on along the minus strand of NC_092426.1, from coordinate 34,161,702 downwards.
ACTGCAGTGTGTTGATGAGCTTCAGTTCCAATACCATTGCCAAAGTGCTTTATGTAAAATGAGAGCACTTATTTTGTGATAAAGCTTGACCTTTCTGTTCCCAGTCCAGCTAGTGTGGCACTCCTTTAGGTATGGTTCCCAGTAAAAATCCTGAAATTTAGATAGCCTCATTGACAACTGAGGACTAAGACAAAAGCATCAGCAGTACTAATTTCATACTGATTGCTTCCCACTCCTCACCCTATTCACCCTCAAGAGGTGCTCTACTAGTGACAGCATGCCAGAAGATTAGTTTGACCAGTTATTTAAGGCTCCATTAGCCACCTTATATGCAATCCTGATTTTCAGGGTGTGTGTAACATAGATGAGCTGCGAGGTTCTGGAGAATGTCTGTTTAGATTTTAGCAACTCTGCAAGTTTTAAGAAGTATAGTAGCTTATGTGACAGCTCAGGTACAGCAGAATACTGTATTTTTTCTGCCAACACACTTGTTACTTCAAGAGAAGTGAGGACAAAACCTGACAGCCTTGGAAAACTTAAGTCACCAGTTGCCATGGTAATATCGAGACTGCTTTGGAGCCCCCTGGCCTGCCTCAATATTAAGTCCTTAGTTTAAAAAAGCAAACCACAATCAAGTTGGAGCATAAAGCACTTTCTGAATTTTTCATAAAAATATTCAGCTCCCTGGAAGTTCCTGAAGATGAGCCTCCAAAACAATAACTTTGGACTAATATACTCCCCAATACTTCCAGACAATGGATTTAACAATCATTAAAAAGCTATAACCAGAGTATGTTTATGTCCAATTTGTAGAGTCTGTAGAAATTGCAGCTACTATTCCTTCCACAATTCAAATTGAGACTAGGAAAAGTGAGTGCAGAGAACAGCTACTGCCATTAAGAACATCCTGCCTTAATACAGAACAAAGGCTTTACAGAATACCTAAGAAGCTAAAGCCTACAGAGGACAGCTTTGACTTTCATTCCTGTACCTAAGGGTATATGACCCCTGCGCCTAAAAAAGTGGCTGTATCTGTGGAACAGTTAAAAAAGGAAAGATAACCCACAGACACTGACAAAGACAGAGGAATGCTGGTAGCCATCTTGGTAAAAATTCATAGCTAATTCCTTCCATGTCTACCCCCTTATGGAAAGCATGAGCTGCTTGTTACATACCATGGCTACCAGCCACCACTGAAATGCTGTCTTCCACCATTATGCATAACCTATTCATATAACCATTCACCACTTTTCCACCAATTCAGATTTTACCTACAAAACTGAAGGCCAGCATCTCTAGTATAACAACCTAGCCTGTAAGTAGAGCAACCAGAAGTACCATTCTCTTACAGTCAAGAAGTAAACTTGTAGACTTGGACACATGCACAGTACACTTAAGACAGCTTCTGAAGGTAAATGCCATGAGACAGGGTAAGTTCAAGCTCTAGCAGGATACATCTCTGCATCTAGCATAAACTTCAGGAACATTTCAGATGTGATGCATCTAACTGAGGGCAAATAAAACCACCACCAGCACTGAGAATCCAATCTGTTACAGTTTATGACAACAGCAGAAAGAGAGAGCTGCATTACTGACCTGCACCCGATCCCTTACTTGATAGAACTTCAAAGCATTGGAGGTAGATATTGGCATTAAGTTAAAAGGGTGGATCACATATTTTTAGACTAAGACACAGAAAAAGAAAAAAAAAACCCTTTAGAACTCTGTTGCAAAAAGAAAAAAAGAAGTGCTTATTGCATGAACAACCCTGTTCATTTTATATATGTCTTTTGCAGGCTTCTAGCTTGTAGTTATTTTGCTTCCACTAAGCCTGAGAAATGTACACATTAAAACTCACATTTCCTTCACAAGTCTGGAGCAGATCATCCTGTAATGTTTCAGATACATTCGCATTTTTTAAAGCTGCTTTTGCACACAGCTTATCTACTTCTGCAACACTTGTCTGCTCACTTTTAAGAGCAGAGGAATAAGCCAAATGCAGAACTCCAGGCAGAAGCCAACAAGTGAGTTACCACTATTCTGTATGCTAACTGGACCAAATCAGAAGCAGACTGATGGCATGTCTTGGCTAAGGCAGAAACCCCTTTATTTGTTGGACTCTACAAACTCCAACTCATTTAATATCCTCCACTTGGGAATTGCACCCAAGAGCTTCTAGCTTTTTAGTTCTTAACTTGTGCCTCATTTCACCAAGTATTTGTTTAAGAAAAGTGTAGACTGCATGTAAATCTGCTTCAAAGCAGGGGGAAGGGAAATGGTTTGATGTACCAGCTAGAATAGGCTCTTTAATCTTTATGCTACTCAAGGGAGTCTATGCTGCAACAAAAGATTATCATTCTATCTCCTTCTGAGTAGTGTGTCTGGTACACAGAAGGAAGATCTAGAGATAGGGTACACCTAGCCATGTTTCCAAGGCATGTGTCCCTGTTGCACATTAAAGGATACCCCCACCTTTACCAGGGGTTTTCATCTGAGGATGCTTACTTATCTATCTGATGAATGGTTCACTCCCCCTCAAAGATAGCCACACTGCTGCCTCAGCATCCCAGGGAGCAACTGTAAGTTCATTCAGTTTCATGGTCGCTGTGGAACGTAAGATAATTACCCTTATATTAAGACTGTATATTAAGATTGTAATTTGATTGTTTTACTTGGTTGAAATATGAAACCCTAAAGTATAAGAATTACAGTTGAAGGAGAGATTAACTCATTTTTTGGGTTCTCTGTATAACCAAAGAAAAACTTCATAATCCTAGTATTTTGGAACTGCACGAGAGTACAAAAGCACAGTCCCATTCATCACACCAAGCCTAAGTAGAGCAGCTAGGCTAGGGGACTTTCTCATCAGCAGACAGAGCAGAGCTTCCCCATGCAATTTAACTCATTTATCTCAGACATGGAATGGGAATGGACAACATTTTCTACATACATTCCAGTCTGTGACCCAGCTAATGGTAACAGAGGACTGGTAGCCAAGAGAAATTCTGAAACAGAATCTGCCCACTAAGTGTCTGGAACCTCTCCTCCCTATTCAAGGATCAGCACTTCCCCTGGATAGCATTCCAACTATCATTAATTGGACCAGCAGCCAAGAAAAACATCAGAAAAGCAAGTTTTCATTGCCGCTTCCTCCCCCCCCCCATAATCTTCCTTATTCTTACACACCTTCCCTTCCACTTCCTGTAATTCTTTCTGCCAGAAGCTCACCCATGAAAAAGCCCTCACCTTTACCACTCCCCTCAACCCCAGCTGTAATCAAATGTTTCAGTGGCACAGAAGAGCAGGCTTCTTCCACTCTGAAAAAGGTGAAATTCATTGATGTACTTTGCCATAAGACTCAAGACTAGGGAAAATTTACACTAGCCCAATGCTTTCTCAGTAGATGATCAACTTTAACTTCAGAATAGGCACTGCTGTGTAGCCTACTGAGATAGTCTCAACAGATTCAGTCTATACCCTGCACAGAAAGAATTCTGCATACAGACAGTCTGCTTCTTTCCCCTTAGCCACTTCAAGTCAAGGTGTCTGGGGCAAGACAACCAATTTTCACAGAACCGTGGCACATGGTCTGGGTGCGTGTTCAAGTACTGAGCAGTGTAGTACTGTGGCAACCATCTTATGTTCTTCATCCAGAGGCAGGAGGTGCTCCTTCAAAACTCCAGTCAAGGAGCATGGCTCCTTGGAGGTGCCCATGGAGGAGCAAGGTATCTGCCTACGCCCACCAGCTTCCACCACCTGCATGGAAGAGTTTGCCAGCAGCACCAGTGGGTTGCTTCTCTAGGCTTTGCTGCCAGACTCTGCTTGACAAAACCCTGAGCCAACCTTTAATGATGCAGCCTATGTACCTGTAACAAATACTGTTATTTATCCCATCTCTAAGCACAGGTGCTTTCCCTCACATTTGCTCTCATTTCACACCCACCACTCACTTCCCCACTGCATAGCCAAGTGCCCACTCCAAGTGAGAACACCTGTCAGTGGGCCCTCAAAAGCAGCTGGCTCAGCCACAAGCCAGTGGGAGGCAAAAAATGCACAAACCCATCATGCAGGCATGTCCTTCCAAGAAGACCACAGCTGCAAGAACACTGGGGAAGAGTTTGACAGTGCAGGCAGTTGGAGGCTTACACAGGGGAGGCCATAGTCCTGAGGACAGAAGCACAGCTGCCCCAGAGAAGCCAGCATGAGAAGCATCTGGAAGGACAGCTTTCCAACAAAGGTTTATTCCATGCTTCCACTTGTCAATTTACCATCATCCAGTAAAGATACAGAGGGTATTTTTAAAGCTACCTTTCAAGAGTCATGAAGACTCAAATGAATCCCTGCATGAACCAAAGCCTCTCCCCATGCCATCACCCATGCTATAGGGACTGTACTTCCAGCATGGAGGCCTTTTACTCAGCTAGCACAGGCTTCCCTCAGAGCAGTTCTAGTAGGGAAACATAACAATCATACTTGTCTCCTCAATTTCATCTGAAATAGCATTCATGAAGAGGCAGGCCCACTATGCAAGACAATGTTTTCGTCAAACAAGCAGATGATTTTTTTCTAAGGCTGATAAATATCACCAACACAATCAACAGAGTTACTGCAGCATCCCACAGGAGTTTAAGTTGCACCAGGAAGCTGCTGTGATAAGGAGAAAAGCCATGAGCCTGATTTCACACCAAGGCCCCATCCTGAGGGAGCTCTCAGCTGAGGAGTCAATGGTCTACACAGGCCACATACAAATGTTTTTTTTTCGTATGGTGGGTGGTATTTTTACAGCCCTGAGTGCAAGCTTTACAACCCGGTGTGACTACCTACACCATCCTGCAGTTCCTCTCCTGTAGCTACAATGCCTCTCCCCAAAAAAGAGGGTAGCGTTGCATTCTCAGTCAACACCAAAAGGGCTTTGGCGCCAAAATACTCCCTCCTTGTACCTACAGGCAGTAAAGCCACCACACACAGAAAGCTTCACAGGACTCACATGTAAGCTGTTGAATGCAAGTCTTAACTCCTCATGTGATGAGTCACTCTGAAGAGGGAGCCAGTCACAGGCAAGTTTCATCACATCTGGTAGTTTCTGTAGTAGAAACTCACCCTGACCTTACCATCCTTAGAATACTCCAGATTGGAAGTGACACCCACAGCAATGACAGCTCAGTTTTGGGGCAAGAACTTCACAAATGAAAGAGCTTCCCACAGACAAGCACAGGAAGCTTAGAGTCCTACCAGTCCTACCAGTAGCTAAGCTTGTAACATTAAAAAAGTAGGATTCCTAGCTCAAGTCACAAGTTACAACATTTGCTTCTATGCCAGAACATCACTTGAGGATAAAGCAGTAAAATACCACCACTGCACATCAAGCTTGGCCCAAGGTCTGCTGTGCCACAGTCCCTGAACACTGCACCAGCAGCAGGGACCTTGTAGCAGTTGCTGGGGGGTTGTGACAGGAAGCCACCACACTTGTCACACAGGACCCTATGCATGGCAGTATTAGGCCATATGCATGGCAGGGACCCTATGCATGGCAGTATTAGCCTTCAGGGGTTAGCTTCAGTTTCACCTGTATTGCCTCTACATTTAGCTTTAATAGGAGCATAAAGTCTATTTGGTGACACTTTACTGCACTATCAGATGTGCCAGCCCCAGAACAGCTGAGGATTCAGCAGCCAAGTAGGAGACAAATGGAGTTTTGTTTGTGTTTTTTTGACATAGTAATGTCGCAATTAGTTTGAGATGGCAGGATAAGAACATCTAAGATATTTAAACAGCAATATTAATATTTCTGAGCTACTATACCACTGAAAAGAGGTTTACAGTCATCTTACCAATTGCTTCAGGCCATCTGGAAATGAAAGAAGCCAAGAAAGCATCTGCTCTGCACTGATGGCAGTGAAGATTACCCTTAGCACATGACTGATGGTAGAAACTTGAAAATTAGTCCAAGAGGTTATCATTGTAAGTGTTCACCAGCTACAGAGTGTGCTCCCACCACCAGCAGTAATACATGAGCACTTTCTTTTTCTGCAGTAAATCTTTGGGTGGCCAGAAATTTTTCATTAACAGCAGAAGTCATTAACATAAAAAATATTCTCAAAGCCAACTCGGAAGCACAAGCAGTTAAAACAAACTCTAAGACTACACAGAGCAAGTCAGATCCCACAGTGTTTTCCCATCTATAACAGGACCTACTGTTACAATACTAATGTTTTAAATAGTTCTCCACACAAGAATTAATCCTGTTCCTCAGCATAGTTGCTTAATGTATAAAAAGCAAGTCAAATCAATTCCTTCAGTTCACATCAAGGAATTCAGCTGTCTAACATTAAAGGTCTAAGTACGAGGGGGAGAAATAATTAGTATAGCTCTATGTACAATTAGAGCTGACACTTGGGCAACAGCATTGCTCACCCAAAACAGAGTATCTGTAACCAAAATATATGTCATACAGTAACAAATCTGTCCTGTTAGAGGATGTTTTTGTAAAGATTTATCTTTGGATACTTATTCCTTCATTGAAATGAGCCTCCCCAACAGTACAGATATCTAAAACATTAAAGCACTTCATTTGTTACTTATGAGTGTATGCCTCTGCAATACAGAGTGATGATTACGTTCAAGCCAAGATTACAAAATCCAGTCACTGAAAACCATTCTAAGTTACACTAGTCTGTGTTCTAGGTCTCCTTTATTTGAATCCCTTTTCTTGGTTTTTCTCATATGTTCTTTTCTAACTTCTTCCCACCCCAAAGAACACAGTCTCCCTAATTTTAGCAGAGCGTGCATAAAGACACCTGCTTTTTGGAACCCTCCTAGCAGAGCTGTAGTGAGAACACACAGCAGAACACAGCCTCCTTGACACAAGATATGATGCTGCTTCCTCCTCCAGGCAAGAGCCTTTTCAGCATCTTATCATGGTTCTGATTTGGGGTTTAACTAGTAGCCAGCTGCAGCAGGGAATTCCCATTGCTCTGTGGCACTCTGTGGCACTCAATGCAGATTATGCATTGAATATGTGGGTATCTTCACAGCTTTACTTTCTACTACCTTCCCTTTCCAACACCACTGACCTGGAAATGTCTCCCCCTGCCTCCAACCATCATGCCCTTCACGGAGGGATACAGCAAAACTAAGAGGAAAGAGGAACTGCCCTGCCCTCCCATTTTTTAGCCTGCTGCAGTCACCAAGGACTATAAATCTCCAGTCTTCTAGAAATGCAAGCTGTTTCACAGGACAGCTTTTGACTGCCTCAACTGTGTTCTGCTCCTCCACCATTTTCCAAGGCTAGGAGCTGTCATAACTGTCACCAGCAGTTCTCTGCCATAAATGGAGCAAATTCATAATGGTAAAGCAGGGGGCCTACATAGATCTTTCTCAACTAGAAAGACAAAGGTCACAATTTGTTGTCCAGATGGAAAACCACAGACCTTAGTGGCATAATCTACTATGAAAGAGTACTTACTGCTCAAATGAAACACATGGTGTATGTAGGAGGTGCAAGAACCAGCCCATTCAAGCTCCCCATCTATCACTTTGAGGTCAAGGAGGGGAAAAAGCAAGATCTGGCTTGTCACACAACTCCAGATCTCATGCCATAGAGAGAAAAAGGCACAGATAAAGACGATATGAATGGAAAGTGAAGCCTGATTATTTTTTTCCAGAAGGCAACATCCTTCAGACAGACATTTTCCAACTATAGCCAGTTGGTCACTTCTACAATGCTCTTTAGACCTATAGGAGTCTAAAGTGATCAAGCAATTGCATAACACAGCAGCAGCTCTTCTGGAGTATGTCAGATGAAGAAACAACTCACACAACAGCCTTGTGGTTTCCATTTTTTTTCTAGGACACACAAGATATTAGACTTACTATGGGTCTTCACTTTGGACACTTGTTATGAACTGTTAGCTGCCCACAGCATATCTACAAGGTCATTGACACTTTAAGTCTCAGGGATTCATGGCACTGCTCATAGCTTTAGTACAACAGGGAGAAGCAAGCTCTGAACATCTTTTGAGAGCCAGAAGTACCTCAGTAGGCCAGTAGATACTAGCTGCACTTGCAATTTACCTTGGTATTCAAGTAACCATCTTGAACTCAATCCAAAAATTTGATGCCTTATTGGCACAAAAGATGCATATTCATATATGTATTTCTTTTCAGTACCCTTAGTTGTTCATCATTTTATGCAGACATTAGCATGCCACACTTCTCTGTCTATGTATGCAGTAACAGTGCTGGCTGCCTAATAACAACTTCACAGGCAGTGTTTAATCACTAGAAGAGATGAACCTTAGGGGCTTATCATATTGATCAACATGGTTGCAAATAAGTAAACCAAACTCCTCTCCTTTACCTGCACTTAAACATGACACTTCGAAGGACGAGAAGATCTGCATCATTAATTCAGCATCATAGAACTTGACAGCCTTCAATTTAAGAGCTCACAAGTTAAACTTTTAACTTGTTAAATCTTTAAGGCACATCCTTCTATAGAAATGTGGACACTGGGGCTCACAGATGATATTCTCCCAGTCACAAAGGGACAATGAACAAAGACAGCTCATTTAATTCAAGTAAAGAATAAATTGGTAGCCTTTTGTATGTGGTTTTCCACTCTCCTGAAGTAGCTGCCATTCCAAAGACAACACAGCACAGGGAGCAATTAAACTGCCTTGTAAAATATAGTATATAAAAATGGCATCTATGGAAACTGTTTGATAGGCAGGCTCATTGTGCAATTGTGCTGCCATCAGGTTGTTTTATTTATTTATTTTGTTCTTTGTTTCAATTGCTCTTCATTAAAGCATTTAGACACCACTGCTGATAAAGGGCCCTAGTCATCCAGCCAGACTCTTACTTACCACTTCAAAAACTCCTATTTGGCACCACTCCATATTTTTATGTTTGCTTATTGGGCAATACAGATATAAGCACAAGCACACCTATGCTTCCCAATCCCTCAAAACAGTCCTCCAAGAATTTATGGCACACACTAGTTCCAATCTGCCACTTTCTAACAGTTGCTGTTATACATCTGGCTGTAAAAGAGGCTACACAGCACAGCCAAACACAAGGGCACCAGTGCAGCCAGAACACCTTCCACAGCTCTGAGAAACCAGCATGGTCAAAGAGCATCTCTACTAAAAAGCTAGAACATTACACTAAAGCCCTTTAATGTTACACTTTTACTAAGTAGGTATTCCAAAGACTCCTGGTCTTAACTAACTAGAGTACAAGTTAATTAGATGCTACGTTTCCCAGCATTTCAGATTGCTGTGTCAAGAAAGCACATGGTCAATGCATCCAACACGCCTGCAGAGAGATCAAGTTTTTCCACTTACCCAGAGCTGTGCTTTTATTGCAGCATTGGCTGAAGAACAGCTACTGTTTTGCAGCTTTATAATTGAAAGCTACTCTGTAGTAGTGCTGGAATGGCAACGTTAGCTCACTGGGAGGACCATATTTAGAAAAGATGTTGGGTACTCCCCCAGAGCAATGTAATAGTTTGGTAAGTGAAATTAACAGCCCCAACAAGAGTCAAACATTAAATGTCAGATTAAAAAAAAACAACTAAAAAAACAAAAAAACAAAAAAAAAACCAAAAACCAACCCCCAAAAAACCAACCAAAAAAACTCCCAAAAACTGAGGTACAGGAAGAGGTCTGGGCTGAAGGCATCTAGCTTTATTGCAAGGATTCATTTAATCCCTACTCAGAAATATAAAAAAAGAAAAGTCCCAAAGCTATGTGCTGGGAACAGGGGCTACATTAAATGTAAGACAAGCAACATAAAAAGCACAGCCTGCCAACCTTCCCCCCTCTCCTCCTCCTCCTCTCTCTTTTTTTTTTTTCCCCGGCGATAAATACGAACAAGTTAATACCCATCCATACAATTCTTGCATTCTACCGGTACCCGGTTTTTAATGTGCGCGGAGGCCATTGCCAAGGACCAGCGCCCGGGGTGCCGGGCCAGGAGCCGCTGCGTGCCCGCCAGGGGAAGGGGGCGGCCGGGGCTTCACCTGGGGTGCTGACACGGCGCGGACCGTAGGCAGGGCAACCTGCGGCGACGGGGCGGGCGGCAGAAGGGCAGCTCAGCCAACCGGGCCGGCGAGTCACTTACCCGGGGCCCCGCGGCACGGTGGCCGCGACCCTGAGGCAGATGCACCAGCAGCAGAGCCAGCAGAAACGGGCGAGCACCCGCGCTGCGCCAGGCCCGCAGAACCATCGTCCCTCGGGGGGGCGGTGGCAGGGCAGCGGTGGGTCGGCGGGGCTTTGCGGCCGCCCCTCAGCCCAGCAGCGGCGTGTGGGTCGGCGGGCGGTGCCCCGGGCCTGCTCTGCCCCCTCCCGCCGCGGCAGGTTATCCGCCTCGGCCATGGGGATGCCCGTTATAAAGCCGCGGCGAGGCGGGGCCGGGCGACACTGACTGCAGCCAACACCAATCGCAGCGCGGCCGCCGCGAGAGGCAGCCAATGGGAAGCCCCCAGGGCCCTTCGCCTCGTCCCCCCGTCGCTCCCGGTCGTGAGGCGGGCGGCGCAGGTTGGCCCTGGGCGGTGCGGTGCTGCCGGCGGCCCGGCCAGCGGCGGGGGCGTGTGACGGGCGCGGGCACCGGCACCGGTACCGGCACCTTCCCCGTGCCTGCGGCACCTGGCGCGGCCGCCGCGTCTTCAGCAGCTGCCGGGGTGCGTGGGTGTCGCGGCGGGGCTTCGGGAGACCACCAGCTAGCGCGGCTGGCACTTGCTGGGGCCGCCCGCCCCAGAGCCCCTCCGGGTATCCCCGGTTGTGGCCCCGCGGCGATGGCTGAGCCTGTTGGTGGCAGTGACAGCTGAGCCCTGCAGTTCGGGTCGGGCCAACGAGCAAGTAAATTTGGCATCGGAAATTGCCACACAGCGTTTTCCTTCGGTTCGGCACTGTTGGGCTAAGGCTGCTGTAGAAACAAGTTCGTGTCTCAGGGGCTGTGGATCCTTTTGTCACCTCCGTGCCAGGGCTCAAAGCACAAGTGACCCACAATCTGCAGAGTCTACCCGCACCTGAAGATCTTCCTCTTCTTTCCCAAAAATGTAGCCCCGGAGCCCATTGCTCTGTTGCGCAGCAGAGCCTGAGGATGTTGTCATGGAAGTGATGTGCTTGGGATCTTCGGTAACAGATAACTTGCACACCAAAAACCATCCCCAGGTCAGGTTTGATACCTCTTGAGACAACAAACCCTTCTAAGCTGCATGTGGATCCTGATCTGTCCATGCATAACCAGGCAGTAGATGATGGGAAGCTTGGGTAGAAAGGGAAGTAGATGCAGCTGTTGAGCAGGAGCAAAAATGGAGATGCATCTCCCAAAAGGGCCCAGTTTCTGCAGGCGTGTCTGTCTGCTTAGGGGCTAAAGAGAGAGCAGAACCACGTCAGTGTGATGGCAGTAAGCTGTAGGCCTCAAGTAATGCCAAGCTTCTGTTGACCTCCTGACTTAGCAGCAGGTATCTTATAAACCAGACTGGCTTGCATTTACATCAGGTCCTTCATTTTTTAAAATTAAAAGCATGAATCTGATTGTGGGCACGAGAGAGGCCCAACGTTTTGTAAAAGAATAGGAATGGAAGGTCATTGCTGCACACATAATAGTGATAATAACCTTCTCATGGGACAGTTTTGTGGTGCTCTTATGGAAACAACATGTGCCATTTCTTCATACAATGTATTCAATTTCTTTACTTGATGACCTTACAAGAGGCAATCCTCATACTTGTAAAAATTCCCTAGAGTATATCCACTAGGTATGGGGAGGGGCTGCTACGCCCACGCGAAGAACCTTGTTACACAGAAGTCATATAATTTTGGCATCTTATCAGAGCAAAGCAGGGTGTTTAGCTATGGTGGTTGCTTTAATCTTTCTTTTCTTTTCTTTTTTAAAAAATAAAAATTATTTATTTTTAAAATGCCAGTATGTAACATTTTGTCATTAGCCTGGGCAGGATAAGCTGTTTGTTACTCATGCGGAGCTCTGCCAGTATTCATTATTCTTGGCTTGCAGATCTCTCTGGAGCTCCATACAAGCCTACCAATGTACCTTAGTCCTAAACCCTCACCACGCTGCTATCCTGGTCCTAATCTTTGCCAGCTCTTCTCCAATATGGCCTGCGGTATCCTGATTTTCCATTTCAAAGTCTCTCTGATCCACACCTGAGTTTCTGCCATTCCACATGACATGAGCAGAGAGACCTTGAGGGGGAGAGCTGGGAAATCTGAATATGAGTGTCCTTGTGTACATCAGGATCATCTCTGTTGAGGTTGGACAAGTTATACCAGTGCACACCTGACATCTGTGAAAAGACAGGCAGAATCTAGTACAGTTTTGTTGAGGCAGTGATCCCACCACTGATGTACCACATCACCTCATAGTTAAATCTTGATTAAATTCCAGTCCAGATAACAATATCCCACTTGTCTACATTCCCCTCTCCAATTTCATAGGGAGTTTTTTTGCATCTGACCTACTTTATGTGAGGCTTTCATGTGTTCTTTATCGCTTGCACTTTAAACATGAACATCTGATGTATTTTCCACAGACAAACCCATTGACACCAGGATCTCTCTTGCTATATAAATGCTCATTACCACCATGAAAAAATTATTGTTTTCCTACTCCCTAACAGAGAACACCAGCTACACAGGAAGCCTACCCTCCAGTGCCTGTGAGGCCCTGACATCAGCAGTGTCTTCAACACCAAATTCCAGAGAGAGTCAGAAATTCCCAGTAACTGAATGCTTTGACCCCTGTATGATCAAACTTGTTCATGACCTTTCAGCATGTACTTCCAGCCTTGACCAATACTCCCATGGCCAGGTGTTTCTCTGTGGGGTGGTATGTTTCCTTTGCAGACAGTAACTGTATAAGTGCAATAACCAGACCAGAGACTCCATAGCCTGGCCTATGTATTATAACCATTACCTTTCACTGGGCTCTTCTGAGCCCACTGGGCTCTTCTGAGCAAAGCACCATCCAGGTGGATGGAAGGCATCCAGTACCAGTTGGATGAGACACCAGCAAGAAAGAGAATACAAGTCTTTGTTCCAGTAGTGAATCACTTTCACCAATGACAATGCTGGACTCTAACACACCGAGCCTGGCACTTCTGTTACTATAGGTGCAGTTTTCTGGTGTGTCATCTTCAAAGAAAAATCTAGGTAAATGAAACAAACTGCTGAAACAGAAAGTTTTATGCCCCTAAATTGACTGTTAATTCTCTCCAGGTTGCTGGCAAGTGGGAATTGCCAGCCTTGAACACTAGAGTCATTGCAGAGATGCTGGTGAGCTGAAAGGAGGCTGTTGTCCAAACAAAAGGAGAACTAGGTGCCTAACCTTCTCACTGGAACTCTTCAGGAAATCTCTGTCACCACCCTGAGGATGCAGTGCACAACACTGTGCTGTCACAGTGCCACTTCAGTCAGTGGTGTATCACCAGCAAAGAACTTGCCCACGGCATTTAGCTGAAAGAGAGAGAGGGGCACAGAACTAGAAATGAAGTTGTTCTTCATGTCCAGGCATTTGTATGCCAGGCCTAACATCTGGATCCTTCTGAGAAAAATGTAAGCCCAGATGTAATGAATTCAACTATACAGTGCTGCTGGAGGTAGAACTGAAACTAGTATGGTCGGGGCTTGTTGTGTATGCCAGATACAGCCTAGAACTTGCACCTCTGAAGATTTACCCCACCATGTACCTGTCTGTGTTGATGATTAATATCTTGTTGCTATGGTGCAAGCATATCACACACACCACTGCACGCCTATGGCACAGGATGTACACATTGGTGGTCTTGACAAGAGTTCAGGGAGAACTGCTTGATGGCATCTGTCTTGTCCTCGGAAAAGTTTCAGAAGACTCCTGTCCTCTTCTGAACAACATTGGCACCCACAACAGAATCATCATGGGATCTGGCTGTCACAGCTTCCATCAGAGAACCTACCCCCTCTTGCACGTGTTTAGTAGAAATTATAACTCACACTTTTAATAAAGGATAACCAGCTGGCTCCAAAGGTGAGCTCATTGCTTTTAGGGAACAAACTAATGGCAGTAGTCCTTTTTTAAATCAGTGCATGCTGTAATTGCTCCTGCAGCAGGCCAAATTAAACTAGTTAACTAAATTTACTTAGCTTTTGTCACAAAAGGAGTAAAGAAGAGTATGGGTCCTAAAGAAGGGTATAGAGTCTTATTTGCTGTAGGACTGTAACCTACATTACAACCTAATGCTTCTGTATGTTGTAATGATGCAGAATTTAGAGATTTTTTTTTTATCATTGTGCCTATTAAATCATTTAGACAATTTTTATCAGAGCATTATCCCTTGCTGCCAGGCCTTAATTTCTAAGAACCTGCATCAGGAGAAGAGCCCTTTCTACTATGTTGACACCCCAAATATTCATCCAAAGGCGGGCTCAGAATAAAGACTGAAAAGCCACAGCTGAGCACACTCATGGCCCTGTGCAAGTTGGAATAGCAGCCAAAGGAAGGGATATTCTGTGCAGTTACCCTAAAATGAGGTAGAATTATTTCCTCAGCTCCACAAATACAAATAGACCATGGAGGTACTGGGGAGGAGTAAGTTTGACTCACTGATGAGTCTGGAAATCAAAAGTCATGAGGTCTAAAGGATTCACATCACAGCGTACAGCAATTTTACAGTATCATCCCACTGTCAGCACAGTTGCTTCTGTGAGGAGAGTATTCACACTGGTAAAGATGTGGAGGCACATTGCTTTTAGCATGTCTTGGGGTGTACTTGCCAGATTATGTCAACAAAAAGGAGTCTCAGCTTCTTATGATAGCTAATTATAAATATGCCTGAACGAAATGGAAACCCTGTTAGTAATAGTAAGTATCCTATTGGGCTTTTCCTCATTCAGCTCTTTGCAGAATGTTCACTTGTACTTGAACAAAAAGCTTTGTTAGACACATGACAAGATTGCAAGTTTTTTTCCATTAAATCCATCTAGAGTCCACCACTTCATTCTTTGAACTTCATACAGAAATTTTGTTTAGAGCTTTTCTCTAGAAAGTATATTAAATTGTGTGGGTCCTGGCTGTACTATTTTGGTTTCCCAAAGAGTTGCTGGTAGTTCTGATTAGTTCAATATTCCTGCCAAGCCCTCACCACTCACCAGTGCCCATCCATCTGATCCTACTAACCAGCCATGTCTTCATGCCCTTATGTGATTCCATCACAAGAAGGGTCTGTTGGCCATACACCAGTATTATTATGAAAACAAAACCCAAAAAAAGGAATGCAGTAAAGTAGCAGCAAAGCCCATTTGAACTTCATTATATTTTTTCATGGTGCTGAAGGACATACCTATTTTTAAGGATGGACCCTATACAATGACCTGGCTGATGTTAGACTGTAATCTGCCAGATCCTTGAAAACAAGGGTATTCTCTGTTCTTTTGTCTTTTCACTCTGTTTTTGCAAATTCTGGGGTATAATGTTGAGAGTCAGTATGAGACCCAGTGCAGTGGTGGTGGATGATGGCCATTTGTGTGGCACCAGAAAATTTAATGACTCCTCTGACAATTTATCTAACAGATTTCTGATGTTCATAGTGTACATTTTTTAATTTTGTGAAGTAAATATAATATCACTCCAGGATCTAAAGAGAATGCCAGTCGACCATATCTTTAACCTTTATAATCTTTAAAGGTGCTTAGGGACTTGCCAATTCTTTTTTTTTTTTTTTTTTTTTTTTGAGCCAGCTATGAGATTGAAATTGGGTTGGACTCCATATGGACTCCAGAAGAGAGGAGCTCTGTTCCAACTTCATTTATCAATCTTATCAAGGCAAGGATTCTTTCTGCTCTGTCTACCTGGGTGGGATAGATGGAAAGTGGATGGGGAAAGAAATACCTCCACAAATACCTCCACAGTGGAATTTTAACAACTGGGTACTCTGGGCTGCAAATGGAAGGGAGAGCAGGTGGTGAATCTCCTATACATGAGCATTCACCTCCCACTCAGAGTGCAGTCCCCACTGCAAGAGCAGAACAAGTGCATGGGTGGGGGGGACTGACATGCCAGAGCACGTGGAAGCAGGGTCTCTTGCCTCCCCTCCCCTCCCTACAGTCCTCCACCAGCACAGACAACAGAAAAAAAAAAAAAAGAGGAAGCAGAATGAGGATCAGGCCTTGTAAGCCCAACAACCTATGATTGTTTTTTCTTGCTTCAGCACATTTACCGTGTCTCAGAGAGATGCTTAGAAGAATGGAATTGTGTCCATATTTGTCCAAAATATTTTGTGTCAGAGACCGGCACCCCCCTCATCTGCCTCTTTCCAGCTGCAGTCCTGATCCTTAGGAAATGCAGAATCATGTCCTGAACAACATGAAAGTGACTCAGAAACATTAATGAAGAAGCCCTGGCATCATATTAGACACTCTTTGTCTCCCAAGTTGGGGAAGCAAAACGGTAACAAAACAGGGGTGTACAAATTCTAAGATGCCTTGATTCTGTACTTTTTCATTACAACCGAGAGTAACTCATTATCAGACAAAGTTTGTATTTTCTTCCCTATCAATTTCTTTAGCACTGATTTAGGCTTCCCACTGACACTAGCAAAACTGCACTTAAATCACAACCCTGAGAACCAGCTACACGTATCCAAAGCTGAGCAGAGTTCAAACCTCAGCCCTGTGCTGATACAGAGTCTTTTCTGTTTTAAATTGCCCACCCACTCACTATTCCCAGCTGCCGAGCCACATAACGTTCAAAGACCACACACAAGGTGCAAGAGCAATAGGGGCCTGTTGAAAATTAAAGTGCAAAAACTTAGTGAAGAGGATAGGCTTCAGCATTGCTGCCTAGAAAATGGGGGCAAGAAATGAGGACTGAAGGGCAGACAGAGACCATGGGAGTTCTGTACAGAAAGCACTGGGAATCAACACTAGAGCGTATTTTACAGAAATCCCCTACCCTCTGCTCACAGATCAAGAAAGACACAGAGCTTCCCATATGAAGACAGGCAAAAAGGAGATCAGAAAAAGAGATGGTGGTTCCCAGCAGCTAGAAATTATACTGCGGTGCCAGGGTTTGTTCTCCTCCTAGCTGTTGGCTTGCTAAAGGACCTGGAGACAATGTCCGTGTCTTATTTCCTCCTCTTGAGCAAGTGTCAAGAAGTGTAAGATCCTCAATTGATTGTGACAGCAAAACTGCCAAAGAGCTCTGGTTTCTTCTCACCGGTGCTGCTGCTGAAGGGACCTTGCTCCAAAAAGCATTCATTTGAATGCCATATAACAGTGTCACCTGTTCTTCTTCATCCCATCATAAGAGCATGTTACTCTTGAAAACTGGGGAGCATTGCAATACTGCTCAGTGATGACACCAAAGCAGAAGCTGGTCAGCACTCTCACTTTTAGAAAAGAACAGAACCCTTCTGCTGACCCTCAGGCTAGGATTTGTGAGGTCCAAGTTAAACTGGTAAAAACCTACCTTATCCCAAACGTATCTGTTCAGAAGGCCAACACTACACTATGATTTTACACAAGAAGAGACTGTTCACCTCTAAGTGGTGAACATTCTTAAGTTTTGTCCTGTTGCTTCTATACATTTAGAATGTGGTTGTATGTTTATACATCAAGATTTTGTGCTCAGTTGCTAACCAAGGTGAAGTATTTACAGGCTGAGTCAGGCTGTACTCTGAACATGGGCTTGTTTTATCCATCACTAAATGAAGCAGCTGCACTGTTGAGACAAGGCAAGGTTGTAACGGCACAGGGCACAACCCAGCAGTCAGGACAAGAAACAACAAAAGTGGTTTCTAACAGAAAGTGCTCGGAGTGGTCAAAAAGGCAGACTGCCAGGGCTCTACAGGTATCATCCATCTCCCTACTCCTCAGCTGGGGCAGCAGCTCAGGGGAGGTGAAAGGAAGAAAGAGGAAACACAAGGCATCATCAACTTTCTTACTGCAACATTACTGTTAGCAAAAGAAAGCAAGACAAGGAGGATTTGGAAGGAAAGACTCACTCAAATACTCCATACCAAATAATCCAAGATGGTGGCTTGAACCTAGACTCATATCACTTGTAATGATCTAAACTAGAACCACAGATACGGTTGTGCTTGTAGCATTTTTAGGCTCTTTCATTTGATCCCAGATTTGGGCTTCAGAACATGTTCAACAATAAACATAGTAATATATACCAAGACTGGAATTTCTGTAGCTAAAACTATTGCTCAAATAATTTCACTATCTTCTTTTAAAAAACGGTAAATGTAAAAAAAAAAAAAAAAAAAAAAAAAAAAAAAGGTGTAGATGCATACCATTTCCTTCTTCTGACCCCCTGTCAGAAACCTGGTGCAAAAACCTTCCAGCACACAAGTGCCTGCAACCAGCTTTTTGAAATATCCCACTGTGATACATATCAACCTTTTTCTTTTGATTAATAGACTTTGCTCGGGAAACACGGCAGAGCAGATGTGTGTGCATGGGTGTCATCAAATGAACTTTAATGCTGTTTCTCCCCACTGCTTCCACCCACAGGCTTATAAAGTTATTCTGGAAGACACAAGAATCTTAAATAAAGGGGGAGAGGAGACTGGGGATTAAGGGACATCTGAAGAAAATAGTATAGAATTGCACTGAAAGCAAAAATCCTCCCACCATAACCTACCCTTGTCCACCCCTGTGTCAACAAATATGCAACCAATTAATGTAATTGCAGAGTTATTTATGGTGCACAGGAAAATGTAGTCAGGGACCCTGAGAAACAGTGTTGTAGGGATAGGAACGCCTGGGTTTCCCCCTCACTCCCTCCTTTGCAGATGTTTAAGTTGACTTGTGGTGTCCATGTGTCTCATAACCAAGAGCCTGTCTACTTTGCAGGTGTTGCTTGCTGCATGGGGGTAAGTAAAATGGATGAAAGGAGACCTGGAAAAGGGTTGGGGTCTTCTGATTTCAAACTGTGACCAAAAGACATTGGTTGGGTTTAGATACTCTGCCTTTGCAGCCTACAAAAGCCTCATACTTAATCTCTTCAGACGACCCTTCTGACAAGAGCAACAACATTTGAACACAACAGGGGAAAAAAAAAATTCTTAGCTCCATGATTTGATTGTTCAGGGTGACAGTTTTGTTACTGTTCAGTGCTCTGCACAAGAGAGGTTTTAATTAGAGCTATTGAGTGATTTGAATTGGCACAATTAGGGTCAGTATTAATGATTGCTGCATGTGTTCTTTTGAACAGTAAGGGCTTCTTTTCACTTGGGGACAGGAAGGGGTAGCAGCTAATGAACTAGGAGAGTGCAAATTATCTCTGCCAAGCTGGGGCAAGTGTAATACATGCTGGGGAAGAAGAAGAGGAGAGCAGGAAGAGAGACCACAGCTTGTGAGGCTGATCCAGAAGAATTCCCAGTGGAGTGCTGAGCACCATCAGTCCCCAGCGGCTACCATTTGCTTCCTCAGGTGCTGAGGCTGTGTAGAGCAGTGGCAGATGTATTTCTTTCATCACAAGGGAAGGCTAGGGAGAGACAAAGCATATGCAGCATTTCCCCACTGAAAAATAAAAAATAAAAAGGGGGAGAGGGATGGCAAAGAGGCTGCAGTCTGCTGAGAACAGTAATCTGCTTCAAAAACAAGGACGTGCTCGTGCAAATTGGTACTCCCATGAGTAGACTTGTAGGCTTTACCCACCTCCCATTCACTGCAGTGGGATGCTGGATCAGTTCAAAGAAACAGAGCCACATAAGAGATAGATATATATTTGTGTACAAATATCCTCTGTGTGTGTGGAAACACATGCCAAATGCACAGACCTGCCTTCACTGCACTGAAGGTGGATGCCAGAGCCCCATGCATATGACAGCTCTGCCAAAGACTACTCCCACCCCTGCTGAGAAAACAAGAGTCCTCACAGCAGGCCTAAGTTGACTTAAAGGCCTCCTGAGGGCATAGCTATGGTCTCCTCAGGACCTGCAGATGTCCTAAGCATGCCTCTTCCTGATCCATGTGAAGGTGTGCAGAAATGCTCTTGGGTTACAAGAGGAATGAAATTCCATGCTACTCCAGCAGAATCAGAGACATCTCCTTTCCACTCATCTGCTTGCTGGAGAAAGTGCAAGCAGGTGATGGTGACACCAACCAAAGTGGGTGCAGGGACTGAGTGGTGTCAGAGAACATGCCCCACTCCTATGCAGAGCCTATATGCCAGGCAGGTCATCCACAAAGCATGAGACACGTAGGTAAGCTTTGTTGCTCCAGGTCTGGAACTGAGATTTCTGAGTGCTCTCATTGCCAAAAACAAACATCATATTAGAGCCACAGACCTCTCTACACCTTCCAGCTACAGAAAGAGTTTGTTCACATGCCAGCTCCCCAGCATAGTGGCTGCTCACCACCCTCCACCATAAGCAGCAAGAGACAGTCATTCCCCACCTACATCTGCACCACATCCCTTTTTTCTGTATGGCGAGGTGACCCTCTGATGGTTGAATGAGCCCAGAAGTCCCTTTTAGCCTTCAAAATACAGATTCTGAATGCAGGGGTATCTCTGAACCTGTCAATAACAGCCAAGTCAGATGCTGGCACTGGTCTCTTGGCCTGGCCCCTGCCCCCTTGTGTAAGCCAGCAGACCCCCTGTAACATGTTGTCTCCAATTGTCCGCAGTATCAGTCTCCTGAACATGTCCCAAAGATTCAGATACATTGTCAGGCACCATCCATCAAATTAAAAATTATTTCTTTGGTAAGCTAAGCTAGCTGGTAGACCTGAAGAGAACAGTATGTACGTATATACTGTGAGAGGACTGATCCATGCACATTTTTCAGAAAACCTTTTCAGCCAGACTTTTCCCAGATTGTGGCCACCAGCAACTAACCACTCAGATTTTTGAGGCCAAGCATGAGTACCAGCCAAGACTACATACCCCACCAGTGCCTCAGTTGGCAAAGCAGATAAAGCTGTGTGCTCAAACAGATTGGAGAAGCTGTGTGAAATCCTGGGTGTGCAATCTCAGTTGGGAACTAGCCAAATGCTTCACCTTTCATATATGCAAAAGAAGAAAAAGTTGGCCAAAATATGGAGAGAACATGTCTCTTTGCTGTGGTTAAACAGAGGTTTCTGTGTATTTCTGTTTTCAGGTTTCTGTATAGCTGTTTTCAGATATTTCAGTGTCTCCCTCTCTCTCTAAACATAATCTGCTACTCTAAAAAAATAACATCATTTCTCTGGTTTTGTCAAAGTAGGTGATGTAAATCATATTATTCTTAATCAGGATGCACAGCAGTTGAACACATTGGGGAAATAAATAATCATAGGCCAAGATCTTGCCATGTGAACAGAGGACAAACAGATGGCTTGTGCCCAGAGAGCTCATATTCTACAGGCCTAAATCAGCAGACATTTAGTCTGCAAGATGAAGATGATCCAGTAGTGCTGTTTTAATCCATTTGTAGCCTATGGCTGGATAAAGATCCAATGGGCACTCCCAGCATAGTCCCACCTAGTTCTCACAGTAGAAAACAGTAACCTGGACTAGACCCCTTCCCCTTAGGTGGGGGTTTCCTACTCGTTCATTATGCCCATGGCTTCACAACAAGTTCATCATCTTATTACATTTTTTTCTGTGATGGTGATGCCCAAGATCCATGAGGGAAGTCTTGGAAAAGACCTCTCCCAGGTGTGCAAGGCTCTGGGACACAAAGAGCCCAGCAGCATCAGGGAGGGCTACCATTGCTGGAAGTAGCTGGAGTTGAGCAGGTGAAAGGCAGGAGGGTGAGAGCAGAGCTGCAGTGGCTGCTGAACCACAGCTCCATCCCCCAGCACCAGCTTGGTCCTCTTGGAAGCAAGCAGCACAGCTGCAAGGTGACTTCATCTCCCCTGGAATCCCTGAGAGGAGAAGACATCACCCTGCCCTCGGCTGGCCAGGAGGAACTGGTTCCACCAGGGCTCAGTGAAGAAGCAAAATCTGAGTGCCAAGGGAAAGGCAGAGACACAGGGAGCATCTCATGACTGCTTTTGCCATTGGCTGCTTTCACCTCCTCTCCCCCCAAGTCCCTCTCATAAGGACTTCAACTGTTCCCACAGCCAGCATTTTAGTTTGGGCAGACATCCAGCATCATGTAGCAGATCCAAAACAACACCTCACACATTCTTGAAGGTGTGAAAGAAACAACCAAGCTGAATCGTTTCACCACCCTTGGGGTACTAGAGGTGATACCATAGAGTTGCCAAGGAACACACAAGGACATCCACAAACATTTCACGACCACTTTGTTTGAGTCCATTTTGTTATGAAACAGCCATGGGATTGGCCATTAGCTGGAAAGCTGAATATGTAACAGCTCAGAGGCAACCTCTGCCTTGATTTTCTTAGCATACATCCTCAAAAAGGCAGGAATTTTCAGCGAAGACTTAGATTTACATTGTCAAATAAAAGTATTAATAGTCTTTGCATGGATCCTTTACATGAACAATAATGCCAAAGCCTGGAGGATAGGGCTGGTGATAGCATTGCAAGCACCAGGCTACCAACTAGGCCCTGGCCAGGGGCTGACCCACTTGGAAAGGGTATGGAAGCAAATGGACATGAGAGTGGATGTGACATGTGGAAAGCTGGATGTGAGAGGGAATATTGTGAGAAGCTGGCAAAAACTACAGACAGTGCTGCTAGGGCTGGCTGAACCTCTCAGGTGGATAAGGCAGACGTGAGACAGAGTGGAACCACACATAGCTGCAGAGAAGCACTGGGGACATTCTGAGAAATAGGACCTTGCCAGATCATTGTGCATGGTAAACTTACTAGTTTAAGGCTGAGATAACCTAACTAGCACTATCAGTGATACCAAATTCAGGCATGGGTATGGCAAAACTAGTTTTAGAGGAAAAAATAGTTTGGTGCAGGTTGTCTGTTTAGAACTGAGACACAGAAAGGGAGAAAAGAAGAAGAGGGGTCAAGAAACACAGAAATGGAGAAGACATACAATTCATGTGGCTGAGTGTTTCTGGAGATTCTTTTCAAGTAGTTCTATGATTGATCACTTCATCTGGAGACAGACAATAAACCAAACCCCTTGCTCTGGACAAGCCATAAGAGTCAAACCTTGTTCTTCCCCAGGCAGAGGAGAGGAGCTGGCAGTTCAGAAGTGCTTTTGCTTGCTGACAAGTAAACATCTGGATGTACAGACCAAGCATCCTGGCATTACCATGTTGGTGCCAGCAACTGCCCATCATTTAGTGACAGACAGGCTTTAAGATTTTTCTAGTTTTTTGGTTTTCGGTTGAGATAATACAGATGAACTCTTGGGACTAAAAGAAGTGCCTTGTCAACCTTCAGACTCATGGTCTACATCCAAGAGAATTGTATTTCAGGAAAAAAATTGCACTGAGAAGTCAGTATTTCCTCTCCTCTGCCTTTGTGCAAGCACTAATTAGGAAACACAAAATATGCAACAAGCTTGTCTCTCAAGTGGTACTTAGCAGTTCTGCAAGCACTCCCAGCAGAAGCTATAAATGCAGACCTCAGAAACATGTCAGGAAAAGCAGTTTACTCAGAATTTACTTAATCTGAGCTTTTGGGCTGAAGGTTTGATAGTCTTTTTTTACTGTAATTAGTCAACCCATGTCCAAAACACGTTTTGACTTTAAGATCCACAACATTGCATTCACCATTCCCCGGATCACCTATAAACCAGCAGAGAGCAGAGACTGCTTTTCATAATTTCCCCATATTGGTTTTTGCCATACCAGTACAATTCTGTGCTGCAGCCAGACCAGCACAACTTGTGTGCTGACCAGCTAAGGGACGGTGATGAACAACCCACTGGAGACTGAGCTGTGAGACATCTTTCCTTGGCCTGAATACTGAGGAGTCAATTTGTCCTCATGGCCTTTCCTTTATGTGCCCAGGCCTCCTTCCCTTGGCAGGTCCAGACTTTGTGCTAGCTTAGACCTTGTGCAGGGAAGCCAATAACCCTCACGACCCAGAGTTTCAGCTTTTCTTTCCTAGAGCAGACTTGTCTCTGTCACTCCAGAGCTCCTGTTTACTTGTCCACTGCTGTAACCTCTTCTGAAAGCAGCTTTTCCTCCAGTCTCACCACAAGCAGAATAAGTTACTCTGATTCTGTATCTGAGAGCACTTGGTAAAACTCCAGTGTTGCCAAGACACTGGCAAGGGGCTCAGAGAAGTCAAATATTTTGCTGAATGCTCTCTTGCAGACCAGGATTAGAGTCACAGAATGGCTTAGGTCGGAAGGGCCCTTAGAGATCATCTACTCCAACATCCCTGCTGTGGGCAGGGACTCCTCCCACCAGACCAGGTTGCTCAAGGCCTCATCCAACCTGGCCTTGAACACTTCCAGGGAGGGGGCAGCCACAGCTTCTCTAGGCAACCTGTTCCAGAGTCTCACCACCCTCATGCTAATGAACTACTTCTTAATATCCAGTCTAAACCTATTCTCCTTCAGTTTAAGTCCATTTCCCCTTGTCCTGTCGCTGGACAGTCCTATGAAAAGTCCCTCTCCAACCTTCCTGCAGGTTCCCTTCAGGTATTGGAAACATGTACAAAGCTGGACTCAGTATATCAACAAATATTATAACCAATATCCACTGCAGCAGCGTTTATGAGAAAGCAAAGGAAAGCTGGTAACCTTCAACACATTTAGCAAAGAGAATCACCATGAAGAATTCTGCACAATTTGAACTACTCATATAGTTGACTTTTTATTTAGCTGTAAGCAACATCCCTTTTGGCCACCCTACGGTTTTTTTCCCCACTGTAAAGGAGATTTTTCAATACTGTTACCTTGGTCTGGGAGAAGGGTAGGTTTCTCCTTTTGTCCTATCAAGCTCTCTTCTCATATAAAAGAGAAATGTCAGGCAGACAAGTTCATCATCAGTCACATCTGCTTCCAGAGCAGACCTCTTCTGGTTAAGCAGTGAGACAAATCTGAAGACATGGTTCATGCACCTCAGCATGGTCAGCACCTTTGCTAAAGTCACAGTGTCCAACAACCAAGACCCTTCACCACCACCCTTGTCAGGCACTGATGCCATGCTAAGTACCATGCTAAGTACTGGAAAAGAGGTACATACATGTAAGGCTTATGAACTTTACAGTCTGTCTTTCCACCAGTTTCTCAGGAAGCCTGAGAACATCTACACTTATCGAAGACTCTACAAGAAAGGGGGATTTTTTTTTACCACAGGAGCATATTTCATGTGCAATATCAATTCACAGTGGTCTGAGGATTCTGTATCAATTTGAGGTAGACCTATGGTCTTAAGTTTAACACAACAGACTGGGAAGCTTTTAGCTGTCCCATTTTCACTGTCTGCGAATTATTGACCTTCCATTAGCCCCTATCTCCTCCACTCTTGAAGCAAAGCAACTCAACATAACCTTCCTGGGTGCTACGGGAGTTAGTGGCTATAAAGCAAGATCTTGCACAAAAAATGTAGGAAGTCACAAAAAATCAGTATTTTAGCTCAGTTGTCAGCTGACAAACATTAGCAGAGCAGGTGCTGGTGGCATGGCAACAAACCAGTACTGTCCTGCTATCCAGGCAGCTCTGAGATGGAGAGCCTTAGGTTTTCAGAGCTGTCATGATGGGGTGGCCTCAAGGACACCCCACAGGGGGTAACAGCAGGGGCATGAGCAGATGCCTCTTGAAATAATTACTCCACCCAAATGGAGGCAGAAGAGTGTGTGCATGGGGGGAAATTTAAAAAAAAAATAAATCCAGTGAGGAATGGTTTAAAAGTATGAATAGCAATTGCCTGAGTACATGCACCACTGCATGGGACTCAGATGCTGGGAAACAGCAATGCTCTAGCAAACACCATACCCTTTCCTGAAAACTTCAGAAAACCAGTATCTTGCCTGGGGCAACAAGGCTAACTTGTTCTTCTGTAAAACATCACATTCACCTTGGCAAGAATAACCATTAGAGAATTATTGAAATGAGTTAAACATTATTTCTTATTATTTTTAAATTAAATACTGTGAGCAGTTCATAGGAAGGAAGTCTTTTCAGCATCATCTTTCTCAAGGGTAGATGTACTCCATAAGGATAGAAAACATCACTTTTGGAAAGAGCTGTCAGGCATGCAGGTTGCAATGCAACTACCATTTGTCCAGAAGTTAAGTGATTCACCCTCTGGAGTCCTCCTGGTCCCAGGCTGGATTGACATGAATGGCCTCAGCTGGGTATCCAACCTCTGAGAAGCTTGTTAGGCAGGAAGAACCCCATCTCAGGAGTTGCAAGGTTGAACTCTCCCAGACATACACTGGATAAAGCTTGTGACATTATTTCTTGCTTCTTACCAGTCTAGCTCCTACTAGGCTTAACAGAAAAGACAACAGTGTAGCTGTGGGCAAAAGTGTTACTAAGTCATATCAGCACTTACAGCATACCTTTCCCACATAGCCACTGCTGAGATTTACCAGAAAACCATCTGTAATTGCCACAATCAGAACCAAAGGCAAAACGTCCACTGCCCAAGTGTGGTAATTATCCATTTGACCTCAACCTCACAACACCCCATGAAGGCAGTGACTGCTGCCACCAGGCTTTTCACAAAAGGATGCTGAACTAGCCTGTCACATAAGTACAGGTTACTGAGGAAAATAAATAGTTAATTTTCCAACAGCAATTAAGTAAGCTCAGCTCTGAATTTGAGATGAGATTTCTGGGTTTCTTCATGGCTTCTGTGCTGACATTTCATGTCTCCTCCTCACCCTCTGCTTCTCTCCCAGCCAGAACAGCTTAGCAAGGGGATGGATGGTCCACCCTGCCTCCCACACAGCTCTCTGAACTTCCTAACTAGTACCAGTGCCAACACCCTTTTCACCAGACCAGCAAGAATTCAGCCTCACCTTCACATCCACAGGGGTGTTTGCAGTTAAAATAACTTTTATTGTTGTTATGTGACATCCAAGTCTTTGGGTTGCAGTGGTCTATGGAGTGCAAAGCTGGGAATCTCAGCAGGCCATCTGCACAGCACCCATGCCACGTTGCCCAAGCCACAAGACAGGCAGGAAAAGGGTTCCCATCAAAGGAGAGAGTTTAACAAAGTCCAGCAGAGGCACTGGTATTCACAATAGTCCTCATTAAGGTCTGTTCTACCCTTCCCATAATTTTCCTGAGTAGGAGAAAAGATGAATAACCTCTCCTGCTTTCTGCACTCAACTCCTCTGTTTGAATGCAGAGGGCCAGGCTGGCACAGGGAACATAATATTAGAGCATCTAGCCTCATGCTTGGTAAATTAGGCCCATTAAACAACTCCCTGTCTGTATGTATCACCTTACATATAGAGTACATGTTGATGAAGGGGGATTTTTGCACGCTGAATAACATCCATATGTTACCCAGGAGATATTTCCTGTTCTCAGTGCTGCAGTGTCATTAATTTTCCTGCTTTTTTTGACTGTTTATCTCTTGAGCTGAAGTGTCTAGGACCGTGAAAGTCACAGCCAAGAAAGAGTCAGTAATATAAACACCAATATTTATGGTGGGCACCCAGAGAAAAATATTCCACGATGCAATGCCTTGTTTTCCACAAAGCTCAGTTAGGGCTAGGAAGCCTCAGAGTTCTATTCTGCTTCGGGTCCTTCCCATTTTCCTCCGGGCAGTAAGGGCACCTCGAAGCAATGAGGATTTTCTGGTGCTTTAACAATCCCCTTGTCCGCCAGACTTCCTCCTTTCATAGCCCCCATATGCTCCCTCCCTTCTCCCCCAGGGCTAGTTAATATGTGCCAAAGCCTGACACCCTGAATGGTTTCCCAATGCCGACACTAATCACATTTTCAGGAGCAGGTCAGCAGTGAAGGAGCTGAAATTCGTGTGAAAAAGTCCCCAGGATGGCCCCGGTGCCTCACACCTGCGTGTCCTATTCATCTGTGCTGTTTACACATTGTCATCCACAATTAATTCTTTCCAGGGACACTCCACTGCCTGCCCTCCCGTTGCACAGGGACCCCATTCGGAGCTGTTGTGTCTGTTAAATTGAGCATGGGGTGCTGCGATTAAATTAAGTTTTGTGGCTCTTTCTCTCTCCCTTCTTGCCCTTCTCTTTTCTCTCCGTTAATAACGATGCCTGATGGAAGATTGCTGGCACTGAAGTAAAGAGGTAATTACAGGCACTGAAAGTAGGGGAAGAAAAGTTTCTCTGTGGAAATGGGAATGGGGACATCTTTTCTGGCCAGCTAACAGTGCCGTCAGCTCAAGGTGGCAACTGCAGCCCCACGCGATGTCCAGGGTGTGAGAGAGAGAGGAAGGCACAGGGCTGAGCACAAAGGCCTCCCATTGGCAAAGCAAACCAGCAAAATTCTCATCTGTGAGAGTCTGTACCTGCTGGCCTGAATACAGGTTTTCTTCAGACAGTGGCATTTCCATCTTCTGCCACAGCCCAGCAGTGCTTTGCCTGCACAGTTGTGTTTGCACATGTGTGTGGCATACATCAGCCAGACTGCTCTTCTCCCAAGATACCAGACCCAAACACACCAGGAGAGATTCCCTGGGCTAATAGGTTAGTAAGTCACCTCCCCATGCTGACATGCACCTCTGCCGTGGAGTAAAACATGGAATGAGAAGGGATCACTGGAGACAAAGGGAACAGGAATTTAACCAGCTTTTGCAAAACCTCCCCTAGGCAGCAGAATTTTTTGCCAAGTGTGAAGTGGACAACTGGTTTTTATTACTGGGACGTCTGTGAAGTCAAAGAGCCATTTGAGAAGAGAGAACAGAGAGAACAGAAATGTGCGTCTCTCTTAATCAAGTGGATTTGACTTTATCCCTTAATTCAGAATTTACTATCACAATCAGATTGCAGCCCTCCAGCACAACAAAGAGTCCCTGTAGCAAGAAAGGGGACATGGTTTAGCGGTGGGTCATAAGAAATAGGGTATATAGGGCTAGGAGAAGGTTGGACTCTATGATCTTGAAGGTCTTTTCCAGCATGAACAATTCTGTGATTCTATGAAAAGCAGAGTTCAGACCCTTCCAGCCATCTGCCTGCATAAGAGTTATGGCCAAGGTAAAGAGCAACTTCTGTTTGCTGTTTATGTCAGACAAAAAAAAGAGACCTGAGGTTGCCTCTAAGTTCTGAGGCCCCAGTACCTAAGATATGCATTAAACCTAACAAAATTCACTGGCCACAGCCTTTTAAGACTTGAAAAACAGCAGCCTCTCTAATTTTTAGCCTATACAAGAAAATTGCCCCAGCAGAGTGAAAAATCTTCATGTCAGCAATTAAAAAAGCAGCCTCCTCATAAATACTGCTGTAAAATATTGTTGCCTGCACATACAAAATGTGCTGGAAAGCACATGCTACATCCCCCTCTAGTGCTGAACCACTACAGGGTTGCAACCTAATCCTGCTACTGCTATCTTCTGTTTCAGCATAATTTTACAGTCTGTGACCACGTCCCATAAACAAACCAGGAAGGTGGCTGCCACATGTGAAGGCATCTTTATGGGAGGGATGACAGCTCTACAGCAGATGGATTCATAGGGACTGAGTGCTTGAAATCAGTAGAGTTTTAATACCTCCAGAATACTGATGGGAATTCTAGGCAAATCTGTTTTGTTTTGCAAGTCTCCTTATCCATTCTGTGCTTCCATTTAAAAACTAGGGAGCCACGCACATCACATACCTGATAGTGCCCATCTCCTGGCACCACCAGAGTAGTACCTGGGGAAAGCATCCCCTCCAAGAGCACCAGCTATAGTTACCACCCTCCCAGTCATCCTCCATCACAGCAGCCATGGTGGTCTTGCAAGCCTTATTCAGGGAAAGAGCCAATGCTACTAAGACAGAAAGCACCAGCTTTTGGCAGCTGCCTGTAAACCACTGCATTAGCCCCTCTCACCTACAAGGACCACAAGTCTCATCTCAAGCATGCAGGGCAGCATGTTGCATGACCCAGACTCTTCTCTGCTTCCTGAGAATGGAGTTTTTTAAACTATCCCACTTTGGGGTAGTTTCAGCTTGTTTAGCTGGAGAGTGAGGAAGCTAGAAGGAGGCCCGGTGTCAGGGAGAAGATTCTGGGTGATTTTGCTTACTCACAGTTTACAGCACCTGAAGAAGGTCCTGGGGGCTGAAAGCAGAAGCAGGCCAGCTTCAGTGGGTTGCCTGGGTCTAAGTATCTTTCTCAACTGAAGGTGAGAGCAAGGCAGCAGGCATGGTACCAGCACCACGGTCCTATTGCTGTATCTTCTCACCCAGCTGGAACAGCCAGTTTGTACAGTCCTTCCAACCTGACACTGCAGCAACAGCCTGCATTGCCTCCTGACAAAACCAGCAGCACTCAGCAGGAGAAGAGCAGCTGAGCCAGAAGCTGCTTTCTACCAGCCAGCCATGCTGTAGCACCAGCTGCAAACACTCTCCCAGACCTCATTGCTTTATCCAGCCTCAAGGAGAAGCAAGTCTGACCCTTCTTTCCAGGTGGATAAAATTTGCCAAAAACCAGCTGAACACAGGTCTTAATGCTGGAGGCATATGAGCAACCTTAGTGGCAAGTGCTGGCAGCAGCCCTGCCTACAAAAATTTGAAGAGAGGGCTCATATTTAAATTGTTTTCCTGAAGCAGACCTATTAGTACTCTTAATAATATTATAATTACCAGAAATCCTACAAGTTGCCTACCACCCTTCCCTCCCACTGAAGCCAATGAGAGTGGAGGATGTTCAGCAAATTATACTGCTTGTCCAGTTAATAAACAACTTACAGAAGGATGCATCGTTTTGAAGTGCTCTATAAATGTATGTTAATCAATCATTAAATAATTAAGATAACTCTCTGCTGTTTTTCTCTGGCACTCCAACACAAGTTGATAGACGTCCCTATAGCAACAGAGGAGCAGGAGTGGGGCAGGGGGAAGGTAGAGGGAAGGCAGAGGGAAGGCAGGGCTCGGGAGGCGATGCTAGGGCGGGACCTTTGCTCTCCAGCCCTCCAAAAGTCATGCAGGGCAAGCGGAAAGGGGCTGTGAGAGGTGACATGCAGGAAGGAGGCTTTCAATTTTAATGGAGATTCTTACGATGACTGTCTATGCAAATAGGTACATGAAAGAGGAGAGGAAACAGGCTGGGGGAAGGGGGGGGAGAAATTAACCCTGGTTCAGATTTCAAAGCAAAGCCAGGAATAATTTTTGGATCTAAGAATAGTTGCAATGCACCTTGTTCTCCTTGGGCTCAAGCCCTGCATAATCCTTAGGCTCAAGGTCTGAAATTACAGCAGGGGGGTTGGGGGTGGGAAGGGAGGCCAGCCTGCACAGTCCAGGAAATGTGGCTGTACAGGCTGCAGCTCCATCACCTTTATGGCTCCTTTGTGTCACCAAAAGGGACTATTTGACAAAGGACCCAGCCCTATTCTTTGCAGGGCCCTTGCAGTTGTTTTGCAAATGAGATTGCTTGATTGGTGAGCAAAATCAGAGATCTTTTGAAGCTGTTGCCCAGGAAAGGGAGAGGGAGGGGGGTTCAATTATCCCTCACAGTAAGTAGAAGGATCTGCCTGGTCCTATTGAGAGCAGTTGAGAATGAATCAAAGCAACTTTGAAACCACTTTAAGGTAAAATTAATCAGAAATACCAGGAAGAGCCTGCAGCTGCTTCCAGAAAAGAGCAGTCTGCTGTGGTCGTAGGAGAAATTCCCATTCCTGCTGCAGCCCCGTTGCCCTTCTTGGGGACAGCCAGCCCAGAGGCTGCCCTGGCTTCAGTCAGCCCCAAGGAGGCAAGTGGGGGTCTTCAGCTTGTTGGGAAATGCACTCTACCAACACTAAAGGACAGCTTCAATGATAAGACCAGAGGACCAGCCTGCAGCCCTTGAGGAGCTTATTGGTATACATCATGTCAATACCTATGCAGGCACTCAGTAGGAGATTTTTTTTTTTTTTTTTTTTTTTTTTTTTTTTTTTTTTTTTTTTTTTTTTTTTTGTCAGAATCCAGCTTCTGCAACACAAAAAGTGCCTACTGGAAGATGGAGATGCTGCTGACAAGAAACTATGTTTTGTTGAAGGTGAACTGGAATGGAGCACCTCACTTCCACTGCCCCTAAATTTTTTTGTTGTTGTTGTTGTTTTAGTTGAGCTCAGCATCAAAACGATGAAGCTTTCCCAAAAAGGCTTCTCCTCTTTCCTGTGCATGGGGCTTGTGGCTGAGCTGTATTTACTGAGAACAACGTGGACTTTGCCCAAGCTTTATGGGAGCTGGGCAGAGTTCCCAGGGAGCACAGCCCAGAGGAGATAATGGGACCCAAAGCTGAGGAAAGGCTCTGCCTACTTTAATGTTAAGCAGACTTGAAATGAAACGTTTCATGTCAGTTCAACAAATTGAAACGAAACATTCCTACCTCAGAAATGTCAAAATGCTTCACTTTGATCCAAAAAATATCAAAACAGAACACGGAAACATTTCTGGACAGGACTGTTTTAATTCCAGGAAACAATTTTTTTTCTTTTTTTCTTTTCTTTTTTTTTTTCTTTTCTTTTTTTTTTTTTCTTTTCTTTTTTTTTTCTTTTTTTCTTCTCCCCACTTTGTTCTGTTCTGGAAAACAGAAGCAGAAACTCAAAATTTCACATAGCCCAAGACTTAGAGCTGTTGGCCACAGGAGGGACCAGTATTTTTCATATACACCCCCGTGTGTGAGCACCCTCACCCACACACACAGAACATCCAATGTGCCTCTCAGTGGCACCCCTAGACTTCTCTCCAGACCAGTTCCACCACCCCTACAGGTCTCCAGCCCCACTGCTGGAGGATGCCCTACAGCCAGAACAGGTCCCAGGCATTGTACCCAGTTACAAGTGGTGGCTGTCCACAAGGTACCCTAAAACCAGGGTGTTTAGGGCCAACACAGCCATCACTACTGTCACCACAGGGTTCACACACAATCCAGTTCCTTTTAGAGTCCTTCTGGTCTCTGCCAGGGTACACACAGGGTTTGGTCTGACCCATTTCAGACCTCATAGTTTGGTGCCAATGTGAATAGTGAGGAACAGATTTTAAAAAATGTTCTGCTTTGGGGACCAATACTACAAACAGCAGTTACTGAAAGAGAAGAAGGAAGGGTATGGGAGCTTCAGAGCTTCCACATAATTTGACCAGTAATCTTATTTATATGGCTAGGGATTATGGATCTTGTCCCAAGGGCTTGGTTAAGAAACGCACTAATATGTAGAAAGGTGAGAAAACTCCTAACCACTTGCTGCATGCCCAAGGTGGATCCACAGATGTATTTTCACTTCAGTAGATGTAATCCTAACACTGCACCTAGTAACAGCTCAAGAGCTTTGTGTGGACATCACTTAGAATGTTCTTGTCCTCCAGTTGAAGGATGCAAATATGACTGACTGTGTCACCAGCCTCCTGGAGAAAGTGCTCCCCACTCTCTGCCAAGTAAAAAGCCAAACCAAGGAATGAAGTCTTCCCCTTTGCTAAGCCCCACCAAAGCCTTTACCTGCTCTGTGTTTCCCATGGACTTAGTGTAGTCTTCTTTTTTTCCAAAAGCTAAAAGACACCCTAAATTTCAAACAGTCTTTCAGTGTCAATCTCCTCTCCACCATGTACTTCAGACAAGATCCCTTGTTGCCAAGGGGTGGTGTGGGCTCCACACTCCTCTTCTGCCAGACTCTCAGCACCCATTGCTTTGGTTTCTCTGCTGCAGACCCTGCCTTTCCTTGGTGCCTTCATATGGGGGAACTTTTCTGTATCTTGGTCACTTTCTTACTGGGGGAAAATCTTCTTTGCAATATTTACCAGTAGTCATTACTGCAAAAACAGAAACTCTCATCGATCCTGGACCTATACTGTTGTACCAGAAGATATATTTCTCTCATTTGGTATAAATAACCCCTAATAATTCATTCACCGTCTAAGCATGTAAAAATAAACTGTAGAAACAATTCATATTGGATCTACAGCTAAACAAACTCTCTTGGGTTCCACTGTTACCCAAACAGTACCCTCTGGGCTCATTCCCTGTGGGTTGGCAGTAGCTCAGAGCTTGCAGGCTCTCTCAGAAGCTTGGATCTGATGCAAAGTCAGTCTTCTTGCTGAGACCTTGCAGTCTCTTCACTCTGCAGGCTCCTGCAAAAGCCTAAAAAGACATCCAGAGGGCCTTATCCATCACTTGGCTGTCCTGGGCTGCAAGAGAAGAGTGGCTCTGAGATGGGCTGGCTTCCAGGTGGATGATTGTTCCCACCTCCTTGGAACAGCTTGCAGTAGCATACTTGCCAATTGCTGGGATGCATCCCTAAATATAAGAAGGTTTAGAGGCTTTAAAATGTGATGCAGATGATAAAGAGATCTTCCTTTTAGGGATAAAAGTGTAGTGACATTTCATGGAAGCCATATATCACCTCTGAGAACCAAGGAATGCATCGTTTTAAAATTAAAATATAACAAGATAAAATAAAGAATAATCACAGGAACAGAAGAAATTGGCATGTGGGCTATGTTCTGAAAGTCACCCCAGTGAAGCTTGGGATGTGCTCTGTTGCTATCATACCCCCTTGAAGATTACTTCAAGGCTGTACTAACGCATGGATCATGAGTGTAGATGCTACCATGGGCACATGTCTAATCAAATGAGGCCTAATTATGTATATTATCCAATTTTGCACTTGAAGAGCTCTTCAGTGATGATTCTTCTACTCATCTAACAAATAATGTGATTATTCAGTAGGCTTTATATATTTTAATGTTGTGGTTTTGTTCTTTGATAAGGAACCGTCTAGCTAATGAAAAGTGCTTTTCACTTGCAAAGGCATAGCTAATATTAGCAACCAGATTCAGTTCATTATGTTTAATAAGCTAATAAATATATTTAGAACTCTTTGTACTATGCTCAGTCACCTTTAAAAAACACTTCATCATTAGTCACCAAAAATGAAATGGTCTCTTTTTTTCAAGGATGAGAGCACTTTACAAAGTGCAATTAAAGATTATAAATTACAACGCAATTTGCTTTAAAAATAGATTTTAAAATTATGCTGGTCTTTAGCTTTTAGGTTGAAATAAAATTCTTTATATATGTCTCCGATTTACAGGAGAAGCAAGGAATTTTTGAGGAAAATGCCAGAAATAAATTGGTGGTGCTCTTTCTTATGCCCTCACTGTATGAAAAAAGTGTAAAAGAGTGGTGCTTCTCCCACCTTGCTACAATGCTCCCTACACAAGCAGAAAACAGGATTTTCCCGTGACACCCATGAAAAGAGGGAGATTGCCATCAGAATGACAGGGGGGTAGGTAGTGACAGATTCTGCAGAGCTGAGCCAGGCTTTAAATCATCTGTGACAACAAGCTGGGAGACAAGATGGGAGCCTGTCAGACTTGGGTCAGCAGGAATCAAGCTTTTAAGGACATGAGCTGGCAATGTGTGTTTGCAGCCCAGAAATCCAACTGCATCCTGGGCTGCATCAAAAGAAGCCTGGCCAGGAGGCTGCAGGAGGAGATTCTCACCCTCTACTCCACTCTGATGAGACCCACCTGGAGTATTGTGTCCAGTTCTGGAGCCCTCAACACAAGAAGGACATGGAACTGCTGGAGTGAGTGCAGAGGCAGCCCACAAAGATGATCAGAGAGCTGGAGGACCTCTCCTGTGAAGACAGGCTGAGAGAGTTGGGGCTGTTCAGCCTGGAGAAGAGAAGGCTCAGGGGATAGAAGTCTTCCAATACCTGAAGGAGCCTACAGGAAAGCCACGGAGGGACAGTTTATAAGGGTGTGTAGTGATAGGACAGGGGTTAATGTTTTAAAACTAGAAGAGAGTACATTTAGGATAGACATTAGGAAGAAATTCTTTAGTGTGAGGGTAGTGAGAGACTGTAACAAGTCTCCCAGGGAAGTTGTGGCTGCCCTCTCACTGGAAGTGTTCGAGGCCAGGTTGGATGGGGCCTTGAGCAACCTGGTCTCGTGGGAGGTGTCCCTGCCCATGGCATGGGGGACTGGAACTGGATGATCTTTAAGATCACTTTCCACCCAAACTATTCTATGATTCTATGAGCAACCCTACTTGCACTGGTACTGCTGCATAGAGCATCTTGCTTTGCCTCTCTCTCTGCCAAGTCTTCACTTGCATAATCTCCTAAGTATATTTGAGGAAAGGACAGTGAAAGGCCCCTCTGGAATTTGCCACTACCCCATGTTTTACCTTGCATCCCTATCAGACCCACAAAGCTGACAGGAGAAGACACACAGTCATCAGGAGAACATGTAGTTTGAGCAGCCTCTTCCTCCCTCTCTTCCATGCACTGAACAGGTAATGCAAGGAGAAAGAAAGCTTATAAATCACCAGATGCCCAGAAGCACACCACCTTCCGTGTTTTTCTTCTTATTTCTTCCTTCTTTTCTTCAAGGATTCCTCAAGTCTGCAAGAGATGAATATGGAAAACGTGGAGTTAAGATGGTGGGTACAGGAACGAAGGGAATTGCTGAGTTGCAGGGGAACTGGCATAGCAGGATAGCAACCAAACTGTGAGCTCTCTAGTAAAGACTAGCAGCAGAAAAGTGCAAACTACCAGAGACAGCAATGAGCAGGCAAGATGTGGCAAGAGGACTGAGGAAGTATCCAACAAGATGACCAATGTAATGTCCAGATGAGAGAGCTCCAATACAAGCATAAGCTGTGGCAGGTTGGCTTTGGGGAAATTCTTTGGGGAAACCAAATGGTGAACCCAATTGCTCACCAGAGAGAACATGAGGACCTTCTGCTGATGCAGCCCCAGTGCTGGAGGGTGGAAGACCCCCAGATGAGGATCAGTTGCCCAGTATCATCAGCACAGGTACCCTGCCCCAGTCACCAGTCTGATGATTTGTGAGGGCACATCATGCCTGGTGTGGCCACGCTGTGCTGAGAATGGTGGTTCTCCTCCAGACAGCCAGTTAGCATGTGGCTGAGACAGTTTGACTTCTGTTTGTATGGCTGTCACGCTAATGCTTAGGTTAGATGCCAGCTGTGTATAACTGAAGCATTAGTAATATAACATGTAACAGGAGTCAGAATATGGGTATCCTCCTAAAGGATGGGATCACATCACTGAATATTTCCTGTTTTGGTAATAATCCCATACAGCCAGCCCCCTCTCTGTGCAAATTGATCTTGAAGTTCCCAGCTTCATCTGCTCTCTGGTACCAGGCACCACACGGCCTCCCCTCTCACTCCCAGCCCCCACATCATTAAAAATAATTAAACTCTTGTCCCGTGGTGTCCAGGTGTCACAAGACACCTGGTAAGTCTCACCTCTAACTACCCAGTGCAATAGCAGTGCTGCAGATGCTGCCCGTGGGGCTCAGCCCTCTCCCACCCAAGCGTCAGCCAAGCTGCTGGAGGGGCACCCCCAGCTCTTCCCAGCTTCTCAGGGCACAGTAGGGAGCCACAAGTTAATCAGCAGTGCCCTGCCACAGGTCAGCACACACAGCTATCTGTGTTTTCCCTTGTTTGTCATTTTCCATCAGCCTCCATTTTCATCCACATCTCTTTGGTGTACCAATTAATCCAGAGGGTTTTCATTTACTCAGCCTGTACCAACCAGCAATACACAAATACCCCCCACAATCACTGCCAACAGCTCGTAATACATTTTAACTGCTCCTTGCCCTTTGATGTGTTAGCCTTCTGGGCAACATTATCATTACCCTTTATGTACCTCCATAGGTGAACGCAGAGCTACACAGCCACTTGCATGTGCTAAGTGTGAGCTAAGATTTGCTTGTGTTTAAAAATCAATCAAGAATCAGGGCCTCTTTGCTAGCAAAACCCTGAACAAGACCAGAATGAACACCAGTAATATCCTGGGATCTGGAGCTCTTATTTGCAAAATTGATGGGCCAATATAGGAAGGAGCAGAAAAGCCCAAAGGAGGTGTTTACCTAGAGAGAAGCCTTAGTGGGTGAAAGGAGTGCTGGTAGAGTCTGAGAGTGTGAGCACCACATCAGGATAAGCAGATAGCATGCCTTGCATGGTGCTGGAAGTAAAAACATTATTCTAGCTGAAGCAACAGATAAAGCCAAATTCAGGAAAACATAATGGGAAATTTCTAGGGAGCCAGGGGCACTGGAATCCCAGACTGGGACATTCTTCACAACTTCGGAGCCATTTAGTTTCGAGGGCTCTCTTAATGGAAATAGTTACAATTACGTCTCTCAGGGAACATAAATCAGCATGGGTGGCGTCAGGCTGATGGGGCACTGAGCCCAGCTAGGAAAATATGAAAATATTCAAAGCCCTGAAATCTTAGTTGGAGATCGTACAGGTTAACCAAAAGTGTTTCACAGTGACCACACGACTCACAGGTGTGTCACAACAATAAGGGAGCAGGAGAAACAAACTCCGGGCAATAAAACACTGTGTAGGACATAAGTTCCCAGTGGGTGCACACAGTGGGGCCAGTGGGATTTAGAGAGAGCAAAGTCTTTCCTAAGGAGAGTTGTTCTGGCTGTCCCCAGGCCCATCCAGTGAGAAAAGAGATCCTGGCCTTTCCCAGTTAGGTTGTAGCCTCTGAACTTTTCAACTGGTAGTGCCATCTTCTCTGACAAAAGGTGATAAATAGTTCCCACAGTCTCCATGCTTAGCCAATATCTGTAGAACAAAGCTCCGCTCATCTCTGGCCTCCTCTATCCAGAAGCTGATTTTTACATTTTTTTATAATTCAACACTATCTTTGATTGACCAGGCAGTTGATTGAAAGTGTAATTCCCCTGTGGAGTTACAAGGTCTGCAAGCATTGTTCTGCAGACGCACTGGGCTGTGCCCCCACAGCAAAAAAAATGGCATAGAGAACATAGCCAGCCTCTAACCCCTCTAGTTCTGCAAGGAACTCATGCTGGATTAAACTAGAGCTATCCCAAAAAGCTTAGATGGAGGCAGAAGAAGGGGGTGCTTGCAGCATGCTGCTGCATCAGTCCCTAAACCAGGAGTGAGCCCTTCCCCACTCCCCATGCAAGCAGTGGGGAATTAAATAGCTCACCGAGAGAAGCTTTTAAAATGGGTCCAGGGAGGCCCTGGTTTCAAGCAGGGTTTGGGACACCAAACAATAGGCTGCCATTTTGAAGCAGCTAGAGCCCAGGGTGCTGTAAACACTGTCACAGAGTATGATGACCCTTGCTTGCAAAATAAACAGGCCCCTGAGAGTTCATTGTGCGGTGGCTGCTGACATGCAAAGCCAGCAGTGAAAAACATAAACTGTGCTTTCTAAAAATGTAAGAGCAGTGCCTGAGGGAGAGCTGCTCGAGGCAGGCAAAACAGAAGGAAGAGATCGGCGTTGTCACCGCATCCCGGTGGGATTTTCAGGAAGGCGCTGTTTTTCCATGTCTCACCAAGACCAGGGTCATGCTGGAGGAGCATGCAGGAGCCACTGCACGATGCAATCAAGCCTCCCAAAGGCAAGAGACCCTTCCTTTCATGAAAACTCAGAGGAGATTGCATCCTCTGGGGTTGTTCAGTCTGGAGAAGAGGAGACTCAGGGGAGACCCCATCACTCTCTACAACTCCCTGAAAGGAGGGTGTAGCCAGGGGGGGGGTTGGTCTCTTCTCCCAGGCAGTTCTCAGTAAGACAAGAAGGCATGGGCTTAAGATCTGTCAGGGGAGGTTTAGGTTGGCTATTAGGAGAAAATTCTTTACAGAGAGGGTGATAACGCATTGGAATGGGCTGCCCAGGGAGGTAGAGGATCCTCCATCCCTGGACAACTCAGTGCCATGGTCTGGGAACCATGGAGGTAGTGGATCAAGAGTTGGACTTGATGATCTCAGAGGTCCTTTACAACCTGGCTGATCTGTGATCCCTCCAGCAAGTTTTGCAGTTAGAGATAATCCTCTAAGCCAAACCATTAACTAGGAGAGGAGGGGCTGTGCACCCTGGCTGCAAGTCAGTGGGGAACAAGGGGTGCTGCTGCCCCTGGTGAGTTCCCCAGAACCTTTCTCAGCAAGACAGTGGGCTTCGAGGCCTTGGAGAAGTTCTGCTGCCTGGCAGAGCACATGGCCAGGAGGACTCACACAGAGCAGCCTGGTGTCTGTCAGCAGAACAATCCTAGCCACCACCTCCTCCAACTGCTCTTCCCAAGTCTCCAGAGATAGAAAGGGCTCCTCAGCCAGAGAAGAGACCAGCTAAGAAAAAGGGGCAGAAATGGTTGAAGTATCTAGTAAGTAAAATTCCCACTAGAAAAACATGATCTGGGCAGAGAAGAGCATCCTTTCCACCCCACGTACTACAGAGAATTCCAGCTTAAAAATCACAGGGGTTTTTGTTATGGCTTAACAGAAAACTATAAATGTTTGAGATTTTCCTAATTTCACCCTATTTTCTTGAACTTTATGATCACATTTTCAGACTTTTTCTCCAGATCCCTAAGGGCCACAAATGTCTACATTTTTATTAGAAAATAAAGATGAGAAGCTCACCTAATGCTCACAGCTTTGGAGCAAACAGCAAAGATCAAAAGATCTACATTGAAAAAGGATAAATGGAAACACTGGAGATCTCAAAAATTAACATCCTGCAATATACATCTCTTACCATTTTTTCTCCAGTATTATGCAAAAACAATATTAGAGGATATTTGCCATTTTAACAAACATCTCATTACTCAAGTACTTTATTTGCCAGCATGAAGAGCAGACGTTCAGTGACAGACCCTATGAAGAGAGGCTGAGGGAGCTGGAGGTGTTCAGCCTGAAGAAGAAGAGGCTCAGGGGAGACCTCATCACTCTCTACAACTCCCTGAAAGGAGGGGGTAGCCAGGGGGGGGTTGGTCTCTTTTCCCAGACGACTTTCAACAAGACAAGAGGGCATGGTCTTAAGTTGTGCCAGGGGAAGTTTAGGTTAGATATTAGAAAGAATTTCTTTACAGAGAGGGTGATCAAGCATTGGAATGGGCTGCCCAGTGAAGTGGTGGATTCTCCGTCCCTGGAGATACTTAAAAAGAGACCGGATGTGGCACTCGGTGCCATGGTCTTGCAACCGCAGGGGTGGATCAAGGGTTGGACTTGATGATCTCTGAGGTCCCTTCCAACCCAGCCAATTCTATGATTCTATGATTTTGCCCCGAAGACAAATATTGCCTCCAGCCCAGGGCATTAGAAAAATTCAAACTGAGGCTGCTATCCCTGAGTAAGGGGACCAGAGAAGCACACGGTTCCCAAGAGCACATGGTGAGCTCAAGGTTGCTGCTGGCCGTGAGGCAAGGAAGGTTGGAAAACATTATCCAAGGTCAATCCCAGAACTGACTTTACATCTTTAGCCTGATCCATACAGAACCTTATTGCCCAAAAAGAACAGGTGGGCGCAACGAAATTTACTTCTCTCATCTCTGAAGGTGCTGAAAGAACTGCCGTCTTTACAGGCCTCCTTGTGTTAAAGGGCTGGTAAGACTCTGGTAAATGTATCAGCCTGTAACGAGTTCAGTGATTCTCCAAGATTAAAGGCTGATCTGAGTGAGGTCTCACTGCTATGCCTCTTGAAAGGATCTGGCTTGTAACAGCCTGATTATTGATTGCTGCCTTTTAGAGAACCTGATACTTGCCTTCACACTGTTAGCTTTGTTTACTGTAGCACTTGCTGAAACATCCTCTTGTAGAGATAATGGCTTCCTTTGATTGCTGTCAGAATGAGCAAATGGAAATAAAAACATGCCACTAATAATTTTGTCCTGCTCTAATTAAAGCAAGACAAAGGCATTGCAGTGCTGGGTTTGGCTCACCATTGCCCCAGTGCTTGGACAAGCCTGAGCACTGGGGCTGACCACAGGAATGCCAATAACCCAAAGACAACAGTGCCTAATGCACCAGTGGAACTTTAAACCATGAGGTTTCCATCAGCCCCAAAACTCAGCAAAACATCCGGGAGGACAAAGAATAAGTTTGGCTCCTGGGCTGGAATTCAGATGCTCAGAGGTGCTGCTCTAGGAAGAGCTCAGCCCATGTGGGCCTAAGGAGCTGCTAAAGGTGAAAGCAGATCGGAAAAGTACACAAATAAACAAGGATTTTTCACCAGTCCTCTTGAGCTCTTCAAGGCTCATCTGCACTGTGCGGAAAGGTTAATGGCTCAGTTCAGGCAGGAGGCAACAGAATTTCAGCAGAGCAGTGTACATGAGGCAGAAATTTGTTGCCTGTGTTCTACAGCAGAGGTAAGCAAGAAAATATATCCAGCTCTGCAAGTGAGCACCATAACCTCTGCACGTCCTGCTTCTTCAGGCTGGACCAGAGTCCCATCTCAGTGGTACAGGTTGAGGAAAAAGGAAACAAAATAAACATGGAAAAAAGAGAAAAAAATGGCCTCAAACTCAAACTAAAAAATGGTGGCATAACCACATCACTGAGCACTCACATAACTTACCCTTTAAGCATGCAAGTGACCATCTCCAAGTCCTGCTGTGCAGCCATATATATTTATTTAGGATTACTCCACTGATGAATGATGGGTCACATGAGAGACTGGTCAGCAGTTCAGGACTGACACAGGGATAGCCAGGCTTCAAACATGGTTTCAGGTGTCCCATCTCAGCCACAGTGCTGCCTCTTGAAGCCCTACCATCCCTCATGCTTACTGGTGATAGTCCCTGGAGCCAACATGCTTGAGCACCCTGGTGTGCCATGGGAGCCATGCTTTTCAGTCTTCTGTGACTGCTGAGAGTCAAAGCATGCTTTAAAGAAAACCTTTCAGTAGCAACAATATGCTCTGCTCGTCCCTTATTAAGCTTAGATTGTTTCAGGAGCTTTACCCACTCCTTTTCCAACACAGAAGATGGTGATAAAGAAGGGAGCAAGATCTAGACTAACCTCAGCCATCCTCTCAATTACTTTCTTGGGCCTGAGCCTTATGAAAAAGGGCAGTGTGGCTTCTGCAGCCATTTCTGCTTCTCAGATAGCTCTTCACTGCTGAGCAAGCTATCATGTCCTCTTCTTGAAGGTCCTAACACACCTACAGGAGAGAGAGAAAGCTGATTTTCAGCACACTCTACAGCTTCCCTGCAAAGTCCAGGAGTAACCACAAGAGTAAGAGAAGAGAGGCAATGTGACTTCCAGTCAGTGATGCAAGGATGCCAAAGGAGCAGGCAAGAAGCAAGCAAGGCAAGGGGTCTCCACAGTGACAGCACCATTTTTCTCCTTATTAACCCTGAAACTCCAAAGCATCAGCTTGGCCCTGCAAGGCCAGGTATGCACCTCTTTTTTAGACTGCATTACTTAAATTATTTTTTTCTTTTTGGTTTCCAAAAGAGATTTTTCCTCCTCATGCTGGCTGAGGATGGTGGCCAGTGGAATCACAACAGAGCTGGCAAACAAGAGGATATGGGGGTTAGCATGATGACAGATAATTGAGCCAAATTGATTCACAGGTGAGGAAAAAAGTTTCCAGGCCACTAAAGCTGCTTGGTTACTAGATGGAATATTGTCCCAGAACTTAAGGAGAGTCTCCAAAATCATGTCAGGGCCTAGACTTTGCTGTCATCCCACTGATGCTTGCATAGGCTCTGAGAAACATGGGATGCTCCCTCTGGCACTCAGTGTGTGCTGAGAGGCAATCTGCTGGACAAGTCTCCCATACACCTACCTAGGGGATTATTTATAAGATTAAATCCTGGCAGTATTTTCCATGCCTCCTCCTCAACAATGAAATTGCTCTCCCTCGATAGGGAAATTTGGCTGCCTTTTAGATTGTAGCACGGGAAGCAACAGGAGGGGAAAGACAGTCATAAGTCTGCCTCTTCACAGACATCCTGGTCCTCACTTGAGGTTTGCATATGGGTCTTGGACTCTTTCAGTAACCCTTGGCTATTCCTGATTGCTGTTTCTTGCTTCCCACCTTCCTAGTCATCTCCTTTATTAAATCTTCATGCCCCTCAGGCAGGAAGAAGGGCTCCTTCATGTCACTAACAGAACAGTTCAAAGCTAGAGGATCAGAACTCGAGCACAACATACTCAATGATGTTATTTTAAAAGATAAGCTTGGATACAAAGCTCAGTCTTACCTCAGCTCGGGGTGCAATTGCTCTTCACAGGTGTACAGCATTCCAGCTGGAAGCTGGGCAAGGGGCTAGGGAACCTTCTGCTCCCCCAAGCTTGTACCAAAGGGGCTTCTCACCTGGCCCAGAGACCACACAGCAGTTTCTGAATAATCATCACCTTGCAGAGGCTGGAAGAACAGCAGACAAGGCTTGTTTTTTGCAAGAGCAAATAGTTATGGCTAAGTGGACTGGATACACGCATAAGGAGAATCCTTCTGGCCTGCCCAACAGCATTTTACCAAAGTTTCAAGGAAAGTTAAGCTGCCAAATTTTTATGAATCTGTATTTGGCATCTGGTCTCAAGTAAATGAAACAGTCCACATTAAGTAGACCCATTAATTACATAGTTAAGAAGTGACTACAATAGATGATAAACAATATCTCTTTCCCCATGGGGAAAAATAAGCATCACTGGCATGACCACACT
This sequence comes from Heliangelus exortis, assembly GCF_036169615.1. Taxonomy (NCBI): domain Eukaryota; kingdom Metazoa; phylum Chordata; class Aves; order Apodiformes; family Trochilidae; genus Heliangelus; species Heliangelus exortis. The sequence continues at coordinate 34,117,310 of NC_092426.1, read as the reverse complement.
TCCTTCTGTGAACTGCCCTCCAAAAAATGTCCAACCTCAAGATGAACCCGCTCCAACACCACACTGACACCCTTCCTGCAGGCAGGGATAGCAAAAGCTAGAAGCACTGCTGTATCTGGGAACATGGGGTCCTCTCAGTGTTCCCGTCAAACAATGCAAGGGTCCCCCTCTTATCAGCAGGGGGGCTTCTACCCCATGCCTGCAGGCTGTTCCCCACCAAGGGAAAATAAAGCCTCTCCCACCACCTTGTACTGGCTGCTATGGTTACTTGAGAAAAACCTAGCAGATACCAAATAGGACACACATCCAAGGCAACCTGTGTTCGCTAACTGTAAAAAGCATCCCTCTCTAGAAGTGGAGCAGTAGTAACACCACTGAAAGGATGGGGCAGGATCCTTCCCTGCCACCAAAACCCTTTGGCATTTCATAGTGCTGGTGGAAATCCTTCCTCTAGAAGTTAGGTGGAAGAGGCCATGGACCAAGAAGTTGGCCTCGCTACCTGAAGTGCCTCATTCATGTTCTTGGGAATAGTTTTCCCTTCTCCTTAGTACCCACACTGCTCAAGACATGAGCAATGCCCACCTGGCCAGCAAGCTCCAATTTAAAATGACTTCATAGAGTTTTCACAGTTGGAAGGGACCTCTAAGATCATCCAGTTCCAACCCACCTGCCAGGGGCAGGGACACCTCCTGCTAGATCATGATGCTGAGAGCCCTGTCCAGCCTGGCCTTAAAAACTTCCAGGGATGGATGGGGCTTCCACCACCTCTCTGGGCGACCTGTGCCAGTGTCTCACCACCCTCATGGTGAAGAACTTCTTCCTAACTTCCAGTCTAAATCTCCCCTCCTCTAGTTTGAATCCATTTCTCCTAGTCCTATCTCTACCTGACATCCAAAAAAAAGTCCTTCTCTGGCTTTCTTGTAGGCCCCCTTCAGATGCTGGAAGGCTACAGTAAGGTCTCCTCAGAGCCTTCTCTCCAGACTGAACAACCCCAGCTCTCTCAGTCTGTATTCACAGGGACTTCCCTCAAATGAAGAAGAGGCATCAGAATTAAGCTTGTTTTTCACTACTGACTGACACTGCCACATCCCCTTCCAGGTCTCTGGCTGAGAAAAAGCTGTCAGAAAATCACAGGAGGGTGCACTGTCCCCTCCTCAGGCTGTTTAAAATAAGCATCACTAAACCAGACAGATGCTGGCGCTGTGTCTCAGCAGGCGCTAATTTAGCCCATACGGAGTGCTCTTACATCATTTGCTCTGGGCACAGCTACATTGTGAAATTAATTATTTTCCTATCAAACAAAATTCTCTAAGATGGCAGTCATGGGTTTTTGAGCCTGACAGATGCTTTTGAATGAGATTTGAATGAATAAAACCAACTCTGACTCCTGACTGCGCCCAGGACGGCTAAAGGGAAGCATTGCTGGGGCAAGGAGCGGGCAAGGACCAGGGGTGGGAGACAGGGCACAGCTGCCACCAGGAAGGCAGGGATGCAATGTCCCAGCCACAGGGCACTGGGACAGGACCCCATCTATGCCAGGACAGCACTGCAGACACATCTGGGCAGTGATCATCCCATAGCCCGTCCTGGGTACACCCCGGTGGCTGCAGGAGGTCTCATGGCAGAGCTTCCAGGGAGCCATCAGGGCCGTCCTGAGCTGAGGGAGCCTCCCCAGCCCCTGTCCTGCTCCAGATGTGCCCCTTCCCTGAGCCATTGCAATATGGAGCAATATGGCACGGCAACAAGATGGCAGCCAGAACAGAAGAGGGGAGTGTGGCCATTACAGTGGCATCAGGCTGCAGCTGCCCTGGGCAAGGGTATGTGGTAGCTTGTCCCCAAGCTGCTCCATGCCAGGTGGGGGGTGGTTTGCTTTGTGAGACAAGCCCCTTGAATTTGTCCTCATTTCTGACTCTATCACAGTGGTCTCAGGCACAAGGAGAACCAAAACTACCACCTTAAACACAAAACTTTCCCCATTACAGGGCAGACCAGACATATTTCACCTGGGGACATCCCATTTAAGTGGGCTGCATCCTCAGATGATGATGATGATGATTGAAGTGAGAAGAACATGAGTAAGACCAAAACTCTGGCCTAGGGGAGCCATTGCTGGAAAAAGCCATGGCATGGAGTTCCTCCAGAAGCTTTCCCTCTTCCGCCCCTTGACAGCAGCTCCAGCACAGAGCACACCATGTGGGCAGCACAGAATCAGCCAGGTTGGAAAGGACCTCTGAGATTGTCAAGTCCAACCCTTGAACTACTATACTATGGTTACCAGACCATGGCACTGAGTGCCACATCAGTCTCTTCTTAAAAACCTCCACCACCTCCCTGGGCAGCCCATTCCAATGCCTGATCACCCTCTCTGTAAAGATTTTTTTCCTAATATCCAACCTAAACTTCCCCTGGCAGAGCTTAAGACCATGTCCTCCTGTCTTACTGAGAGCTATGGTGGGCAAATTGCATCAGACACAGAGAGAAATGAGGAAACCCCTTACTTGTACAGTAAGAAAACCTTACCTGAGCAAACTATGGTCACCAGATGCCAAGGTCATGCCTCAGATTGTGGGCCAACATGGTGTGAAGTCTGTCACAAATTAAGTTGTTGCTGCTCTTATCAGATACGTCTGCTGAAGTGTGGACTTTGGGTAGCAACTCTGCTGAGCCCAAGTTATCTCAAAGTCTGTAAAAACACAGAAGATATTACGATCCCAGCTGCAAACTGGACCTCAGCTCCTCAGCAACAAAAAGAGCATATGAGCCATTTCATATTTATCCAGGGAAGTTATAAAAGCACTGACATGCTCAGTGTTTTAAAATAAAAAAAAAATTGTGGGTTTTTTTTTTAATGTATGTTATTTGTGGGTTGTTGTTTTGTTTTTTTTTTAATATATCTAATTTAATGCCTCATACTTGTTAAGAATCCTGTGCTGCCTTTTTTATTGGACTATATGTCTGATCTGGGGAGTAGCTGACTTAATAAAAATTATCTAAGTGATGGAACCTTGGGTGAGACTTTGTTATCCGAGGTGTTTTTATCCCAGAGAGCAACCAGGCTCTGGGCATGCAACCACTGCCCTCAAGTGGCATAAGCTGTGCAGGACCTCTCGGGGAGCTCCTCGGCTTTACACTGAGCAAGGGCACAGGCAAAGGCCTTTGAGAACAGAGCAAGTTGTTCGACAATGATTATTTGAGGGTGGTGAGACACTGGCACAGGTTGCCCGAGGAAGCTGTGGCTGCCCCATCCCTGGAAGTGTTCAAGGCCAGGTTGGATGGGGCTGTGAGCAAGCTGGTCTGGTGGGAGGTGTCCCTGTCCATGCAGGGGGGGTTGGAACTTGATGATCTTTAAGGTCCTTTCCATACCAAAGCATTCTAAGATTCTATGATTCTACGATTTGGGGAATGAAGGAGCAAAAAAGGAGACCATTTGAAGAACCTCTAGAAATTTACCTTTATATAACTGAGTCTGGAAAGCAGCCAAAGGAAGGAAAAAGCAGGTGTTGACAAGGGATGAAACTAGGAGCTTGCTCGCCAAGCAGGTGGCTTTGTGAAGGCCAAAGCATCTGCCAAGCCAAGGTAGGTGAAGTACCCATGAGGTCAGCAGCAGCCCATGGTGGGCTACCAGCAGCACATTGTGCACCACCCAGGCCCCACTGCCCACCACCATGGGAGACTGGTCCTTCCATGGTGCTCCCACCACAGCACCAAGATGGAGCTTTAGAGCCAAGATGCAGCTCTTTGGCCATGGTTGAACGCACACCTCCATCTCCATTGCCCCTGTAAAACAACTGGATATCCCAGCATGAATACGAGTGAAATAATGAGCCTAATTTTTTCTCCTTCTCTTGACCAGTCCCTCCCTTGGCTCCTGTGGCTTTTCCTGTGTCAGCTACAGGGAACCAGCAGGAATGCTTGAAGAACAAACAACTAGCAGGCATTTTTAAAATTATTGGGGTAGCTGAAACATTCTCCTACAGCTCTGCAAAGACAAAGGGTAAGAGCATTACAACATCATTGTTCTAAAATCCTGAACTGCAATGAGCTTGTGGGGGAAGGGGGGGTCTGGGTGCTGCCGAGGCAGTGACACCTATAAATCCCTGATTGTTTGACTTGACCCTTCTCACATCTTCTGACAAAGTTCAGTGTGCAGCTAAAAGGCATACACAGTGAAAACAAGCGCTTCCTTTAGGAAGGCAAGGATTTGCAGGAGAAAAACCTGAAGGGGTGGAGAGAAAAGAGAGCAGGAATTCCTGTGGTCTTTGTCCTCGTGTTGTCTCTTCATTCCTATGGGCCTTGCCCATGTGCTACTCGGTAGCCCTTACCTGTGCCTGGAAGATACCCAAGAAAAGATGAAACACAATCAGTACTGCAGGCCACCTCCTCCTACTTGCTTAGTCAGGGGGCCAGCAGTGAGGCTTGGCAGTGTTTGCCACCATGGTGACAGAGAGATCTCAAAGCACCACCTGCAATCTTCAGGGAAGGTCCTTGTCCCCAGGCATGACCGTGTGGTGCTCACAAGGGGGTCGGAGAAGCTGCAGACACAGACAGGCAGAGCCATCAGGAGCTGCTGTTGCAGGTCTGTCCCACACCACTGCAGCCATCACTCCTCCCTGCCTGGTGGGGGATGCCTCAGATGGGCTCCAGAGCTGCTCTCAGTGGTGCTTTTCCATCCTGGCTGCCAGCCTGGAAAACAAAGTTCCCAACCAAAGCGAGAGCAAGTGGGGAGGAATGGAATCCCACATTCCTGCCTGCTGCCAGCAGCGTTTCCAGGCAATGGGGCTGGAGAGGCTGAGCCTGCTGAGCTCCCAGATGAATAGGAGGAAAGGACACATTGCTGCAATGCTATAATGCCCTTCAGGAAAAGGATTAGAGCTTGGCCATAGTGTAGCAAACCTCCCTGGCTAAAATCCCTTCCCCGGTCCTGGACCAGAGAGAAAAAGACTGCAGACCTATAACATAACTATCATATAACAATTTTGCTTTCTGAAAGGTGCCTTTAGACCCAGGCTTCATATACTGCAAGTAGAGAACAGGATTTTGCTAAGAGAGAAAGACTTCCTTGAAGCAGAAGGACTGAAGAGTGCTATCACTCACCAAGCTCAGCAAGGAAGAGATGGAGCAGCAGGTAATCTCTCTGAAGCCTCCTACAACCAAATCCACAGACACATAAGGTAACAGCATTCACTTTGTCCATGCTAAAAGCTGCCTATTTGGCTTTGCTTAGAGAGCTTGGGCAATGCCTGCACCCCTCACTGGATCATGGTGCAGGGCACCTCAGGTCCTGAAAGCAGCACTGCAAGCAAGCACAGATTTGCATTGCAGAGGTTGGTTGAGACTCCTGGCATACAGAACCTTCTCTGGGAATCCTGGTTTGGATCAATTATGAAAATATTTGCCCAAAGAGAAATCCTCCACATTTTCCAGACAAACAATATTTTGTAAGCAACTTCCTACCTTGCTCTCCTTTGTTGGCCTCAGTGTTAACCTCATGTTCTTTTGCTACAAGCAGCACTAAAGGGCCTCCTAGGCCAACCAGTGATGTAACCAAACAGACCCCAGATTTAAAAACAAACAAGCAAATAAACAGACAAAACCAAAAAAAGACACAAACCAACAAAGACAAGACAAACGAAGTGGTCACCCTATTGTTCTCAGAGGTCTAGGCCAGGGCAAGTCACATCACATCAATGAGATATCTACCCAGCAGAAGGCACTAGATTACTAAGCACACATTCATGCCTGGAATCATCTTCAGGATTCCTTTGTACATCAGGCATTTAAAGAGCAAAAAGGAAATCCAGACAACCAATTACACCATTGTCTAGCTCCAGAGCTACCTAGAGAGTTGCTTACAGCTTTGTAAACCTGTTTTTCATAGTTTCTTTCACTAAGGCTTCATCTCAGAGAAACTGGAACAGAGCACAGCATGTACTGGGAGCCAAGACTCAATAACACACCTGATAAAATGACATCAGGAATCACTAACTTCCAAGAAGCATAGGAAACCAGGAGTCAAGCTAGAGAAGAGACAGGAGGACCAGAGCTCTTCAAATGTTCCCTTACCCAGCATAGGGCAATGATGACTGGACTGTTTCAAAAGAAAATGTAAAAGCTTATCACGAGAGGTGACCTATGCTGGCCCAGATGATCCTTGGGTCATGCTCCTTTCTGCTAACACCACTTTTCCATTTATCTTCTCTACAAAAGAGGAAGACAGTAGAGACTTGCTTTTAAAACACACCCAGGGAACTTAACTGCCAACTTAACTGTGCATCCTGCTTTCCATAATTCCCCAGTTCCTTTATCTGCTGAACCACCAGACACCAATGAGATGATCTGGAAATGTAGCCACCACCTTCCATACCTGCTGTAGGCAGGTTCTACCTTTGAGTAAAGTGGTTTCCTCCTCACCTGCTAGGAGTGGACTAGACCCACAAAGGAACCTGGACAATGTGACACATAACAAGTGGCTGCTGGAGAAAGCACCAGTCATCTTGCATGTAGACCAGAAAGGCACTTGATTATTTAAGGTCTCTTAGGTAATACCTCAGGATGGTCTCTCATGGATTAATTGTGACATCTACATCCATAAAAGCCACTTATGCACTCACACAACATACTTATATATGTGATGGACAGGAACTGGGCATATTTTGCTGGAGATTTCTCTCTTGTCCATGTCTTGATCACTTTTATTCCAGGCAGGGATGGTTGTGCTTCTACTGTCATCTGCTGTCATTAATTGGTCTGACCGTGGTCAATACAGGAAGCAGTATCACAGTCATCTTCTCACCATCCTGCTTGGCATCTTCTGCCTTGATGCCTTTTATTGGATTCCTGCTGGGTTATGTTCTATCTGCAGTCTTCAAGCTTAATGAGAGGTATGCTCTTCCACTCCCTCCCCTCACCCTCTATCACTGGAAGAACAGAGAAGTATGACAGCTCTGGTCTGTGAAGCAACAGTGAAAACATGGCATTCAACATGATTGTACTTTTGTAAAATAAAATCTGACTGCAGCCTCTCAAAATGGGCCATAGGAGTATGAGCAGACATTCTGCAATCTGATCCCAAGTCAATACTACCACACCTTGAGTGGGGAGAGAAATGCATTCAACTTCTTCTCAGTTCAATGGAGACAGCTGGAGCAGATTTTGACACAGGTACCTGATCACTACACAAGGAGTGGAAGTCCATTATGCAGGTCCATTGACTTGAGATGACTAGTGACCTGCTGACCATACATTACCAGCCTCTGCTCTTAGTAAAAAAGTTGGGGGGAGAATGAATAGCACCAAAGAACAACAAAGAATTGGGTAATATCAACAAAGACCAAACCCCAAGGGAAACCACTGTTCCTCAGCTGGTAATTATCTGAGACCAGTCAGTCATTCACTTGAGACCCCAGGAATTCAGGACAGGAAACTTGCATATAAAACCCACTCCTTCCCTTTCTCATCCAATTTAATCCAGGTAGAAAGTTTGTGTCATGGCTTGAGCCTGGCCAATAACCAAGGACCATGTGGCCGCTCACTCCCCCTCCCCATTACGGGATGGCAAGAATGAAACCCACCTGGAACCTCATGGGTCAGGACAAAGACTCTGAGGGCTTCACTCACTAGTAACAGTCACAGGCAAAACTGACTCAGCTTGGGGAAAAAGTCAATTTCATGTATCACTCGTCAAATCAAAACAGGGCAAAGAGAAAACACAGAGAAGAGCTTAAATCCTTTTCCTCACCCGTCCCTTCTTCCCGGGCCCAATTCCCTTTGTTCCTGGTACATCTGCTCCCCCACCCCAGCGGCACAGGGGACAGGGAGTGGAGTTACAGCCTGGACATCACAGGTTGTTCTCTGCTGCTCCGTCCTCCTCAGGGAGAAGCATTACTCAGAGTCTTCCCCTACTCCAACATGGGGTACACCTCCCATGGGAGAAAGTCCTTCACAAACCCCTCAAATGTGAGTCCCTCCTGCCAGGTGCAGTCTCACAGGAACAAACTGCTCCTGCCCACAGAGCCACGGGCTGCTTGGGGAGCGGTCACCTCCCCTGGCATGGGATCCTCCATGGCTGCAGATCCACACCTGCTCCACGGTGCTCCTCCATGGGTTGCAGGGGGACAGCCTGTGGACTCACTTCAGGATGCAGGGTAATGTTTCAGGCACTTCTGTCCTCCACTTCCTTACTGACCCTGCTCTGGCATGGCTCCCATCTCTCTCCTCTGCCCTGAGGTCTTACAGCTGCTCATTTAACCTTCTTGTTAGTAATAGAATCACAGGATGGATCATTGGGTTGGAAGGGACCCTAAGATCATCCAGTTGCAAGCCCCCTGCATGGGCAGGGACACCTCCCACTAGACCAGGCTGTTAGGGCTCCACCCAACCTGGCCTTAAACACTTCCAGGGATAGAGCAGCTGCAACTTCCTTGGACAACCTGTTCCAGTGTCTCACCACCCTCAAAAATTAAAGAATTTGTTCCTGATTTCTAACCTAAATCTCCCCTTTTCAAGTTTTAAACCATTTCCCCTTGTCCTCTCACTACACACCCATGTGAAAAGCCCTACCCCAGCTTTCTTGGAGGCAAATCCCAGAGGCACATCCATTGTCCCTGATGGCCTCAACCTTAGCCAAAGGTAGGGCTGGACTTTCTGGACCCAGGAGAATTTTCAGCAGCTTCTCACAGGAGCCACCCCTGGGGTCCCTCCTCCACTACCTAAAAAATGGCACCACATCAACCCAGAACAGCTTGCTAGGCCTCAGTATTTTTAACTTTTGCACTTTGCATTCTTTTCACCTTGGAAGCTGATTCCTTCCCTGTGGGAAGCTGTAGCACACAGAGCAGGACACAAGGCCTCCAAACACCATTAAGCACAAAGTCAGTGTTTATAGCTTGATCTGCCTGTGCACACTGCAAAGGTTGTACCAGGCAAAGTCTTCCAGGGATGCCACTATCGTTCCCGATAAAGCAGCTTTTAACAGAGGCAAATGCACAAAGCATTGCAATAGCAATGTGCTAAGGCTTCTTCACTTGTTTAAAAATGGATTAAATCTGAAATCTATTTTAACTCTTCCTCTTAAAGGTGCAGGCACACAGCGTTCATGGAAACTGGCTGCCAAAACGTACAGCTTTGCTCCACTATCCTCAAGCTTGCCTTTGCCCCAGAAATCATTGGGTCCCTGTATTTCTTCCCTCTGCTCTACCTGATGTTCCAGCTCAGAGAGGACTTCTGCTGATCCTGGTCTTCAGGATTCATGACAGAATGAGGAAACCAAATGGCAAGGAGAGCTTTGCTCCTGTATCCCTTACACTTTGCAATCCATACCTCTTACATACAATTACCAATGAATTGCTACTTTCTAGGGGCAGAATCTGGTTGCCCTTTAAGGCAGATCAAGTTTCCATTAAAAACAAATCAGTCAAAAATTCATAGGTAACATAAAACATTAGAAATTATGACTTCTTAGATCAGCAGAATGTTCTCAGAGGTTTTCAGAGCATTGTGCTTGGACTAGGACAGACACCCTACAAGAGCTATGATTTGCACTGAGCACATGCAAAAAACAGCCACACACACTGAAAGTTACTGAAGAACATCAGTCAGTTTTGATTGCAACAAACTCCAGCTTCACTGCAAGCTGCTGAGAGTCACTGAATGGTGCCTCTTTTGGAATGGGGGGAGGAGGAAAAGGACAGACCTGTTGCATACTGCAGCTGAAGGAAGGGAACACATGGAACTCTTGTCATAAAAGAAGTACATAAATATATCCAGTTTAACTAAAATTGATACACAGCACTGATGCAAGATAGCATCTTTTCCAACTTCAACAGGTCCATAATGACAAAGCCCAGCCACATGCCTGCAGAGATGGCTGGAGAATGCACTGCTGAATGAGATCCTCCACTAGCTATTTCTCTAATGCTTTCAGACCAGCTTTCTCCAGTCCCCAGAGAAGCAGCTGAAACACAGGGACAGAGACACAACTGAACAGCTGCTGTAGGAGAACTTCACTGTTTCTTAAAGCTATAGCCAAAGGATGATGTTTATTTGGAATAAAAACCAGCAGCTGATACTGAAAACAGCCATACAGGTGCTTGCAAGATAATAAAAATTTTGTTTTTTCAGGATCTGATTCCTAAGTGACTGGAAACAAAACAACTTAAATATTTTGACAGAACTTCCAAGTTCATTCCTTTGCTTTAGATCACCCAGCAACATCCATCATAGCGATGTCATGATTTTTCTATGACCTGGATTCAGAACTGCCTATTCCCACGTAATTTTTATTTTCCTTCAGATGCAGCAAAAATGATCTGTGCAGCTGGGGATGCAGCTAGTGCTCAAAAAATGAAACCAGACTCAAGATCCTGCAGGAACAGTGGGAAACAAGAAAAACAATACCAACAGATTCTGCAGCAGAGGCTACCACAACCCCTCCAAACTTCACATGCTGCAGCTGCCTCACAGTCTCCAGCACTTTCATGTAAGACTTACCTACTTCCTCATTTTATGCCAAGGGAATCACCACAGAGCTATCTGCACTCCAGTAGTTGCTTCCCAAAGACTTTGCTCCAGACAAAGCCCCTTCCTGCCTGACATTGAGGAAGACTTCCAGTGACTGCCAAGACATCATGACAAACATTTGGGACAGCTTAGGGCCACGCTCTCATGACTGCCCCCGTTTTGTCCATATGAAAAACCACTGCCTGCATCACTTCCTTTTCAATTTCACTTACCCGAAAGCACCTCTCAAACACATCATTTAAGATTAATGCAATTTCACTTACAAAGACCCAAGATGATGTATGAAAATTCCAATATATTAAGTGTGCACTCTAACCTGAAGTAATCCATCTTAAGAACAAACAGTGTAGTACCAAGAACACACATTAAATAAATGTGGAATCATTTCTGGCCAGAAGTCAATGCTAACTCACCATAAAACAAAGCTTGGGAGTTTGTTTTAAAGTGGAAGCTTGTCATCACAACAGTAAGCTCCCCAAGCAAAACCTAGGCATCTGCCCCTGCTGCTCATAAGGCAAGTGTGTGGTTTAACAGCTATTTATAAAGCAGGTGGTACTTCATGTTTAACCTGTGGGAGATGTCCAATACCCCACCCCTTTCCAATCACAAGGTGCCTCAGCCACCTGGGTTCCTGTTGGAGCTAAATCCCAGTTGAACATAGATGCCCAGAGTCATTCAAGAAAGCAGGAATAATCAACTGATCTGAGGTAACGCACCTTGCGCCAGGATGTGTGTCAGTGCTGCCTTTGCCCCACACCTCTTAACATGATCTGGCACCTGAACTACTCACCTCAGAGAATGAAGCTCCCCTAAGATGAGTAGCAGTAATCTGATTAACAGCCTATCAACCTGACCACCTCCCACTGCCTGCTCCCAGCAGTGCTTGGCAGTTTGAGTGACGCCGTAAGACACCAGGCACAAAAGCTCATTCTCCTCTCTCATCTTGAGGACACATCCAGTTGTGCAACATTAGGGAGAGAAGGCATCAGGGCCTTCAGGGACAACTTCCCCCAAGGCCACTCTGACCAGTCTCACCTTGCACTTCCCAGGACCAATTGCAAGGCTCAAGATCTTTTAAATGTTTCAAGTGGATTACTGGAGTGGCTCTGTAAAGCACTTTGTAAGAAAAGACATTTTTTACACATTAAGTTCCAAAGCTCCCTCTTGTAACACGAGAAAGGGTTTGAGAAACACTGACTGCAGAGGGCTGCTGCCCCTGTAAACAGCAAACACTGTAACACAGGCTGTAGTACTCCCACCTAACTTAAAAACCGCTACTGGGAAGGACTAATGCCTATAAAAATGCTCTATCTGCACCTCAATGTTCTCTGATATGCACATACACAAACACATTAATGAAGCTTGCCAACTACATTTAGATTTCATGCTTTTTATCTATGATTAAAACCTCAATGACTTGTCCATTCCACCTTCTGCCATGAACTTGGATAGTATGACTCTCCCCAATATCAAGGTTCTTATTTCAAAACATAAGATACCAAAGGAGAAACCATGATGCATTTAAAAGAAAGTAAATTCTCTCCCATGCTGAAAACTCAGATCAATCTCGCTGGCTGTAGACCAAATCTTCAAGAAACATTTTAAACCTGTCCAAACACAAGATGTGGTCACAAACACTTCATTAAACAAACAAACAAAAAAAAACACTAAAAAGCAGACACATTTCTTTAGACTTTATTTGAGCAATTTAATTCTTAAGTATCAAGAATTAGGGTGGTTTATAGAATACCGTTACCACAGGGCAGTGAAATGGGTATCTTCTTAGTGTAGTGCAATTCATATTAAATGAAAATCTAATTTTAAAGTTTTATTACCAGTACTGACCAGCATTTAATCTGCTGACCTATAACTGAAACAATGGTTCAAAAGCACAGAAAAATACCCTCTGAAATAAAGCTTTATGTACAGCACATGTGGAGCTCTTAGATGCCTAAAGCTCTTTAGTTTAATTTGAAGCATTAAACTAACGTTACAAGTTGCTATTCACAGTTTAATATTCTCGGAAATCAAGTGTTTGGATGACTTCTTTTTGGAGTACAGAAAAATTGTAAGTTGTATGCTTTAGTTATAAAGAGCTCTGCCAATATACACAAACTATACACTTCAGACATTCACAAAAAATGTGAGCAAGAAAAGGGTTATCAAAAAACATGTAATACAATTAATCAATAACCCTTCCCACCATGGTCCACATCTACAAAGTTCCCCCATCCCTCCCCCCCGCTTCCCATCCAAACCCTTCCCTACAGAAAGTCACATACTTACCACAAGTTTTAGCAAGTATGGTTTAAAAACAGGGCCCCCAAGGAAAGTTACTTAATAGTTCAGTTGCCACTGTCAACAGATCTGGACCTTGATCTTGACCTCTGCCGATCCACAGATGAGGGGGATTTAGATCTACTGGAAGAACGCCTCTTCTGGCTCTTCTCTGGCACGGGGGATCTGCTGACAGATCGCGACTTGCTGCGGCTCCTGCTCCTTGACCTGCTGTAGGACTTGCGGCTGCGGGAACGGGAACGGCTACGAGAGCCAGACGAGCTCCTGCTGCGAGACCGTGACCTGCTCCTGGAGCGACTGCAGGAACAAGGAGCATGTGTGTTGGCAACCAAACATCACGGACGACGACACTAACCGGGCCATCCAGGTCTCCAGTCACCTGGTCACCAAGTTCAAAGATTTCCTAGTCGGTATTTAAGCAATATTTAAGAGAACAGAAGTACATACCTGTGCCTTTTGCCACCTTCAATTAGTTTGATTTTCCTTCCATTAATTTCTTTACCAGAAAGCTTGTCAATAGCATTCTTTAGATCACCGTAAGAGGCAAACTCAACCACCCTACCGAAAGAAAATAAAACAAAGCAAAACAACCCCCAGAGAGGTCATTATTCAAAGTTGTGCTTTTGATGATAGAGCAAGACATACTCTGAGGAAAAAAAAAAAAAAAAAAAAAAATATATATATATATAATATATATATATAAAAATCTCAAAACCTCACACTGCTCAGCATAGTCATCCCTTGTCATAACTCAAGCATGAATTGAAGAATTCCCCTCCCTGGATACCAGAGAATGCATTTTCAAAGGGTAGCTAAATTAAACCATGAACCACTGCTGAGCACTGAACATAGCCAGCTTCCCTCCCCAAGTATTATACATGCAAATATTACTCTATAGCTTTAAAGAAATTTTACAGGCTTACCCTTCATTTAACTTAGGTCTGTGTGCATCTGCAAAGGTTACTTCCCCAGCTTGTCTCATGAAGTCTTTGAGATCCTAACACAAGACCCGTTATGTTATGCGAAGAAGTGAAATTAATACTTATTTAACAATAGTTAACAAAAGAAACTGGCATTCTATCAAAATTGCATTATCTAAATCGGGGCACGAAATAAATGTAAAAGCTTTAGGCAAAATGCTAAAGTGCCTTATCATTAAGGAAAATATTTGCCTACAAAGATTATACAGATTAAGTAAGAAAGAGAGTGAGAGAGAGAGAAAGGAAAAAAAGTACATGTGCATATATACTGAACTGTGTCAAATACTACCCATATATTTTTTTGTACTATTTCAGTCTCCATTTACATTACGAGTCTCATGTGAATACAAAATTACATTTACATAACACCAATTATTTTGTGCCCCATATGTCATTAAAAATATAGTTTACTTTACCTTTATTAATATTTCCCTAGGCTAGCCAAGCAGCAAACTGCATTAAGCGACCGGAGATACCGTCATGATAATTGCCCGACTGGCTCTTCGCCACCCACTTGACGAACACTACCCAGTCGATGGAAGCCATTAATCGCACTGCCCTCCCTATCAGGAGACTATGGATGGATCCAGACATTCTCTATGCTTGATGTTACCAAGGACCACTTTACTGCGATCAGGATTCCAACGACCACCTAATTTCGTATCTTTCAACTCTTTTCGACCAGGACCTCGTTATTCGGAAGCGTTACAGGCAGAACAGCTCTCAACTTAGGGATCAGATCTCGTTAACGCTCTGGGATCGCTGCAATGTGGCACTTTAAGGAGTGCATCGATTACGTCTAGACCGGCAAACACAGATCTAGAGGTGGCCAAGTGACATTGTAGGAGCTGACTGGAAAGTCAACCAGGCCCGACCAAGAGTGACCAAGACAGAACGGTTAGGATAACCCACAGGCACTCCTCGTCATAAGGCCAACGACACAGATAGGCTGGCAAATAAAGGGTTTAATATGTGGTTAAAATGGATTTTAAAAACATGAAGAAAAAAAAATATCCTCAAATACATATGATTATTATTATAATAAGTTAATATTAACTAGTTTTCATTCAAATTATTTAAGTTACATTATCTTTACACTAATTACAAACATTTTAATAAATTATGTTTAATTTTTAATTAACCACTTTACAAAATTATTACATTACATACCCACTAAACGAAGTCAAAATAGTTAACTGTTTTTCAACAAACCTGCCAGCTGACTCGGGAAGACAAATTTTCTACAATGAGTCGATTTTCTGTTCTTAAAGGCGGGGCATTTCTGTATGGAAATAAACAATTGTGACTCTTTAATACGTTAGTATTGCTAAAGGCTTTACCAATAAATGTCATCAACCTATTACTGTTACAGCTACAAATTAATTCTGGGATGCCCTCAGTAATTCAGTGTCAGTTTTAAGTACTTGCAATCCTCACTATCCTACTGCCACATCAAATGCCAGACTGAAGAGGCATGTAATACCTTTTAATATCTCATTCTAGCTCAAGTTCTTGTATCAGATGATTTCATAGTAATGCTTTTTATATTATGTCAGTTCAAATTTATACATACCTCCTGTCACTACGTGGACGGCGGCTACTAAATCGGTCAGAGTACCTCCCTCTGCCTCTACCCCTAGAGCGTGCTCTTGCATGCTCAATTGTAACCCTGAGGAAAAAACACAGAAATAGAAAAACGTTTGTTTTTACATTTTTTTTCTTATGTATTTCTTTGCAGTTACAGAGAGTAAAAAAAAAGTAACTTCCAAAAACTTTTCCATAAAAAAATATTGATAACGCACCGCAAATCAACATTAACACTATTTAGATAGTCATGCTTGCATACTAATGAAATAGAGCACCTTACCTCTCACTGCAAAGCTCTTTTCCATCCAATTCATAGACAGCATCATCTGCATCTCTTGGATCTTCAAATTCCTACAAAAAACATCAGCAAAAGCAAATAGTTAAAAAAAAAAAACAAAAAAAAACACAAACCAAACAAAACATCCACTAACATCTTGAAGAAATTCATAAATTCTGACTTGTCACAATATAGGTAGCTAAGCCAACTAAAGGCGTTATCTCCAAAATAGTTTCGTGCACATCAAACACACATTGAGACCCGAGCGACCGCCGGCGGTCGGGGACCTCAGAGCCCTGTGGAACGGCGCACTTACCACAAAACCAAATCCCCTCTTCAGATCGATGTCCCGGATACGGCCGTATCCCTTGAAGAACCTCTCCACATCCTTCTCCCTAGCGGCTGGGTTCAGCCTCCCGATGAAGACGCGGCAGCCGCTCATGGCTGTAGACGCGGAGCTCTCTGCGGAGACACAGAGCCCAGCCCGTTGGTGCGGTGCCGGTGCCGATGTCGGTGCCCACCCCCAGCCCCCGCCCGGTGACTCAGCACTCCCGCCCCGCGCAGCCGCGCTCCCTGCCGCAGTCCGCCGCACAGCCTCGCCCCCGCTCCGGACCAATAGGAAATAGCCAGGTGGATCCGCCTTAGCGTGCACCAATGGGAACGCGGCATTGCGCCTGCAGTCCCGCCCACGTCACGACGAGCCGTGCTCTGCCCCCTCCTCGGGCGAGGAAGGGAAGAAGAAACAACGCCATAGCTCTGCCATAAAATGGCGGCCCCGGCCGCACCCAACCGCGACGCCAACGGGAACCCACACCGCCGAGGGGACTGAAGTGAAACAGAGCGACGAGAAAAACGGCTGCCGATCGGGCCTTGGCTGGGTGCACAGCCGGGAGCCCTCGGCGCCACCGTTCCCCCGACGCCCTCGCCCGCACTTCGCAGGGAAGCCCCCGCGCTCCGCCGCGCGTTGGACTCCCCACCTGTCACGAACCTGGGCCGCAGAACTCTGTGTGGGCCGAGCCGGACGGGTACGCGGTGCAGTGGGAGCTGGACTGGCGACCACCTCACTCCTCACTCTACGACTGCCGCCTGCGGACTGCAGCCCCGCCTCGCCGCTGCGCTGCAAAATGGAGGCGGCTCCGTGTGTCACCGCACGCCCGCGTGATGCTGGAGCGGCGCGGCGATTGGCGGAGGCGGAGGCCCCGCCTCCTCCCCAGAGGATCTGGATTAGGGCTGGGAATGGGGAAGGGGGGCGACCGGGGCTCAGGACGGGCCGGTACCGCTGGCAGAAGCGGGGAGCTCAGCCCTGCCTGCGGAGGAGTGGTGGGGTGGGTGTCTTTCCCCTCTGTATCCCAGACCCTCCCCCTCCTTGGTGCGCGGAGCGGGTGTGGCCGCCGGGGTATCGGCCTTGTTCACGGGTAGGGAACCGGAACGGGTAGGCTGGAGCTGCCGCTGTGGAAGCAAACCGACGGCAGCCTTAATCCTGGTGTGGGACGTGTTACTTCATCTGGAAGCCATTTTGTGAAGGCAGTCAAAGCACAACCCTGATTTTGTCCGTGTTGAGTGGCACAGCTACCTACAAAAGACTTACCTGAAAGCAAAATTACAAAACAGAAAATTAGCTCTATCCTGACCCAAACCAGAACATTCCACCCCTTATTCCATACCATTTGTGTCATGCTCCAGTCATTATTATCTCTTATCCCTAAATACACCTATACACAAATAATTACTATCTGTCTATACTACATTGAAGCTGAGGCGACAGATTAAATGCAGCCATCGGACTCTTTTATTTATACAGTGTATAACAGACTAAAAACTGTTACACTTCTGTGCCTGGGAGGCACAGCCATGGGTAAGGTCTTGTAGAAATAGGCATTTTTCTCTTTGCCATGATGAGCAAAGAATGAGGAGAAAAACACTTAAGGAGCACCTGATCTGTTGCTGTACTCATTTAGATCCCTGAGGCTGAGCTTCCTTTCTGTTTTACATAACTGCAGGATTTGTCACAGCTTGTCTTCTAGATGATTGCAGGGAAGGCAACAGATTATCCCAAGGGGTGCTGGAAATGCAGAAGGCACCTGGAAGTTGAAGATGAAAACCCAGTGGTGTTCTAACACAGAGGGTGGCTGTGCTTGGCAGATTTGTGCACTGCTGGATCAGTGCCTGTGCACAAAGCCCTACCCTGCAACTCCACAGCCATGCCAGGCAGACATGAGGGCTGTATGACCCTTTTGCTGGCATTTCCCTGGCTTGTCACCCCCACACACCCTCGGACTTCCACCCCTTACCTGTTTCCCTTGTGGACTGTTAGATGCTGTCTCTGATACACCCAGTGTCTGTTATTAATCAGCTCTAGGGGGACAAACTTCTCTTTTTAATGCTTAGTCACTTTCATGGAGTAGATAAATACCCCTGGAATAATCACTGCACATGCTGTCACTGGCATCATAGCTTTACGCTGCTGTCCTCCCTCCTACTCCTCAAACTGCAACACTGTACAGTCTCCCCAATCTGGGAAAGATACTCCTGCAGACCATGGTGAGAAAGGCTACAGTGTAGCTATTAGCGTAGCACAAGCCCAGCCTATTTTTTTTTTTTTTCCTCAGGTTACAGAGGTGCGTACCGCCAGTCTGCACAGCATCTGGGTCCGTGAGAAGATGGTGCAGGCACCGGAGAATCTGCAGTAGACGGAGCACTTAGAGCCAGCGCTTGTGATTATGCCTGTGAATCATAACGTTTACCTGCTAAGGATGATGCGTTCAAATGTGCCATCTAACGTTTGACGTTGCTAATTTCTTAATGAGTTACAGTGCTCTAACAGGTGCCATGGGAACAAGCAGTCCTGCTCCTGCCAACAGTCAGTCTTCTGCAGAGTGAGCTGGTTCATAAAACTTAACCAGCAAAAACTAGCCCTGACAAAGGCAGCAGGAAGATTTCTGGTAGTCTGACTCCCTGAAAACCGTCTTGCAGTGGGATAAAAACAAGGGAGAGCACTGGACAGAGAGGAGGGGAAGGGGCAAGAGCACCCCATTAAGAAAGAGATGTTCATTTTGGCACTGATACTGCAGCCTAAAGAGTGTTCTCCGTATTAGTGCAAGGCACTAATCTCCTCCCTGTGTCTCATTTTCAGACCACTGGGAGAAGAGAAGCAAAAGCCAGGAGGGGATCCAGGAGACAGCAATCACTCTTCGAAAGGTTCCTGTGTTATCCAAGGGCAACACCAACATGTGTCGTGCCCTTTTAGTCACACGGGCTTCCCACATGGGGGTCATGAGCAGGCACATCTGTTTCCTACCCAGTTTCTTCAAGTTTTATGTTAACAAGAAGGAGTATTTCTCCCTTGGGCTTAAGGCTGTTTGAAGTCCACTTAGGACTTATTATTACTCTTGCTGCTGGCTGGCCAATGATGTCCAGACCACTGCTTTCCTTGTGACTCTGGGCTGCTGAAAGTCACACAAGAAGGCTGAAACCCCTCTAGGTAATTCATGAAAGTAACCAAGTAAATGCAGTCACTATTTGGAAGTAGAAAGGGCATGAGGCAGCAGAAGACTAAATGAAAGCTGAAATGAAGTCCCAGCCAGCCTTGATTATTATCTGGTACTGCTTGTGGGTAATAGGAATTAAATTCTTCACAGCCCCTTCCAAGTACAAAAATTAGAAACCAATTAAGGTCACATTCAAAGTATGGAAAAGGAGATGATTCTTGAACAGCTGGTAGTAGACTTATGGCATAACTTGCTGGAGGAGGCTCTGGATACAGGAATTTAATGTGGTTCCATCCTATAGATGGCTTTAAATGGAGGAGGAGGATGAATAAAAAAAAGAGGAAGAAAGAGAAGCTGCCATTCAAAGGCTTTACCTGTCATTGCTGAAGATGTTGGATATCCCTGATGTAGCTGCTTGATAGTCAAAGACTTATCACCTGCCCAGTTCTGTGAATAGAAACTACTGCTGAATGTATTTATTACTTTCACTATGGTTCTCCAATCTCTCCCACCTTCCTTTACTTTCTGTTTTCCTGTACACTTATTTACCTGTGCATTGTCTGACCTTCTCTCCGAGGCTCTGTGAACTTATTTCTGTTACCATTAGACTAAGTGTAGATCTCTCAGAGGTAGCAGCAATGAGAGCTGCTTTGCAAACATCACAAGGTGATAACAAAAACTAAGCAGTTAATTTAATAATTGAGTACCCATTGTTTTTCTTCAAAATGTTTCGAGAAAGAAAATGTCAATTAAACTAGAAATAATAGAATAAAACATTCAGAATTAACTTTGTCACTGGGTTTTTCTACTTTTCCTCTTTTTAGGAAAGCTCAGCTTTTCAAATTTCTCAAATCCAATTGTATGGATCTCCTATGTTAGTGACAGACTGAAAGTCCTTGTCCACCAACCAGAAACATGTTTAGCTGTAGCACCTTTTCTTTTTTTTTTTTTTTTTGGTAGACTGTAATTCAGAGGGATACGTGCTGCTGTTTCACTGAGCAGAACCTCGCTGCCTAGACCAGTCAGCTGGCTCCTGCTAGAAGCCTTTGGATACACTTCCTCACACTCATCTTTTCCTAGCCAAACATAATAATTAACATCCAATTAATTATAGCTTAGCAGCAGTATTCAAGTAGTCCCAGAGGCACCTTGTGGCATCAGGGGGATTTGTAGCTCATCATAGAAGCTGCAGGCCTGAGCTGTTCATTCAGAGGAGTCTGTTCTCCACATCCAGGGCTGTGCTGATGGCTGTGGCTTAGGAAAAGGCAGCAGAGGCAGCAGCTGATCACTGCCTTGTTTCTAGCAGGCATTCCCCGTGTCTCTGCAGTTTGTCACTGTGTGAGGCAGCTGAGGCAAAATGGCAGCAGGATGGTGCATCATCACATCAGATCACATCCCACTAAAGATTTAACACTGATAAGGCACTACACACCGTTACAGTTTTTTACATTATCTGGTACATGCAACAAACTTTAGGTTAGGTTTATGGGTTTATGCTGCAGAAGGAAGGGTAGTACCTGAGCATGAAGCTTAAAGGAACAAAGTGGAAAAGACTTTAAAATATTATTGAGTCATCAGGACAAGGTTACACCAGCTCAGTGGCTTTAGGTGTAGATCCTGAATGTGAACTTGTAAGGAAATCTGGTAACACTGTGACAGCAAGTGTAGCCTGCTACAGAAACACATTACTGGTCAAAGCTATTTACAAACCTTCAGAGAGTGACAGGAGATCTTCCGTAGGATCATGTTTCCTTCCTTGGCTGGCCCTTTCAAACCTTTCCTGAAAGCCACCTGAGCCCCTTTCTGATTTAAGTAAACATCAGCTGTGCACCCAAATGCAACCTCTGCATTCGTGGCCATGGTCTGTCTTTACATTCCAGGCAGCTCAAACCATTCCATGTCTTCCTTTTGGCATGCCACCATCTTTGTGTACACAGACCCAGGAGCCAATGTTGTCCACAGTTTTTGTTGTAAGCAGATGGAAGATTATAAAGTCTGAACGTGTCGTGTAATCTTCACCTTTTGCTTAACTGAGAGCTAATATTAATCTCAAAAAGAGAGTGAAGAACGTGGTGGGTAATAGGGGAAGAATAGGATGGAAAATGTTCACGTATTCTCAAGTAGCCAGTAGTTGTAATCCTAAAGAAATTCCCTGAAGGTACTAAAGAACTATAACTAAGAAATCTCTCGCATCATCCCTCATCGCCTTCCTTTCTGACAGTGCCATGATTTTCCGATTGGCAAACTGAACTTAAAAGGTCAGACAGACAGGGAAACAAAATACGAAATCATCAGTTTATAAGCACTTTCATTCTGTAAACTGCTGGTCAAGCCAACAAAGCAGGCATTCAATAACAAGCTGTTTCAAATAAATCCAATATTCTATTGGAATAACTAAGCTGGCAAGTAAGGGGGGAAAAAACCAAAAACAACAACAACAACCACAAAAACGAAAACAAAAACAAAAAACAAAAAACCCAAACAAACAGGGATATGTTAAACCTGACTGTAATAAAGATTTATGGTGTATTTTCTTAAGCAAACAGGAAAATTAATTATAAACTGGAATCATATATTTTTCAATCTTTGCATTCAAAATAGTTCCTTGACAAATTCAGGGACAATTCCTTTGTGGAATCAGGAATCTTTTTAGCACAGGACTATTCATTAATAGCACAGGACACCTGCATTAATTACTTGTTGAGCAGATTAGAGCTTGCAGTGTTAAAACATAGAGGATTCAGCCTGGGAAGAGTTTCAAGCACTCTGAAGACAAGAACAGATTTCAGAATGACTCTCAGAACCAAAGGAATGGTTCAACAAAAGGATGAAATTCTGCAAGATCAAGGGCACACTGTGTCTAGGAAGTCTAATCCACCAGCACAAAATCAGAAATAGCCACTTAGGAAGTAGAAACATTGTTAAGAGCTTGAGCTAAAGTAGATCACAATCTAAAAAACAACAAGTTCACTGGCATCACAGAAACAGGCAAAACTTATTCTGGGGTGTGGCAACAAAGGGTATGATTTATTTAAGGGACAAGTGGTGATGTGCTTAATGACAGTAAAATAAGTAAGATTTAACAATGACCTCAGCTTCCATATGGCAGCATACTCCACATGCATACAGCTGCCATGCCTGTCATGAAGAGCTTTATGTTATCTCTAAGAAGCAGAGGTTCTTTCAGAAGGTTACCAGTGCTGCAAGTGTCTTGTTATGTTTGTATCACCTGACTTTCACATGCTTTTCAAGTCTGGGAAGGATCATATCTGTCCTATCATTAGTGGGTTTATTTCTTGTTTTTAGGCAACAGTTGTACTAAGCAAAACCAACATTATAACAATATACCACATAGTTGCAAAATCCAGGAAAATTATTACTAAGTTGTAATTATAAGAGACTGTTTAAACTAGTAAAAACATGAAGTAGAAAGGACAAAGTTTGCACCTGTGACATCCTGGTTCCTCCAACTTTCTGCTAGATCTTGCTGGAAAACAAACCACAATTTCACCAGCTGTTTAACTATCCAGCAATTATCCCTAGCATGGATGGAATTTTTATGCCACTATAGTTACTTTGCAAAGGTATATTTAAGCATTATAATTCTTTGAAAGTACTCATACCAACACTGAAATGTTTCTCTTGGTATTTTCTAAAGCCACAAGAATACAAGGTCTTTCTATAGATACGTTTTCATGCCACAGGCAATTCAGTGGCAGTCTTAGTGCTGAATGTTTCCTTTCCCAGCTTCTCTCACTTGACGCTTTCTCTCCTTCAGTTTTACCGACTTAACTTCCAGGGAAATCATAATACAAAGTCTGTTTTGTTTTGTTTTTCAATTCAAACTATGAATTGCTTACCCCCTTTGACAGGGCTCTGATGGCAGAGGAGTGGTAGCTAGATCCACATCTCACCATATCCACCCCAGAGAACTTATTTCCCAAGTGTTCTTCCCCTGCTGGGCACTGTGCCACCACATGGCATCAGACCCTTGAGCTTTAAATTGTCCTGTGATCCATGTGACAGATTTAACAGCGCAGAGCTACTATAATTAGAGAGGACACTGGAATTCACCCTTCACTCCTGTGAAGTGCCTTGCTATCTCAGCCTGGTTCCCAGTCCTGTATTTATCTGGGGCTGCTGCTTTAGGTTAATTCCCTGCCATCCAGCTAACCTCGTGCCAGAACTTCACATGACTTTAAGCCTCAGAATAGGAGGGCTCTTCTGACTCAGAGTTTGAGCTCAAGGACCATCACAGTGCTTATTCAAACTGATTTGCTCACTCTAGAAGGGAAGGCAGCTCAATTCCCAGATGTTTTTTTCACCTGTACCACTCCAGGCTCATCTGCACCATGAGCTGAACTTCTCCTTGCAGAGCCAGAGAGGGCAGAGTGCTTTCCTGCTTCAGCTTATAAACAAACACAAGGTCAAGTGCCCTGGGGCTGCCAGGAATCTGCAGAGGATGAGGCCAGGAGCACTGGTGTCTGGTTTCTACCAGTTCCTACCACCTGTCTGCATTAGCTTTGCTCTTTCCACAGTCCTTACTCCAAAATGCCTCTTTGCTTGGCACAGGAATTGTTGTCACCGCACATAAGGAAATGTCAACGGTGCGGCTGCCTTCCCTAGTTCTGCACTCAGATCAGTGACACAATGGCCAGCAAGTCTACTTTTAAAACCACGTTTTAAATTGTTTTAAGAAGATAAAATGCTTTGAGGTACATTTTCTATTTGTTCTTCCCCACCCCTGACAATTCAGAGGCACATACTGCACCTATTGCTCCTGAATTAAGTGTTCAGGCACTGCAATGTCCTGACCATGTGCCTGTCAGCAATAAAAGACATGATTAGGAAGCTTGGCATAATATCTGCATCTCTGAAACAGCCAAGGCATCTCTCATGCAGCCCCCTGAGCTGCATAGTGCATGCAGTAAAGCTGCATCAGCTTTTCCAGGGACCTGATTTTGCTGCACGACTCTTCAGCATCCTCCCAGTTGCTAATTGCCAGCACATACAGCAGCAGCAGAATTCTCTTCCATTAATATTGTCAAATTTAACCATCAGATGTCATGGAAGATAGGCAACAGGTGCTGCCCATTCTTTCTGACAGGCAGAAAGCGGGAAGACAGAGAGCCTGCTGGGCCAGCCCATCACTCCATATTTGCCCCAGCTCCTTACCACCACCTCCTGCCTTCCCTAAAGCACACAAAAGTGTGTTCCTTTGCCAGCATACAGACAACCTGAGAGCCTGGGCTTCTCCTGCTCCCCGTGAGAAATCATTTCAGTTTAACAAATGACATTACGAGGCACACTGTTGTGTTTTGTTTTTTTTTTCTGTTTAACCCACATTTGCCTTTCAAAATTCCTCCTGTCACATTGAGTTACAAGCCCTTGAACTAGTCTAAAGACTCCCTTTTCCTCCCTGAGGACTGTTGCTTTCGGATGGCAGTATCAGCATTCCTCAGCAATGCCTGCTCAGCTGAGATACAAGAAAAGATGAAAAGGTTTAAATATGTGTAAGCCCTTTCAGCCTCTGATCATTTCACTGCTCTTGTGTGACCTTTCTTCTGTTTTCCTGTGTCTTAGACTTAAACTTTTGATTGGCCACACTGCCGATTAAAATGATAAATATCACACTGCTGAAATACATGGCTGCTGCCCCGGGGGCCTCCTGTTCCTCCTTCCCATCCCTTGGTGAGAGTGAAGCTCCCTGGCAGCCCAGGGGAGAACTTCTTTTCAGGCAGGGTTGAATTTGTGTTACAAGGCTGACCTGATCAGCCCTTGCTGCTCTGCTGTGAGAGGAAGAAAAATGGATTCCCTGTCTGATGAAGAAAGCTCTCCATGACCCCAGCTTTGACAGAGGGGGACATATGGACATTTTGCCACTGGCTCTGGCAGGCAGCTTCATGGAGGATATGAAGCTGACCCAGGAGAAATGCTGCCTGGGCTCTGCACTCAGTGTGTAACACACTGCAACCAAACAGTTCATGCAGGTAAGATTGGAGCAGTCCTGACAACTGCACTGGGGTTTCGTTCAGTCCTATTTTGGGTTTGCTTGTTTTCCAGATCCTAGGGAAAACAAAAGAAGGGGAGGGAGGGGAAAAAAAAAAAAAAAAAAAAGGATGGCTCTTTAAATTTCATTCCCTATTTAAGAAAAGTCATTTTCAAATCAGCTTTTGTGTTTTACCTGATTGTTTTCACACTCAAGAAAAAATAGAGATGGTTTTGTGGTTAAACAGTCAGATACCTCTGATTGCAAAGGTAAAATACCCATGGCTATGTAATAGCCCAGTGCTTTCCTTTCTAGGTTTTATGCTCTAGGAGATAGGTGGGTGCACAGATTAAAAATTCAAGCAAGACCTACCTTGTGGGAATGTGAAGCAGCAGCAAGATAACATCATGCAAACTTCTGAAAGAGGGAATAAAGACCTTCACCATCAAGCTCCCTTTTTGTTGTACATGTTTTTAACTTCAACAGCTAACTGACATACTAGCTCACAGCTGCTTTATTTAAAGTTTCATTGATCTTACTCTGTTGGGAGTTTATAATGAATACCAGACCCCATATTCCTAATATTTTCTATGGGAACAGGCAGAAGGAAAACACTTAAAACAAGGCAAGCTTTCTTTGAGAAGCAGGGGAGGGAGGGAATCCCCCCCAAGCATTAATATCCTCCTGCTCCCTCACCAGACTAAAAAGGAGACACATACAAATTTTAAATAAACTTTTTGTTGTTGTTACAGAGCTCAATAAAAGAAGAAAAATATATTTGGGGTATTGGACATCTAAAAATGAAAACTAATGTTTTTTTTAAATTTCAGAGGAAACTGCAGCAGCTCCCCAAAAAAGCTTTGTGTTTGAATGATTTGTTACCTTTCTTGTATGAAAATGATTCCTCATTGTTCAAAGAAAGAAGCCAGCTCTGATAACTGCAGGGAGCAGCTGGTCCCCCTGAGCAGTAGGTCCCACAAACAAATTCAACAACCTCCCACTGAAGATATCAGCAGGGTTTTGCCCAGCAAAGGCAAAAAATGCATTCTACCATCAAGTCTTTTACCAAGGAGTTTCTGGCCCAAGCCAGGTAAGGATGCTTTAGGATGGTCTTGTGACCCTCTGCAGATGTAAGTGCCAGGTCAGAGCCCATGGAGAGGAGCAGCCTTCTAGCACTTGTCCTTCAGATGGTTCTCTCAGGGTGCCCTGGTGGCAACCACCCTGTTGCAGCACTGTTCACAGTCACTGCAGCACATGAGCTGGTTTAAACCAAAGTCACTGCTATTTCAAATTTTGTCATCTGGAGAGACTGTTCTGCCTTAGGTGCCCTGGTAGTTGCATTTACCAGCTCCTTTTCAACTTGATAAGTATTGTTGGCACCATTGAGGCTGTTTGGGTGTGCTGATGAAGGCTTGTTTTAAGAATAATGAAGTCCAGTTTAGGAATAACACTTGCAAGGCCCCAGTCTTGGACAAATATTTGACATTTCATAATGTGATCACATTACATCTTGAAACAAGTCAGCTTCCTGGCTTCCCCTCACCCTGCCCCAAGGACTGTGAAGATTATTAGAGAGCTGGAGCACCGCTCCTGGGAGAGGCTGACAGAGCTGTGGTTGTTCAGCCTGGAGAAGACTCCAGGAAAATCTTATAGTGGCCTTCCAGTACCTGAAGGGGTCTATAGGAAAGCTGGGGAGGGACTTTTTACAAGGGCATGTAGTGATAGAATGAAAGGTAATGGATTCAGACTCAAAGAGGGTAGATTTAGACCAGATATTAGAAAGAAATACATTACTGTGAAGGTTGTAAGACACTGGACTCTCCAGAGAAGCTGTGGCTGCCCCATCCCTGGAAGTGTCCAAGGCCAGGTTAGATGGGGCTTTGAGCAACCTGATCTGGTGGGAGGTATCCCTACCCATGTAGGGAGTTATGGGACTAGATAATCTTTAAGGTCCCTTCCAAACCAAAATATTCTATCATTCCCTAGTGCCTAACCAATGATGGTGAGCCTAATTTCCATCCTGACTTGTTTAGACCCATTTATCCCTGGTACCAGCACTCTAGTTGCTGAGGTAGATTTGTCATGGTTTAAAAAAAATATTATTATTACTTCCAACCATCTGTTATATTGATCTTAAATACAATTAACCTTTTCCTTACTCCCTCCCAAAATAATGCCTCTGGTTAGAAGAACACATTTTTCTCTTTTATCTCCTGCTGAGCACCAGCAGAGCAGTCTGGGCTCACCCGGTGGTGGCCGCGGGCACTAGGTGGGGGTGTGGGACCACGGGGCAGAGCAGGTACAATCCCCAGTATAAAACGACCAGGATGGTTACCTATGAATGCAGAACGGGGAAGAAAAAACAGAAAGAAATATTTAATTTCCCTGCACCTCTCATAAATGTCTGTGCCAACTGCAGGGGGAATCTACAAGGCATCAATCCTTGGTCCTCAATCACAGAGATCAGAACCATCCCAACAACTGATAAACCAACCAAAAAAGCAACACATTTTCACAGAATCACAGAATCATTCAGGTTGGAAAGGACCTCTGAGATCAAGTCCAACCCTTGATCCACTACTGCCACAGCTCCCAGACCATGGCACTGAGTGCCACATTCAGTCTCTTTTTAAAAACTCCAGGGATGGAGAATCCACCACCTCCCTGGGCAGCCCATTCCAATGCCAGTCACGTTCTCTGTAAAGAATTTTCTCCTAATATCCAACCTAAACCTCCCCTGTCAGGGGAGCTTAAGTCCATGCCCTCTTGTCTTACTGGTAGCTACTTGGAAGAAGAGACCAAACCCCCCCTGGCTCCAACCTCCTTTCAGGGAGGTGTAGACAGTGATGAGGTCTCCCCTGAGCCTCCTCTTCTCCAGCCTCAACACCCCCAGATCCCTCAGCCCTTCCTCACAGGACTTGTGCTGGATCCCTTCACAGCCTCCTTGCTCTTCTCTGGACCTGCTCCAGCACCTCAGTCTCCTTCCTGAACTGAGGGGCCCAGAACTGGACACAGGACTCAAGCTGTGGCCTCACCAGGGCTGAGTACAGGGGCAGAATCACTTCCTTGGACCTGCTGGCCACGCTGTTCCTGACACAGGCCAGGATGCCATTGGCCTTCTTGGCCACCTGGGCACACTGCTGGCTCATGTTCAGCTTCCTATTTTGTTTCCTCTTGCACCAGTAAACAAGCAAACCTAATTCCAGCACCTCAGAGGTACCCTAGCAAAACATGTCCCTGTATCCAGACCCTCTATCCGAAATTCCTAATTTTGCTGTGAAAACACAGCACTTACCTCCCTGTGTGACTCTCCCATGGGGCATCCCTGCTGGCCTGCTCTGGGAACAGCAGGGCCTCCATTTGACTCCTCACTGGTTCTTATCTCAACCTTCTTAGCCACAAGACAAAAGAAGAAGAGTGTGGTTATGGAGCAGGTGTTGTCCTTGGCATTACACTTCCAGGATGAGGGGAATCAGCATCTCTGAATTCCTGTTTCGATCATTCCCTTCAGGCACAGCCTGTGCTGGAATAAGGAGGCCATCCCTTGGGTCTGCAGCTGGATCACCACATGCAGGAGATACAGGAGGTCGTAAAGAAAGCAGACGTTTGGGACAGGACATGCTGATGGTGTCTTTAACAGCTTTTGTTTACCCTCTGCAACAGAGCCTCTGGTTTGACCTGGAAAAGGTTACTCAGTTTTCTGCGCTTTGTTTTTTCTCTTCTCTGTCAACAGGGACAGCGTGGGGCTTCCCACCCACTGAGGTGCCTGGAAGATAAATTCCCAGTTATTTGTAAAGCTGTTGGAAATGCACCAGAGAAGCACAAGAGAAATACTGAACAGTTTCAGTAACAAATCAACTATTTTAAAGCTTCCTGGAGGAAGCAATTATTCAAAGCCAGGTTTTGTGCATGAGGGGATACGTAGACTGTAGGATGGTAACAACTTTGTCTGCAGAGCTGAGCCCAGCATCATAAATCTCTTGGAAACAGCCATTACAGGGACATTCCTGCAATTTTGCACAGGTAGCTCATGGAGATGGAGGAAAGTTGTTTATGCAAGATGGCAGGGAGCTTGTTCCATCTGCAGGGAGCCCTACACCACCCTGCAGCACCTAGGGAGGGGAGCACAAGGTGGGAAACCCATCATTGTCACCCCTTGAGTGCCAGGCTTCTGCTCCTGACTCCTACTCGTCCCAGAGGGCTTGGCTGCCCGAGTTTTCCTCCCCAGAAAAGCTTTGCTACTCCCAACCCTGGCTCCTGGTCTCCTCAAACATGGAAAGACTTCAAACTTGGGTTTAATGATGAACATTGTACACTTATTAAATACAGGTGGCACATTCAGGTGGCCCTCCCATCTGAAGGGAGACCCTGCCTGATGGGCACAGCCAGCAAATCCAGCAGAGTACCCGCTGCAGCCAGCAGCTCTGCCCAGCCCAGCCCCAGCCCTCCAAACAGCATCC
Source organism: Heliangelus exortis (assembly GCF_036169615.1). NCBI lineage: Eukaryota > Metazoa > Chordata > Aves > Apodiformes > Trochilidae > Heliangelus > Heliangelus exortis. The sequence continues at coordinate 34,087,713 of NC_092426.1, read as the reverse complement.
TCACTGCCACTGACCTGTAAGGAGGGATGTGCATGGCCACTGACAGCTCTCCAAAATGTCCTTCTTCTCCAGCCCCCTGCTGCTGCTGACCCACAGGGAGGTGGCAGCCTCCAGCACAGCTAACAGCACACTTGTCAGACAGCAAGGACACATACCTGCTGTCCAGGGTGGTTGTTCTCAGGTATCCAGAGCATACTCCAGCCCACCATGGCTCCCTCCTCCTTCCCCAAGAGCATCAGCCCTGTGCCCAGCAGTGCCTGACTGCTCCTGCTGCAGCCTGCCCCAGGCACTGTGGTTTGACACGTATGGGGACAGGGAGAGCCCCATGGAATGGGTCCCTGGCCTCACTTGGGGTCCATGGGCCTGGAAGACAAGCTCCCGTGTGCCCAACAGAACTGCTGAAACACACCACCTCCTGTTACTGCAGGGGAGGCTTCCAGCAGGAGCAAAGTCATGGAACACCAGGGGATGATTTGATAACACAATCCCACTGTGAAGCTTTCCAGTGGTTGTGTTACAGCATGCCAGGGGTGGCAAGGAAAGGATCCAGATGTGCTCAGTTGTGTTAAGGAGTTAAACCCCATGATTGTAGAGGGGCTGGTGTAGCCGTGTCTGTGTGTTCCTAGAAAATCCACATGTACCAAACATCCTGTTTGGGAGGCAGGCAGTGCCCGGGCTGGCAGGATGCCTGGTGAAGGCAGTAGCTCTTCTATCCATTTTTCCAAGGAAGTTTCTCAAAGCAGCTTTGTGGCAGGGTCAATGTCTTTGTGGTGAGGCTGCTTTTCTGGAAGCAGAGGTGTTCTTCCATGTCCTGGCCTTCCCACCCTCCATCTGAAGGGTCAGATGTTAAGGAGGACTTCCCAGACAACCCAGCTCAGGCTGCCCTCCCTTGGGCTCTGCTACCCCAGTCATTTCTCATTGCAGGCACAAACCAGAGGTGATAAATTATTCCCAACATGTTTAATAGATAAGAGCAGCAGAACAACAAGACACACACACTTCCTAGGTGCCATAATTGCTGTCAGGAGACTCCAGCCTGGAAAATTATTATTAATAATAATAATAATAATAATTTAAAAGCAATTCCTGGAGGCCACAAACACACACTTGCCAACTGTTTGCTGCAGGAGTGCAGACACAGGCCACAGAGCTCCAGTTTCCAGTTGCTAACAGAAATACAGTGAGATCAGTTTGCTGTATGGAAATAATTCAGGGAATAAATGGAAATGGAAGGAAGGCAGGTGCACCCCTTCCCTTCACTTTAACCTGTCCAGTCCACCACACAGGGAGAAAAACACATAAATGCAAACATACAACAAATCTCAACATCTTTCAGGAGTGTCCTTTGAACAAGTTGGACAGACAGACCTCCTCTCTCCCTCCCTTTATCTCTCCTTTCCTTTCCTGTTACACTACCAATAGATTTTGTTAAATGAATTCTCATTAATACAGCTACCTCAAAGGGCAGCAGGTCTCTTAAATGAAACAAGTAATAATAATAATCCAAAAGGACTGTATACAGCACTAACAGAACAATGGGTGTCCACTCCCCTGCAGTTTCTCCATCTGCTATCCTGGTGCAGTGGGACTAGAAAGATGAGGGAAGAGCAGAGCCTGCATCCCACCTCAGCTCTGCATTGTCTACACACACGTATTGGAAAGATCTCTCCAATGTCTCCTGTGCTGTCCTGCTACATGCTTTAGACTGGCATTTTGGCAGTCAGAATTACTGTTTTTCTAAGAGTAACATCCCTTCCCTATGTATACCTTTCTCTACCTAGTCTCCAAGATTAAGTAGCCATTTATTATAATCACCCCTTCTTCCTTTCTGAAGTCCTCTCATGCCATGCATCACCTCTTTCAACCTTTCTCCCTATGCCCTTTCCCATGTTCAGCATCATTAAGCCTCCCCTGACTTGCTGTCCCCCGAGTCACTGGGGGCTGTAGTCACCAATGAAGGTTCCAAGCCCAGCAAGCTGGAGGCCGTAAGAAAGTCATGCAGCAGTTGCTTCAAACCCTCCCCAACATGCATCTTCCCTCCTTAAATCAAATCCAGACCCAGCCTTAATCCCTCCTGGAGGTCCCTCCATGGTGTTCATCCATCCCACATCCCCCAGCACAGCCAGCCCCCCCGCTTGGTTGCCATGGTCTCTTCTCCTTGCACACAAACCCAGCAGGCACACGTCTCCTACCACTGTCCTAGAGCCAAGTAACAGCCTCCTCCCAGCTCACATCCCTCCTCTCCATCATTGCTGCTTTCCCCCAGGTAACTCAGACTGCACAGATGATGCTTTATGTGGGGGAGCAGAGGAAGGGACAGAGCACCTGCAGGGGTCTTACCCCCACATTAGCAAGTGGCTGTGCCAGAGTACAGAGCTACAGAAAGTAAAGGCAAATAAATAGAAAGTAAAGGCCCAGCCTTATGCAACAGCTCTACACAGTACATCACGTGGAAGGCTTTGCACCTCTGCAATGGAGCCTCCACTGGCCTGCAAGATCTCCAGCCCATCAGGCCCAAGCAGTTAAAAAAAATACACGAGATTACAGATTCACTTCAAAAGAACTTTTTTTTTCTTTTTTAATTTAGAAATGCAGTTATATACATAGAACAATTAAATTAAACTTTGTACAAATATTAAAATACTATCTTCACACCCACTGCAATGTACAGGATACCAGAAAATATATATAAAATAAAGCAAAATAAAACCGATTGACATCCTGCACAGCATCAATTATGGTTTTGTTTTTAAATCCCACATATATATGGAGTACCATTCTGCAAATAATTCCATAGTGGTGCAATTCAGATAAAAAGAGAACACATACAGGAAAGAAAAGTTTAATGCACAAAGGCAATCAAGCTCCCCTTGCATTTGCATAAGCAACTACCAGCAGTCTACCCACCACATCATAGGACATCTGCTTCACAGACAGCTTCACTTTGCTTTCTTTTGGAAGGAAGTAAATTTGAGACTCTGAACTAAAATCTTTTCCAGCACAGTTCAGTTGCCTCGTCCTTGCACACCTCAGGACAGAAGCAAAAGCACAGCTTACAGAAAGCACACACAGAGCATCAGTAGAACCTGTTCTGGTGGGTGAGTGTACACATACACCACCTGCAGAGGGTTGAGTTTGGAAGCAGTGCTGAACACAGGGCCCTGAAGAGAAGTGTGGGAAGTGGCCTGCTCTGTCCTGGTGTGGAAGGGAAGAGGAAGAGGATGAAGGACTAAAAGGGGGCTTATTTCCTGTATAAAAATATGCCTTAAAATGAAGCCTGCTCTATGAAACCTCTCTGTGCTTTCAAAGTGTATCATAGAGAATGAGCATTTGCTAATGGAGTTCTTCTGCCAGCCAAGGTTTTCACAAAGAGCAAGTTCAATCTGCAGTTCCCTGGTAAGGACTGGAGGGTGAGGATGGGGTGAGGCAGGATGTGCAAAAATGGATGGGATTTATTGCATTTACATACAGCAACCAGAAAAGTGACATTGATTTAATGAGTTATCTGGAGTAATAAGGCAGATTTTTTTTTTAACAACTGCTATCAGAACAGTAAAACCAGGTTTTGCAAATATGTTCTAAAAAGATCAACAAGGAGATCTCAGCGTGTCAACCAGTTGTATGTTAATATTTTTATACAGCAAGCCTGCTGGTGTCTGTTAACTCATCTAAACAAAGCACAAGCTTCCTTACAACCTATCCATAAATGCATTAGCCCCCTTAGCCTCCAGCACACCTGTTTTCAGTCACAACTCTTCCTTACTCCCACCTTGTGTTCCCTTTTCTGTGCTGCAAATGACTTAATCATTCCAGATCATTTTCAATAGCTGAGCTGGTTGCTCTCTCAGTCATGCTCCTCACTATTGACCCAAGTCATTCACGTCTGGGAGCATCTCAGGATGTCTACTCTCAAAACAAGTGGAACAGATTTCTTCCTAACATGCCTGGCTATGTGATGAAAAGCCAAATAAAGGCTTCAGATGCACCAAAAGAATCACCACACCAGAGCTCAAAGGCTAAGGAGAAACCTGAGAGGTCCAAGAGATGAACAGCAAGCAGAATGCTTGCTGAGTAAGCATTCCTCTGCACAGCAAGTTCCCTGATGGTTAAGGAAAAGGATAATGCATTGAGTTCTTCTCCTTCCCAAACTCATTAAGTTTTAGCTCAACACTACCACCACCACAGGCTCACACGCTGCAGCAGGGCTCTCCTCCTGACTTCATTTTTTTACCTCTTGTGCAGTTAATGTTGGGGAGATGCAAGCTATTTAAAACCAGGACACACAAACCCATCTCTCTCACCAGAGTTGTTGACCCCCTTTCCAAGGTGGCAGGAGGTGCTGGCACGAGCATTTGAGCTGAACTCCATGATGCTGACAGGAGACCACCCTGCATCCCCACGGGTTACTGTCAGCTTCACTTTCTGGTTCTCTCAGACTGGTCCAAGTTCTGCAACGCTTGGGCTGTAAACACTGCAATAGATTGCATTTTGGTTTTGTTTTTTTTTAAAAAGAAACAACAACTATGCAACTGAAAGGGAGCAGGGAGGTTTTCCCATTGCACACAGTACTTTGAATTTCTGAAATTTCTGGGACACAATTTTTTTTAACCTGTCAGACTCAAAAAATAATAAAAATCTTTAAAATAAGTGTTGTTTTTATTTTTCCAATGTAATTAAATCATTTTAATCTTGAGTATCACAGGATCCAGCATGCATGACAGAACATGAGATGATTCTGTCAGGAGTGCTAAATTAAGAAAAAATGTCTCCCTTTGAATTCTTTTGCCAGACATAGTTAGGAAAAAATGTTCCAATTTGCAAGACTGAGCCCCTGTGTTCCCATGATGAGATCCAGGCTCAACACCAATCCAGGCTCGGCAGCAGCCGAAGAGGACACATGCTTTGCTCAGAGGTAATGACTACTCCTGAGATAGATTGGAAGCTCACAACTGAGGGATGTTTAAGCCTCAGCCCTAGCTCCCATAAGTAAAGACACAACTGTGCAATTAATTTTTCTTAGATCTCCACCTAGAAGACTTTCTAATCCTTCAGACTCCACAGAATTAAAACAGACATGAATGAGTAACGATCACTTGATAATCAGGAAAGTGAAGCCTTTTTCCATGAAAAAAAAAAGCAAACTGTCAAGCTGACATCTTTCAGGTTCCTCCCCATCTACTCTACCTCATTTTATATGAAACTAAACTCTAAAGCTGAGGAGGTGGGCAAGAGGAATAGGATGCCCATAAATTGTTTTTCCTGTTGTGGCTTGCGTGGGTCTTTATGGCCATTTCCCACAGGTGCTGCTGAAGGGGACAGGCTCTTCTCTGAGTATCAGCAGGGGTTATGAGCAGAGACTGGCCTGGGAGCTGATGGTTTACCCTCAAGCATGCCAGCAGAAGGTCCCTGCTTATGCCTGATCACAAAATCTATGCTTGCACATTTCCCTCCACCTCCGCATTTCCCTCCCTCCTTAGTAAAGCCATTTCCTACAATTTCTATAAATGAAACAAAATTAAAGCACTCCCTCTTCTGTGCATACTTCTCCACCCAAATTAAACTTTTTTAATTGAATTGGCAGCTTGGTGCTTTACAACAGCAGAATGAGGAGGCAGGGCCACACAGGGCAAGGTCAGGCCTTAAGATCAGCTTCCAGCTTTGTTGCAGGATTCTCCCATCAACCCAGTGCAAACACTAAGTGAAACAACTCTCCTTTGCAGGAAGGCTGCAAGGTACACCTTGTTTGCAAGAGTCAGTTTGAATAGACAGGACCTTAAAGAGCATCTCCTTCTGCTCTGAGTTGATTAAATAGCAGGAAAGTCACCTATTCTTCACCCCACCCTCCCACAGCCTTACCACTACACTCTCTTGAGCTCTCCATCTGCCTGGATAAAACCAGTGAATGAGACAATTTTCTCAAGCTTAGACTATTTCCAAAGAAGGAATTAAAACTGAAACATTTATTTTCTAAAATTCCAACAGCAGATGTGCAAAGAACATTTGCCCCTCGACAGCGTTTGAAGCTGAGACACCACAGCCCACTGCAAAACAATGTGGGATTTCCATCATCCAGACTGAATAAAAAATATCCAAAGTGGATTTAACAAATCATTGTCTTAATGCAAGGTAGCATGAGCAATAGGGAGAGAAGTTTAAAATACTGCATTTTAACTTAATAATATCCCTCTAAAACAAGGATATGGAAAATAGGATTCTTCCATCCACAGGCACATGCTGTCCCAGGTATCCTGGGATTCAACAGCTTAACAGGAACAGGAGCAGTGGGTGCATGGCTGGATACCATGGCCAATCTCCATTTCCAGGAACTGGAGATAAGCCACAGTGAATTTACATAAAAAGATGTTGTGTCACTTCTAACAACTGCTGTGACAGTATGTTCCTGAAACAACAAAGATGAGGATGGTGAGGATCACAAACAAAAAGCAAAACAGCAAAGACAACATCCCTATATACCTGTACATTACCACATGATGTGTAAGGCCATGATATTTTGCTCCTTCAACTCAAATAAAAATTTAGCAGCTTCTCACAGGGCAAAAGCTCCCCTAGCTACTTCAAGACAGTTATGACAAGGTACATGCACCTAAGAAGCCAACTGTTCTTGTTGAAACCAATCCCATGGAACACAGTGTCCAGACCCTCGTGAAGAACCTTACAACCACCACGATGCTTTTGTGATTGGATCACCTACCCCAGACAAATGTGGCTCCCTGAAAAATGAGAGTCCTGTTAACAGCAAACAGGACATTCTGACCTGCTACAGATAACCATGGGCGACAGAGGTATACTTATTTTTGGATTTTCTTTTCCCTGCTACCAGAACTTTAAACAATCTTCATAACTTAGGTTCAGAAATAAGCTATGGTGTCCTCTGGCACTGCTGTCAATGTATCCGACCTCCTCTCACAGCAACAGGCAACCATGTTGAATTCAGGAGACTTTATAAATGCTGCTTACACCTAGCCACAAGGAAGAAGCCCTTCTCTGTGGGCCTACTGAAGCCCATTAGTTTAAAACAGCAGATTGTTGCTGTCTGAAGCTGGGAAGATATACTAGCCCCTGAGATAGCAGCTACCCAGGATTCAAGTACCAAGGTACCCAGTGTGGCTGGAAAGGTAACCTGGGATTGTACCAATGGCACTGGACGTTCATGACCTACAGGCATTTTTTCTTTCTTAATATTTTCAAAACCACTTAAAACGTTACCTCAGCCTGAAGATCTGACCAAAAGGAATCTAAGCTTTAGTGTAGAGCTAACTTAACTGAAAAAGCTTTGAGACATAGAGCTTATGTATAAGAGCAGGGCCACAAATTTGGTTCCAGTCCTGATGCCTCGGTGAAAAGGCTAACTCATGGTTAACACATGGTTGCTTATGTGGAATTCACACCCTCCAAGCTTTCTGGACCCTGCTAACCACTGGCCATTCTCCAAGGCTCTTCTACAACCTAAGATAAGAAGCTGCTCTGGCACCAGACCAGAGCTGAAAGGGTTGTTTTATTGGCAGTACAGTCCCAGATTCTAAAAACACAGCATAACCAAGGGGGCTGCACAGGTAGAGGAAGGAGAAGACAAAAAGTGATTTTCAGGAATGTATTCCTGCAGAGATGGTTTTTGAGAAGAGTCAGAGGGCACTCCTACAAGTTGGACTTCTCAGCCTTCAGTGCTCTAGCAAGCCTCAACGCACTGTTATTGCACAGCTAAGATGTCACACAGCCCATCTCATTTGAGATGTTTCTAGACATCACAAGCTGCCCCTCAACTGGGATCCCTCCCAAGCCCAGCTTCAGTCCCATCGAGGTGTTTTGTCCTGTTCTATCACAAAGAGGATGCTGGAAGAAGAGCCTATATAACATATATGGTATATATAAACTGTGTCTGCACCCAGGGAGCAAGTGGTTTTAGCCCCTGCTCTCCGGACAGCAGAAGGGCTGGAGAAGCTGATAAGCTGCAACAAGCCGGTGTGAGGAGGAGAAAGGCACAAGAAAAGAGCAGCTCTTCAGAGACTGCTGTCAAACATCTGGCTGGGGAGGGGGAGAGGAGGAGAGCTCAAATCCACGCTGTTCTTTGAGCCCCTGATGCAGATGGAATGGGGAAGCCAGCTCTGCACCAACTCCACTGGTGCATCCAGGAGGCAACCTGGCAACATCCTTTGGATCTTCAGCTGAGGGCATCTCTACTTGGAGGTATCCGGGGCACAGCTTGCAAGGACGGGGAAGGCTGCACAGAGTGCTTCTGTCCCAAAGGCAGGGGGAGAGGAGGAGGAAGAAATCCAAGAGGGACAAGGCTTAGACAAACACAGCAGGCCTCATGCTTCCTTCAATAAGGGAATATCTGAATGGTGAGGAGACAAAAAAAGAAAAAGTAGTCAAACTTTAGCAGTTCACCACGCACCAGAAAAACTACTGTTGACAGGCTCCCACCTCCATAACATGACAATACAGTGGTCTTTGTCATCACAGCACAGCAGAAAGGACCTCTGGAGGACTCTGCTCCAACCCATCCCTGCGAGTGGGATCATCGCCAGCTCCAGCCTTGAAAATCGCCAAGGACAGACTCTATCACCTCTCTGGGTGCTCATCTGGTCCTGCACCACCCTCCCAGTGCAAAATATTTTCCTAATGACCAATCTGAATCGGCCAGTTACAGCTTGTGGCCACAGCCCCATGTTATATCATCTGTTTGAGAGGAGTTTGGCTCCCTAGTCTTTTCAACTACCTCAAGTAATTGTAGTCAATTGTTTGGCCTCAGCTGTGCCTCCACCATTCCCTTGAGAATGACAGTTTCCTTCTTTCCCATGACACCATCCCTCAAGACATCAAAGACACGTTTCTTATTGTGACAGGGATGGTTGGAAATACAAGGATCATGATTGCCCTTATCTGCCTTGAAGAATTGCAGTCTCCTACAGTAGCTACAGCTTCCTTTATCTTTGAGCCATAAGCACAAACTTTATGCAGTCTCCTGCTGCAAGGGGCTGTACAACAAATGTTAGAGGCAATACAGGTTTCCAAGCAGTGATAAAAGAATGACACAGAAGCAACCTCGTCTAATTTTTGCAGATATTTTTTTGTTAAGCTTCACTTTTGGATTTCTGCTGTTTATGCACTGAGGTTTAATGCCATGTTGCCATTTCTGCCCTTTAGCAGGAACCCTTTTAATTGTTTTTCCTGCAAGGGTTCTAGGTGGCATTACCATGGTTCTAGCACTCAGCAGCATGGAAAGGAGCTACTTACAAGCCAGCTACACTTCTTGCCTAAGACAGCAGCCTCTGCAAAAGCAATCTTAAACTGCAGCTTCACATCAGCTCTGGCATTGTAAAGCCACTGCTTCAGGGCAGAAGAGAAATGAAGAATACAAGAGGCACTGACTGTTTAACAGACTTCTCCCTCTGCCTGGTAAAGTAAGTTCCAGCATATCCCTTTTATTGTGGCAGTAAACTGCCTACTAAAACAGTCTAAAAATGAAGAAGCATAAACATCACAAAAGGTTTGTATTCCAAGCATATCAGCCTACACCCACCTACCTACTTGTTTTCCACTAATACAGCTATTTTACTGTGTTTGCACAACGTTGCTGGAGGCTGGCATTTCTCTGCAAATTCTTTGCTAAGATGGCAAGAATGAGCAGCAGAACCCCAACAATCTTTCCAGCCAGCCCTAGGCTCCCACTCTCAGAGCACCGCTTACTTCAGAAGGAGGTATTAAATACCATTTGCAGATCTAAGTTGTGAAACATGTCATGCAGACTGGGATGCCTCTTTTCAGAAGCTCCTCTGGTGCCTGACATACATAGGGGCATTCTTTTGTGGTTTTATTCTAGTTAGTCAATCGCAGAACCTACTCTTACAAGTGTCACATTCAGTGCTCCTTGCCCAAGTCACGTACCATCTGTGTATTCCTCAGAGGAAGTGAGTGATAAAAGGCTCTGTATGTCACTGCTTTCTGAATCTTGGACCTCTTTGTGTACAGCTCTACTGCCAGCCATGCCAGCTACCCAGGAAGAGGTAGCAGCCTGATGCACGAGAACAGTTTCAGAGCGTTGAGAGCCACTGGCTTCACACAGTCCAGAATGTCCAGGGGCTTCATCTTCTCTTTCAAAGCCACTGCGAGCCCCTTGGTCCTGCTGCTGCTGCTGCACCTCCCTGGCTCCGTTCTGTCCAGCTCCCTCCGAGAGCACGATCTGCACGCGGGAGTCTGAGGGTGGAATGCAGTTCCCTGCACTGCCATACACTGCTTCTTCATAGGATGGCAAGGCCACTTGGACACCATCCACCATGATGGAGACCTGATCTCCAGACACACCTTGGTCTCGCCTCAAAAGAAAAACCAAACCAAACAAAAAAACATAGAGGGGGGAGGAAAAAAAACAACAAATCAAATTAAGAGTTTATATTTTTATACCTGTGTTAGTGAGAACTCCAGTAACCTCACACAGAGCTCTGATGCTCACCACTGACTTATTTAGAGGAGAACAGACAGAAACATGAATGGTGGTTTAGGGAGGTCAAGCAAGCCTAGCCTTACAGCCCTACTGTGAATTGCCACAAACAGGAGCAGGTGCTATAATTTACAGTCCCTGATAGATTTAGCAGCAAGAGCTAACAAGGTTGCAATGCTTCCCACCTCAGCTGCCTCCATAGCCACATCTAAAAAAGATAATGACTGAGAGCCCTCTACTGTCACAGCCAGCAGATAAAAAAAGAGCTCTGACCACCATCAATATCAGCTTATTACACTGCTATATTCTTCAGCACCTAGTACTGCCTGTTCTGCCACCTTTGCTTCTGGTGAGAGAACTTCTGGCAGGGTGGGGCAGAGAGCTCTTAAACTGGCAGTGTGAATCACCTAGGCTCATAAATCAAGAGTTTTGAGACTGAATTTTTTTTTTCCAGTGGTTTGGACTTCTTCAGAAAAAGGCAGATGCCAGGGCCCAACCTCTTAATCTCTCTGCTGCTGGACAGCCATGTCTCTGCTCTTGTTTACTAACACTGGTAGCCAGGTTGGAAGAGAAAGCCCACGGTGACCTTGATGACTTCAGTAGCATTACTACTTGGTCCTTCCTCTCATTCCAGGCCAGGAGGCTTCTCCTCCCACAGCAGGGAAGACAGTAGATTTGCATGTGTATCTAATCAGCAGTACTGCCTGTATTCGTATCCATAGGATCTCACTAATAGACTGGGGAAAAATACATATATAAATATAAACCCAGGCACATATTTTGGCAACTGTTCAAAGCTAGAAGAGGCAGGGTACCCATCTATAGCCAGACTAGCAAAGATGACAACTTTTCATATTCAAGGTCAAGGAAAAAAAGCCAAGAAACCATTCGTTAGGTATCAGAATGGGGCCTGCAGCTGGGTATTGCAGAGCAGCACTTAAGTCTGCTGCTGGACCATAGGGCAGGAGGGCCACTGAGGGTATAAAAACAGGAGCTTAAACCAAGTACCTTAATAGGTTTCTGCTACAAAGAAAGAGGATGCCAACTGGTCCTCTCCAAACCCCATCCACACTTACCTGTTATGATGGAATGACTTCAGCTTTGGCTGCAGCAAAACAAACAGCACAACTAAGAGCAGAATCAGGGCGACAGAGCTTGCTGTGGAGGCTACTATGGACAGCGTGGGGACTCCAATTGTTGGAGGAGAGTCCTTTTCTACAAAACCAAGAGGAACACAAGGAAAAATAATCCACTCCCTTAAATCACAGCCATAAGGAAGGAAAAGCATCCACAATGCCTGCTCTCAGGAGTGATACCTGGGTACACATGAGCAGCCTAAGTTTTCCACACAGTTAGGGGTCACCAGCTATCTCAGAGAGAACAGTTCAGAGCTCAAGCTGACAGCTCTCCAGCAGCTGTACAGGGAACCTAAAAAAACCATGCACATACAAGGGTCCCTTGGGAAAACACAAGGCAAACAGAAAAACAGTGCAAGCAGGCCACAGGAAATAAAAATGGTGGTAAGATTATTGTTATATATAGGTTTGGCTAAGAAAGAGCTAAAAAATGTCCTGATGTCACCAGCAAGGCCGATAATTGTCTAGCACAATATGCAGGATATTTTAGGCCAGACAATAGGAAAAGTTCCAAATAACGGGTTGTCTTGGCTGATGGAACAGCTTCCCAAAGGAAGGGGTGGAAGTCACCTGGCTGAGTACACTTAAGACACAGCAAGTATTCAATTTATCTCACAGAAACATATCACAGGGAACAGAGAGGGAAAGCAGATTTTGCTTCAGGGTACTCAGCTTTCAGTGTTAGATACATGTACCCTGTTCAGTAACTCCTTTCTACCTTTCCTCAGCTGTATTAAGTGACCATATGGGAACCAGTTTGGGTTTTAAAGGTCCCTTGCAAGACAAGGGTAAATTGGGAGTGGAGAGAAAATGGCCTGGTATTGCTGAGCACTGCATATCATGCCTAGAATGCTATTCAGGTCCCTTCACCTCTCTAGAGCAAATGCACTATCATGCACTTCACACTCAGGACACTCTCATGTGAACAGTTCCTCAATTCCTTTCTGCAACATTCAACACATTCTTCAGGAGCACAAGTCTCAAACTGCAAGGGATGCTGGACACACCTGCAGGTAGGGATAAGGGGAAAAGCATACAAACAGAAGGAAAAAGCTGGAAGACCATTGCTTTTAGGCCTACAGCCTAAAACATGCCCAAACAGGCATGTAAGCTAGAGAGCCTGTTTGCATTTTCCATGTCTTCTCTTGGGGTCAAACCTATTAGTTGAGTTGTTTTGACCTTCTTCTCCTGAAAATTTTCAGAAATAGCTTGACCTCTCCCCAGGGAAAAACAATGTCTAGTACATTTTCCCCTGTGGCAAATAGGGTTGAATAAAGATTTCCATTTTCAACATGACTCAGGGCACTGAGTGCTCCAACAGAGAAAAAGGTAGGCAAATAAGAGGTGCTCCATTTTCAGCATCAATACACCATGATGCAGAACTGCTCACTGCTCAGGGTACACTCCAACACATTCACCATCTCATATTACAAGATGCTCATGAACCACCAAAGGCTATAGGACTGACAGGCTCAGAGCCACACAAAACATCTGATAACTGCTAGGGGTTTCATTAACTCTACATGAAACGTTATCCATTACTGATAATTTTAAGACCTAGTGCCCTTCTCTCTATAGACTCTCACTGTCTCTTTCTTGTTTTAGTCCTGAGAGAGAGACCTGCCAGTTAAACCTCAACTGTCTCTGGCAGTGATTGGTTGTTTCAAAGCCTGGGTCAGACTTTTGAGGCCTTATACTTTTGGTAAGGCCACTGATCCTTCAGAATACTGAAAAGAAATCTGAGGGGTTGCTGCTCATCATAACTCAGTCTCTTCAGCCCTGATGCAGACCAAAGCACCATGCAGGAATGCCACTTGGGGAACACTACCTGAAATAGCACAGCTTTGTTCTCCAGCCTGCAGGCAGCAAGGGGAAAAAGGACCATCGTGGAAAGGAAGCTTATCCTGAATTTGAAAAGCCTCTTCAGGATCTCGTTGCTGCCAGGTAAACTCCCAGTTCCCTTCCTTGTACATCATACCACAGGAAAGAGCTATTGGAGTGGATATGATACAGACACTGAGAAGACAGTGTATTTGGAACAGGACAGCATGTTCCAGAGATATGCAGTGAGCTCCATAAAGAGCTTGAAGGTGCTTTTGTTTCCTTCTGATTAAGGTAACATATTTTGCTTTATGGAGTACAAGACCTAATCCCAGAGAGTACATTTTGCTGACTGAGGATGAGTGAGCATCAAGATTCTATGAACAAGCCTAACTTGAAGAGCCACAGGCAAACCAAGATCTGCATAATGAATGTTTTTCTGCAAACCTTTTTACTTTCCTGCTTTTGATGGAGGAATTCCTGCTCAGCTGTGAGAGACCCGCACAATAAAGCTGTCCACTTCCACTTGGAGAGAAGCAGAAATTATTCTTCCATCCAAGGAAGATGGCCTCTATGTCCTCACTCACATGCATGTGTGGACAGATGGGTACAACACTGAAGCAGATGTACTGTCAAACCCATCAGGAAAAAAAAAAAAAACAGAGCAAGAAAAGTATTTCAATTAGGGCCTTCCTCATTTCTGGGATGTGAGCTGTCAAAGTTAATAGGCTCTACATAAATAACAGGTTGTCTTTATATTTTTAATAGGTTTTCTCCTTACATGAGGGACTCTTGCACTTGTATCTGATGGGCTGTTATTAAAAATGTTTTCTTCTGTAAAGAGCTGTGATTGTGAGCCACATTCACGAAATTCCTGGAGCACTGAGAGGCAGTTGTGTGGACTTCTTCAGCATCACACTGTCTTGGTGTTTAAGGATCATCTGAAAAGCCAGTGTAAAGGCAATTCTGACTGTCCCACTGTAGTGAGGGAGCACTCACCTGGGCTGAGCCTGCAGCTGACTTCCATGGCTGGGTTCCATTCCCCATTCTTGCAGGTCAGGTATTTATAGTCTCCTTTCAGCATGTAGCCTTCAACACACAGATACTCTATGACACTCCCTGAAGTCAGAGGGTTGTTGCAGGGGCTAGGGTGACATTTATAGCCTCCATTCTCAGGCTGTGGTGGCTGGGGACAATCTGGAAAAAAAGAGAAAGCATCATGGAGGATATCTCAGAGAAAGACATCAGCTGCACAGTAGATACAGCACACAGACAGACTTCCACCTACAAACACCCACTAAATTAAGAAACTACCAAATCCGAGAAGACTGTTACACAACAGCAGAACTCTGCTCAGTTTCACCTCTGCTGTGTCTTCTGTGGCTGCTGAATATTTCTTGTTATGCCAGTAGTAAAATGAGTTAGTAGGCAAACTGGTGATATTTCTGAACAATGACATGGAAGTTGGTGACAGCAGAGATTCCCCATGAGAGAGGACCAGAATTTCCTTGGTGCTATCTTTTCCCCACAGCTGTTTCACTAGAGATGGGAGGAAACCTATTAGGCCTTGCTGTTAGCCTGATATGGAAAAAGCATGAGACCTCCTGCTAAAAGAATACAAACATCCCTCTGCACAGTGGATGCAATGTTAAGTTACAGAGCTGCCCCATAAGGCACCCTGAAAACCTATAGAAGCACACCAATTTTAGCTATTTTATGCAGATTTTACATTAACAGCATGGGGAATAGAGCTTTGATACAGTAGGACCAAATACTCTGGCCTATGTTTTAAAAAAAATTAGTTAAGAAATATCTTTGTAAAACCCCCTCTGTTTACTTATGTGAAGTCTCAAGTGCTGAATGCACTTTACATTTCCCCTTGCATCCCCCTTATCCTGACTAGCATGTAGACATGTCAAAAATTTTCTTTTAGAATGTTCAACAGCTATTGAAATAAAACCAATAACCCATAAATGAGGAAACTGCACTGAAAACAGGGTATTTCTATTGCTTAGAATTTCCTCTCTGTCAGGTCATGGTGACCCTGCAGAATAGTCTCTGCTGACACCATGTACCTGCCTGGCTGAAAGAGGGAGATATACAGGTTTTTCCTTTTAAATCTACATCAGCTTCCCAAAACTCACCTAAGAAAATCTGTCAAATATCCCTCCTGAGATATTTTGGTGCATGGAAAACCAACCACACCATCCACGCTATGGTGGGTCACAGCATGGTGACCATGGGCTGCCCTTACCCTCTGGAACACACATTCCCATGTTCTGCCTGGAAGTATCCCACTCACTGTGGGACAAACAGCAAGAGACATCTGAGCAAGTAACTGGATGTTGGGCAAGATTTAAGAAGCAAAAGAAAAATCAAGAGAACCATTTCACTGCAGAAAAATTTGCTACATTGCTGCAGTGCAAGTGACCCTTGAACCCGATCACGTGTGAATGGCATCATAGGTAGTGCCCTTTAAATGCTGGTAAACCACAAGATGAAGTGCTGAGCATAGCTAAAACCCCTCCAGTATGAGTTCTGCCAGCTTCTTAACTGCAATTTGATTTATTTCTTGAGAGAAAAGGTTAACAGGGGTCTAAGCAACAGCTTTTCAAGACGACTTTGCTCTTGAGAAGAATTATTCTTAAATAAGCTTAAGAGAAGCCACTGTCCCCTGCTTCATGACTATCAACTGTTGTCTCTTCTGTGTTTCTGTTTGCTTTCTGCAGTAATTTCGTATTTTGTAACTAAGGTTTTAACCCTCTGTCTTATGAAGCTAAGATTTGCTTTCAGTTTTAGCCTAACACCTAGGGTCAGCTGGGAACTGCTGAAGCAACAGACTGGTGGCACATTTCACAGTCAGGCAGACAGGCAAATGCCCTGCTTACCTGCAACCCAGGGAAGGGGTTTCTTGCTAAACTTCAAAAGACCCATTTGAGCACCAGAAATATTCTCAGCAGTTTAACATGTGCCTCTCTAGGCAATGGTAGAGAGTTGTGGGGATAAGCTACTATTGCTACAACATCTGCCAAAACTCAAGAGGAGAGAGGATAACTTCCCTACCCTTTATAAGCCACAGGAAATACCTGGAATTGCTTGGGAACCATGCATAGTGTGTCTCTGCTACCTGATTGCAGCAAACATAGCTCACTCCCTCTGCTTCCTCTTCACCTGAGGTGTACTTAGGTGTGCACATGGCACCAGGAACCCTTTTGGAACAGGCAGCAGCTCACTATTCAGTTCCCCTTCTATTGTGAAGAGCCACCTACACCGATGAGGTTTTTTGAGCTACATAAAAAAAAAAAAAAACCCACACCCAAAAAAAAAAAAAAAAAACCAAACAAAAAAACAAACAAAAAAAAACCACCAAAAAAACCCACACCAAAAAAACCCCACCAAAAAACAAACAAAAAAACCCCCAAAACCCACCAAAAAAACCAATCACCAAAACCCAAAACAAACAAACAACCTGTCTGCCCCCTATCCACCTCAATAAAAAACAAACAAAACCAACCAAAAGAACAAAAGCAAGCCTCCTTAGGTAATCTGTCATCACAGCATCCAAAAGTGTCACAAGTATTTTTAAATCTCACCCTCATTGTGACAGAACACCACTGTTTTGGGGTAAACCCACAGGTACCAGTGGAAAAGATCTGGATGAGACAGCCAGAAAAACTACCCCTCAACCTGACTACTGAGACTACCTCAGCTCCCCTGGAAGACACCTCTACTTCCTGCTGGACCATCTCCCTTCCCCTAGCATCTCTGAGAGAGCTCAGCACCTCTATGGCCAAGGTCTAGCCAGTGTAAGACACTTGGAAAGCTTGGGACAGACAATGCAAATTTATTCTACAGCAACCTGCCCCTACTTTTTCAGTATCCACAGCTTTCATGTGCTCCATAATGGGCTTGTTTAATTGCCTCTGTGTGCTCTGAATTGGGGCTAACACAAGAAAAGGTAGAGTCTGGTTCTGCACAACCCTTTAGCTTGCCAAACAGAAGTAAAACCCTGGGTCTGCAGCACTGCTATACCTACAGCAATACAGAGACAGGCAGAATGGGCCATTTACCACTTCTGACAAAATAAACCAGTGACACATCAGGGGTGAAAACAGCTGGGTGACAACCAGCACCTGTGTCCAGATCAGCCTGCTCCTGGCTATGCTTTGTAGCCAGAAAGTGCAAGAGGATGAGAAAATCTGCCTGTGTAAACTGTTTATTAGTGCTCCAGAGCATGACTGTGTCATCACCGTTTGGTACCGAGCCTGGGAGCAGCTTGACCCAGCTTTCCTTCCAGCTCATGCTTCCCAAATGGGCTGTTTGTGTTTCACCCTCAGCAGCATCTGCATCCTGCTGCGTGGGCAGCCCCTGACTACAGTATTGCTGTTTGGATACGACTTTGATACACTGATGCTTTTTGAGGCACACGAACAAAAACACGAAGGACAGATTTTCAGTATTTCTTCCCAAATGAAAACGAGGCAGATGTCAAGAGACACAGCAAAACTGTGACCCTCGAGTTAAGGACTTCCGAGTTTCAAAGGTGCGAAGCAGGCACTTAGTGGAAGTTTCTGAGAAGGTTACATAAATTCTTTAGAAAAATATGGGATACTAAGTGTATATATATATTGTGACTCTCGATCCTATTTCCCAATAGTATCAGCCTAGACACACAATGACACTGGGTTTTAATTGAAAAACAAAGAAACATGCAAGAACTTCAGTAACTCCCTCCCTGAAACAAGTTTTTGAAGTATCCCAGAGTTTAGGAGACATCTTAAAATAGATGTTTGTTCCAAGCAGGTAAAAGAAAGACAAGTTACAAGAATTAGCAACTTCCAAGGAGGTCACTGACATCCTAGGTTTGCAAATCTATTCCCAGCATTTTGGTTCATCGGACTTTGAGGATGCACAGAAACAGGGGTTTTGAACATTGCAGCACTGCTTGCAGAGAGGGCAGAGCTCTACTCCCAAAAGCCTCATTTCTAAGAGATACTGAAAGTTATGGCACGTTCTGAGCTGGTTCTCTGCC
This sequence comes from Heliangelus exortis, assembly GCF_036169615.1. Lineage (NCBI taxonomy): Eukaryota > Metazoa > Chordata > Aves > Apodiformes > Trochilidae > Heliangelus > Heliangelus exortis. The sequence goes on along the minus strand of NC_092426.1, from coordinate 34,069,265 downwards.
TGCACACACTGCTGAAAAACAAAGAGGTAACAACTGACGAGAAGTCCAAACATTTTGAACATCACTGAACTCTGTTAAGAAAAGAGTGTAATTTTCTGATTGACAGGCAGAAGTAAATATATGCACTGGAGGTTCTGCAAATAGTATTAAAAAAACCTAGGTGTTTAATATACAGGCAATTTTTTATAAGCAAGGGAAATATTAAGCCAATATACACCTCCACTCAGTTTCCCATCAAACCACAATATTTTTCTATCTAGGTTACACAAGCCCTTCAAGGAGGGCTCAGTTGCTCTTTTGTTATCTGAATAGCTATTAGCACCTTGAAAACAAGTAGCACGACACTTAGGAACGTGGTTTGTTGAAGCAACACTGTATTATGACATTTGCTGGCTCCCTTTCCTGTGGCATCTCTAGTAGCAGCAAAGCTCCATCTACTTTCTCTTCTACCAAATTCAGTCACCTGTGAGGGGTTGGAACACCACTTCTTTTGGAGAAATAAGAGGTGTCAGTTGGCCAAGCTGATTAGCCAAACCACCAAAGAATGAAACTCAACTTGCATGTTTTGGTTGAGCCATGCTCAGGCACAGTCCCAAACACCAGTCTGATACAGAGATACAAAGGATTTCCAATAAGATAAAAACAACATAAACCTAAGACAGGGTAACAGACAATCCCACAGATGGATACATGTGGTACTTGGTGTGATGTCATAAACGTAATGGTTTTATATACCCAGGCACAGGTGACACACTGCTGAGCCTTGATCTCTGTGAGTGAAATTCACAGATAAGTAGAAGATTTGCAAAGCTCAAGTAGGATGAGCCTGTTGTAGGCAAAGGATCAAGTACCATACACCCCACTTACACATACACTGTAAGTTTAAAATATCTTTCAATCTGCCTGGATAGTTACCTCAGAACTGTAGCAGCTTGCCAGTACAGACTTTCTTCAAACAGCACAACACTGTTTAGGACTGAAAAGCACCTTACAACAGTCTTGGTTGCTTGCCACTGTACTTTTTTCAATTACTAAGACTCCCAGGTCCTAGAAGGGATTTATATCCTTTTTTTTTTTTTGCACCACATACCTGAACTGTGTTTTGGTCACTCCCCTCTCTTGCTGGACAGTCTGACAACATGATGAATATAAAATTCTCTTAACTGAATGCATTCACACAAGAAAAAAGAAACAGAAAAAGACAACTACTAATCATCAACCACTTGAGTGCATAGCTGTGGGTTTGTAACTGAGGGAGAACAAACCATGGCATTGATCACCTTACGTGGGTGGATAGATGGGTATAATATTGCTTAACAAAGGGATGTTTTGCACTGAACATCAGTAACATTTCTTCTACTTCTCCACAGCAAGGTACAAAGGTCACTAAAGCTAGGAAGGGAACAGTTTTGACAAATTAACACTGATGTTTATATGAGTCAGGCCCAAATCCCAGCACCTTTAGAAGGAAGCTGGACAGAGCCTCAGGTTAATTCCTCAGTGACTACAAAAGTGCTCCAGCTTGTTTGACAGTCCTCAGGTCAGTGTCAGACAAAGCTTACATGTCAGTGCTGAAGCATTCTGGAAGTAATTCAGGTGGATGATAATTTCTCAGCTGGATCCTCTGAATATATCCCTGTTTGAATACATTAACACCTCCTGGCCTTTTAGACATATGGCAACTTCTGTGGGATGTGAAAACTGGAAATGGAAGATCCTAACTACTACAAAACTTACTCAATTTAACTGTTATTATCAAGACTCATAGAAGAAAAACTTCCTACAAAAACCACCCTGCTGATCTAACAAGATGGAAATTCCCCTGGCTAGTCTGGTTAAACCTGTCATGACTGTCACATGTGAGCATGGCCAGCCTGGTGAGCAAACATCTTTGTGAACGAGAACACAGAAGTACACAGTAAATTGTCCCCGTACTGAAAGGACAGATTGTTTCCTGCACTCCAAGATCAAGTTCCCTCAGCCTCTTCCTAATTTTCTTGTGCTACCTTGACTCCTCTCCAGAAGTGGGTCCAGTGGACCAGGCAGGCCTGTTTACTTCCTCCCAAGCTCTGCTCCAGTTCAACTTCTAAGCAGCAACGAGCATGCCTCTGTCCAAGCTTCTCGTTCTCAAAAACACCACCACCTTACCTTTATTGTCTCAGGCAGGATTTGCCACCATCCACAGACACAGTACATCTAGAAAAGCACCCAAAATAAAACAAAAAATACCCCAGTTACTTGTCCTGCTATGGAGGCCTCTGATTCTCAACTCCTGGAACTTGTACTTAAGTGATGCAAACGCACAGCTGAGGGAACTGAAAAAGCTATTACTAACTTCTGGCAAGGACCTTCAAAAAGCCCCAAACTCTCACAGGCACTCTTGAGAGTAATCCTCCCTCTCTACTTGCCTCTTCGATCTGAGTCCTGCCCTAGCTAAATGGGTGGTCTGAAACACCAGTGGCATCTGAAGCCTTTCTGCAGACACTGAGCATTTTCAGTATCTCAGACCCGAGGCTCAGATTTAATTAACAGCATGCTGAAAATAACAGAGCCAAGTTCACTGTTTCTCTTCAGTTAGTGCCCAGAACAGGCTTGCAGCAGTAAGTGATTACATTTTTTTCAGTTGCTCTTTGTTTGTAAATCTATATGCAGACCTTCACCTTTTTTACACAATTCTTTTTCACAATAAAAACCTGGGGTAGCCTGATGCAGACGGCCAGACATAAGGTTGGAAGTGCAAGTCAGAGACCAGCAATAAGGCTTATTTTGGCTTCTAGAGGTTCTGGCAATTCTAAGAGAATGCTGTCCACAGATCCCACTCAGGGGTGACAATGAACATCAGTTTCACCTTAGGAAGCAACTGAATGAATTTTCTAGCAAGAGCCCCAGGCATACTTGGTGAAAGAACAGACCCTGTTTTCTCTCTTTGCAGTTGCAGTTCTCACCAACAGGACAATATCCGAGCTCACCACTGATCTCCTGGTTGTTCAGTAAGCCAATAAGGAAGCACTTTTGCCCCTCCTCTAGCCCAGTTCTTGGTTCTCTTTACTTACTGGATATATTCCCAACCTCTGTCACCAGTACTCAGAAAAGCATGAATGTGACCCAACCAGATAATAATGTCACTCCTGTCCTTAGCCACAGCAGCAGCATAACCACTCAGAGCTGCCTAGCTCACTTAGCAGCTTCTTAAACAACAACAAAGGCAACACATCACCCTCCCAGTGCCTGCAGACTGACTACAACGCCTCAGCTTACGCCTAACATAAAATACCATCTAAGCTGTCATGCAACTCAAAATCTTTTTCATTTTTAAATTTAGCTCTTCCTCCTGGAGAGGTCCCTACCTAGTCTATGATGAACTCAAACCCCATTATGTACCTACCGAGACAAAAAACTAGAAAAGCAGCACTAAAGCCAAAAGCCTGGACATAATGGCATAAGTGCCATTCTCAACAGCAAGAGCTTTTATTTTAAAAACCCTTCCCAGCTATCAGACAGGAAATTCATTGTCCAAATTAGATGCTTTCCTCTTGGAAACTTCACCCCCTACGCCCTGAAGAGTCTGGAATAAAGCTGGTTTGCTGGCTCGAGAATAAAATAAATAAAATTTATATACACCTAATTGATTCAAAGGCTACAGAACTACCTATATCAGAGCTCTATGACCCAAGCTTCCTGCTTGCAAAGGAAGATCAGCACAGTTTCAATGACACTGTGACCACAGAACAAAAAACTGCAAGATTCTCTTTGGGTCAGGATTTTTTCCTCTTAAAGCAGGGCCTTCAGTCAAACATAGCATCTTCTTTTGCCTGAGGCTGGTATTTGGCTCCACAAATCTTCTGCAAAGAAGCAAATGATGGGGGGACAGGAGCAGCCAGCTTTTCTTTCAGTGCAAAATCCAGACAGGCAACATGATTATTTTTCCTCTCATCCCTTATATGCACAAACCAGCCTATAAACAAACAGCAGAAGCCGTTTTCAGAAGCCCTTTCCTCTGCAACAGTTTGGTTTTATTAAAAAACAAGTCTGTATCATTTCATACCCTTTTTGGACTAGCGACATCAGCAAAGCATCATCTTTTACCAAAGCAAAAACCACTTCCCAGCCAGCTGGTCTGCAGAGAAAAAGCACCCAGATTGGCTTTGATCAACAGTACTGCCTCTTGCCCACCCACACCTTCCTTCCTGTTGAGAAAGAGGTGACAAGGAGACGTGCTTTAGAGGTAGATGCACAAGTAGCAGATACAAAAACAGCCACCTCCACTCACATGCTCCAGTTAGTCAGGAGTACCAGCTCCAGTTCTGAGCACTGAACACCTTCTGGTTTCCAACCAGTGATGTTCACCTGAGTGCATTTAACAGTTTGCAGCACAGTATTTCCCTCCATGAACCCTCAGCTCCTGAATCACCCTCCCCAGTCTAAGCATTTGGATTAATGCCAATATTAGGCTAGGAAAGCACTTATCAGGTAGTCCTTGGGTGAACATCACTGCTTGTGACAGAAGGTCTGTGCTGAGCAGGAAGTCATATGCTTTGGGGTTTCTCTTGGTGTGCTGGCTGCAAGAATCAGAGCAATGACCTGCTCCTCTGGGAACCAAATTTGAGAATGTACCCTCTCTCTCCAGACATCCTGGGGACATCTGGGGGCACATATTTTAGCCCAAACAGTTAAGATTCCAACCCAAATGTCTCCTGCAGGCATTAGAAAGCCTCCTCCCTAGAGGACAGGTGGATTCTTCCTGGTGAAGGTGGAGTATGCTCTACTCCCCCTTCCAGGTATATAAAGGATTGGTTGATTTTGGTTGTGTTTTGGGTTTTGTTTGTGTTTGGTTGGTTTTTTTGTATGTTTTTTTGTTTGTTTGTTTTCCTTTTATTTTCTTCTTTTTTAAAAAATTTTTTTATTTTTCTTTTTATTGCCCACAAGTGTGCTAACCTGCATTTTTTAACTATACAAATAGAGTAACTGTAGAGAGAATATCTGAAAAGGGACCCAGACTGAAGCTATCGTCTGCCAGCTGGAAACAGTTTTAGAACTCAGTATGTTTCTTGGCCAGAAACAACATTCACACCATCAAAGACAGATTACCAGATGCCCAGGTTTTCCACTGGTCTGTAATTTCTTGGGTGGAGATGCAGACTGAACCAAAAGAACAGATTCTGAACCTTCTCCTTTTCAGCCCTCTGGCTTTCTCTAGCACATGAGCAGATGGGAAATTTCCCAGAGGAACAAACCCAAGACTGCAGCTGCTGCTGGGGCCCAGTCACAACAGCTGAGGCTAAAGGACTTCTTTATATTTTACTTACAGGAGGCAGAAGTCAATAAAAAGCTTCCATTGTGAGCACACACACTTCTCGCTGACCCTGCCCCTAAAATATTTTAAGCCTTCCTAAAAGCACACTGCAAAACATAACCCTCTTTTGGGCTCTGTGTATTAAAGAGAGGCAAAAGTCCACTGAAAAATAAGCTCTCTGTCTTTACTGGCTCCAGATGCTGCTTACTCTGAAGCCAATGACAGAAGAGCAAACTAAGCAGGACTGGAGCCTTTGCAGGGAAATTACAGTTTCTCCAGCAAGGACATACTCTGAAGAGGAGGCTTATTTTTCATTATGTTTTAATGTGGGTAAATTAGAAGAAACCAAAGCAAAGAGATTTGTATATATAATCATATAGCTGTGCATTTATATAATTAGACACAAACACTTGTACTGTGCAGTAACAGGCACCCCTCACACAACCATCCCCCATCCACACCAAAGCTGCCTTTTATTTTTTTTTTTGGGTTTGGTTTTTTTTTGTGGGGTTTTTTGTTTGTTTGTTTTTTGGTTTTTTTGGGGGGAGGAGGGGAGCACAGAGGGGCAGCAGGGGAGAAGGAGTACAGGCAAAGAAAAAGGAAGAAAGAAAAGACTATAATTGCATCCTTCCACCAATGCAGTTGCCATCTGGTAGCTCAAGAGATATATGAAGCCAAATTATCCTAATTAACATGTTACAACAGTATTTAAAAAAACTCTACGCTTATTAACACTCAGCTGTGATTAGCCAGCCATGGAGGAAGCCTGCTAGTGCAACATTAATTATGGGTCTCATCTATCTTTCTATTAGATACATGATTTTTTTTTTCCAGTGGCTTATTTCTTTCCTAAAAAAGAAAACCATCAGCCGCAAAGCGTGCTCTAAAATGCAAATTCTATTTACATGCTACAAGAGTAAAACTGTTTAGGCTACATGAAGCTGCCATTGGTGCTTCTAGAGTGCTACAGATTTTCTTGATGTAAAATATACTTTTCTGTTTGCACCTTTGAAAGCTTTGCTTCAGTTGGATAGTTTCCCCCCTCTCACTGAAATTTCAGCAGAAATATAGATTTTAAGCCTTTCAAGTTCCTTTCCCCCTCTAAAACAGAAGCACAGGCTTTGCTGAATCCTAGGCGGGGAAAACCAAGACACAAAATCCAGGGCTAACAAAAGATTCACATCTGTGAAAGAAAGATTCCTGTGATGTAAGGCAGCAACCAAACCTCAACTGCAGTCCAGCAGCAGATCTGCCTCCCCAGAAAAGTGCTAATTCACTATGACAACTGCATTATTTTATAACAGGCCCACCTGTAATGTGCTCCCCTCAGATACATTCCCAAACGATTCAGCCTAAGGCTCTGGGACTAACACTGCCACGTTTTACAGACCTGGCTCTGTGTTATGCTTGCAAGGGGCTGGCTGCAGAAGGGCTTTCATCCACCCCAGGCATTCTCTGGACATCAGGGTAACATCAAATCACAAGACAAAAACTTGGTGCTTTTTAAAAAAGCCATCACTGATAAGTTAATTTCGGAAACATTAACAAGCAGGGGGAAACAAACTCAGAACAACTACAGAAGTGCATTTAAAAGCTTCCAATAAAGGAATCTTACTGTTACACACACAAAGAAATAAATCAATAAAAATTGCTGTTGGTGAGGTGTGTGGAAGCTCACGGAGCTTGCTCAGGCTCAGTAAGGATGAAGGTGAGCTGACAGGTACTTCACAGCATCCCATACTGCCAGGAAAACATCTACAATTTGCAGCTGGGCTGCAGTTGGAGCCAGCAGTACAGTGGCTCCAGAACAGCCAATTTAATACAGAAACCTGCTCTCCTCTGTGGGCATAGGACAACTTTCCAAGTGGCACATGTTTCATTTGCTTTTGTTTTCCAAGGCTGCTTCCAGCCTTCCTATGCCTTCTTCCAACCGCACCATAATTACTTCCACATGTTTGCAGAAGGACATTAAGCAAGTGATGTAAACAACACTTTGTATAACTGGCAGGATCCCAGATACTACTTTCAAAACCCAAACCCCACTGTTGTAAGTAGCACCCAGACAGTTTCATAGGTTTTCACCCCCTTTAAAAGTCTGGTTTAAAGGGTTCCCCTAAGAAAGTCGCATATGGGTTTTAGTTTGAAATTCCAATTTAAAAGTAATGTAAAGTGTTCAGAGGTGTTTGCAACAGAAGGCAGAGGCAGCTAACACTAGTCTGGGGCTGCTATCTTCTCAGTGGTAGCTCAGTGTTTCTAAATCTCACTATATCACAACAAGGAGAAGATTATTTATAAATATAACAAAGAATTGTCAAAATAAATTAGTATATTTTTTAAAAGGAACAAGCAGCTGTGCAGGAATGCACAGCACCTACTGTGTAAAAGAGGCAGCTTAGTAAATAAGGTGTTAGCATGGCATTTGGACTCAAATAACATCCACTGTCCTCAGCTACTGGGGCTAAATCTAAATTTCAACTTTGCTATTCACACAGCTTTGATTTTTTACCTTGTCCCTCCTTGCCCCTTTCCAGAAACTTGCAAAGCTAAAAATTGGCCTCAATTCAGAGGTAAACTACACATTTACTCTGCTGTTTCCTTGGCAGTTTTGAGGTGGGTCCTCAATTTGGAAACAGTAATATCCTGTGGCTATCTTCAGGATAAAAGCCTGACACACGCTATGAGTTAGTTCTGGTCTCAGTGAAACCATCTGACCCTTCAGCAAAAACAATGAGACAATATAGAGGAAAAAGCCTGTCAGATGCTTCATGCTGATTTTGGAGACCAGGTTTTAACATGAGAGAGAAGACCTATTTGTGCTGACTGGTCTGCAACTCCTGACTGAAATACAGTCCCTCTATTGATATAAGAAGAGGACACAGGGGAAACCTGCCTGCAGGGTACAGCAGAGCAAAACTCGTGTCTACCAGCAAGTGACAAGAGGCTTGCAATTCAGCAGTGCCTCAAGCTGCTTAACTTTCTTGTGGATTTCCACATGACTACAAAATACCTCATCTCCCTAAACTTCAGCCTAACACATTAATTGGGTTCTTCTCTCCAATAAGGCCTTAAAAATTCTTGCTATGGCAGTTGCCCAAAGTCCCACTGTGGGCTACAGCATGGCTGCTCAAGCTCTGAATGACACAAGTCACCTGGCTGGCAACACTAACAGCAGGAATTCATTGCTCTTCTTCCACTACCAGGTGGAACTCTGGTAGTCACCACCACCAGACACAACACTTGGCTCCCCCTTACTTAACACCCAGCCTGTGCCTACCTTCTAATAACCCCAGTTCTGCTATGGTTTCTTTTCAGACTTGACACAGATCATTGCACAACCACAAATCTGCCCAAGAAGCACTCCTGAACTCTGAGGGGACATGAGAATCTCTGAAGTAAGAATTTTAGAGTTTGGAAACCTTATCTTCTTACACGTGCATGGAAAGATCCCTACACTAGCCAAGTCACTTGAAAGCTCTGCCCTGGTAGGCCTCCTTGGTTTGCTAATGAGCCTTTTGCAGCTGATTAATTTTTCATCCTTTCAGCAGCAGCAGCTGTTGTCTATGACTCAGCCTATCCAAAAAGTACTAATTTGGAAGTTTGGCCAAGGCCGATCTAGTAATGGCATGCACACAGGAGACTGCTTTGTGCTAAGCATTGTTCCACTTTCATCTGTGTAGGAATAACCAGGAAGCCCAAAGCCCTGGGTTAATGAACTACATCTACAGAGGGCTTTGCTAGGGAAAGGTGGGAATGGACAGCAATCCTGAAACCTTCATCTGATCCATCAACACACACTGAGGAATACTTTTTCCTCCTGCCAAGCCATATCTCTTCCCACCTTTGGGTCTGTTCAGGACCACTGAAGATAAGGAGTTTAATATCTAGGCAGATTTGTTGATCTGCTAAGAATGACTCATCTCTGTCACGGGACTTGTCAGAACAAGCACTCAAATATTTCACCACTGGCTGGGCAGAACTGCAAAGAATTATTAGCCCTGTCTCACTGGAAAGCCTCTCCTAAGCATACTTCATATTTTCACTCTAGATGTGGCTAAGTTAGTTGTGAATATTAAGTCATCTTTTCTGTTGGCTTTACAGGAGCTCAAGCATTGTGAACAACTACTCTGCAGAATCCAGCAGGAAAAAAAAAGTAGCCCCACTTAAACATCTTAAACATCCTCAAGTCATCCTATCCAAAGCTGGAGGCACCTCAGGCTACATTGACAGAAGCACTCCACATGGCAAACCTGGCTTTCCCAGAGACCACAGAGCCTTAGAGCCTCCCAGTTAGGCTGCAAGTTCAACCACTCAGCTACATTTTCTTGAGCTGATGGGCTAATACAGACTCAATACAGACTCTAATGATTCAAAAGCTCTAAGACACATACAGTGAAGTTGAAGAAGTCTCTTCTAGTGAGAAGAGCTAGCTATGACACACCTAAATTGCTCAACATTCAAACAGTGTTGGGCAATGTAAGAGCTAGTGAGGTGTAACTAGGAAAGGTGGTATCAGGCCTGTATAACCTGCACTGAAACCTAACAGCTAGTCAGTATATGGTCTTATTTACCAGCAATGCAAGTAACTGAAGAGTGTTTTTTTGGGAAAAAAGGGAGGTAACCCACTGAAGCTACCAGTAAGCTTTCTTCATGACTGGAATATGACTAGCAAGTGGCATCAAGCAGCATCAAGGTCTGGTGGGATGCTGCTGCTTCTTTGATTTACCAGTCAGAAGACACCATCAGTTCTGTCAGAACAGGCCGAGTGCCACACAGTCCACCCACTCACATTCAAATGGTATATGGGAAGTAAATGGCAGGTTAATATCACCATACACACACAAACACAGTGTATATTAAAAAAAAAAAAAAAAAAAAAAAAAAAAAAATCTTTTCAGCCACTTATTTTGGAAAGACTGTCTTGCTATAGAGATACAATGGCTACAAAATGTTTGGTTTGATGCCTCCATCTTCCCAGGACCTACCAACAGCTCTAAGCAAATCAGAATGAATTAGCAAACTGCCTATACAAGATGTGTTAGCCAACTGCCAAAACCATACCTAGCAGCAAGTGTCCTTTCTGTCTTTCTAAATTCTCATCCTGAACATCCACAGAGTAAACAAAGCTGAACTGAAACAAGCCAAGATTGAGAAACTGTACAAAAACAACCCTTTGAAATATTACTTGCCCTTTGACACTTTCACTATAGCCACTGGAGTCAAAGCACAGGCAAGTAAAAACATCCATCTGAAAAAGCACATAATGAAAAAAGGTTATGGCTAAAACCATAAAAGGTGAAATACCATTCCTTCCATTTGACAAAAAAAAAAAAAAACAACAAACTGTACAACCCAAACTCCCAAAGAATAGCTATTTTCAAAGCAAAAATCATCAGGAAAGAAACCAGCTCTCCTCAAGGGCTGTAAAACTTCAGTCCTGCCTCTCTGCTGCTTTTGAGCAACAAGTTATACAAGACCATACATATTCTTTGTTTCTCTTTTGTATGCCATGGTAACCAAGACAAGTTCTCTATTCTGTAACAATTAAAATATAAGTTAAAGCTTAAAAAAAATAAAGAGCAAATGCTCTCATAATGCTTCATTATGGGGTTGCTTTTGCTCCTTTCCTTGTGTTTTTGGAGCACGGTTTGCCTCACTGATGCTCAAGAACCTCTAGAGACAACTTCATCTCTTACCTACAGCCACAAACCTAGCCAAAACACAGCCCCTTACTGATTTAGACTTCATGGATCCTTGCACCAGAGGCTGAAATTTCAAAGCAGGAAACACTGCAGCTTAGTAGCTGAAACTAAGGTCTAGGCACAAGGAACCTGACCCGATAGACAAGGGCTACTATTAGCTTATCTGTTGCTTTGCCTCCCTGCCTCGGGTTCCCTCTTCAGAGAGCTTTTGTGAATCCATGGTTTCAGGTAGCCTGGAGAGCCCAATGTGATGACTTAAGGGCCCTTTGTCACCAATATAAATCATTTCAATAACAAAGATGCAGATTAATTTGATTGCTTTAACAGATATGTTCTCTTTTCCAATACACAACTCAGATGTGGGATTTCACATTTCAGTAGTTCTTCCACACAGGTCTCTCTAGCCAGGAATTTACTTCAACCTTTATTGCCATAACCAGGACTAACAGATAGCTTGGAACACATGCTGCATTAACATCTTGCTGTGTTACCATCCAATGTTAACTTGTGATTTGAGACATTTCATTAATTTTATTGTTTTGAGACACATATTTGCTCAGCTCTCCCAAGTGGCTTCCTCCTGCTACTGCATTATACTATGTGGCACCATTGGTCAGGTCAGGGCAGTTCTTGCTAAAGCAACAAGAATATTTTTCCAGGCATACAGTTAACAGGATAGCACCAGTGTGAAAATGCTTGATTTAATTTTGGCTGCATAAAATACCCAGGATCACACCTTGACAACATAATTTTACCTGTATCTCTTGTGACTTCAACAGGCCAAGTATGAGTGGTATTACTGTAATTCCTTGCCAGCCAGACCCTGGGGCCTAGGACACTGTCTTATTGAAATGGAGAGACTGTTGCAGGCCAGGTTCTTCCAGACAACAGCATCTGCAAACCAACTGAGTTACAAAACTCTTTCCTTGAATGCCACAAGAGGCAAAACAATATGAAACCATTTTCATTGCTCGTTGTCTTATGCACTTTCCAGCCAGCATTTACAGCATCATGTTGGATGTTGGAATTCCAAGTCTCTTTTTAAAATTTTGCCTTTTCCTTCATAGAGTCCTACTGCTTGTCCTCAGAGCTGTCTTTCCTCAAACATGTATGAGAAAATTCTCTCTCACCTCCAGCATTCCCTTAAATCAGACAATAATTGCAACTTCTTTTTTACCTGCTCAGCTCCATAAAAGAGATGGCCTGGCTACCTAGGGCTTTAGGGCATGTGTTGCTTTTGTTTGTATTTTGATTTTGGGTTTTGTTATTTTGTTGGTTTTTTTTTTCCTTAAGGCACTTATCTGCAAGGACTGTTTTTTGTGCATTTCAATATTTAAGTTAGAATTTTAATGGACAACAACAGTATCCACTACAATACTACTTGCTCCTTTCTGTCTAGATTATCCAGTAGGACAACATTTCAGATCTGTTTGCAAGAGATGCAGAGCCATCTTACCTTCACTGGGAGAGACAGAAGTCTTATCAGAATGAAACACTAACTTTATATTACAAAATATTGTAACAGCTGAATTCTACAATATTCTGAGAAACAAGATGAGGTGGGAGGAGCAGATTATTCCCAAAGACAAGTAACTGTTTAAAGGAAAGACTTCTTTCCTTGTTTAGGTTTGTATTTCCCTAGAACATAAAAATTCCTTTCAGTACTCTGGGCAACACAGACTACATCTCATAGCTATAGACACTGATCTAGCAGACAGATTTCACAACCACCTTCTCCTGACTTAGGCTTTGAAAGGGAAGCATTAAGCAATAGCAGCCAAGACAGGAGGAGAAGTTACAAGCCGTCAGCCCAAAACAACATAATATTTCCCAAACCATGGAAGAGCAAAGCAGTTTCAAGAAGTTTCTTACAGAGAAAAAAAGCATTTCAGATTCTCCCCAGGGAAGAATGCAGTAAGGAAACTGTTGCAGCATGCCTGAATGCCTCAGGAAGTGCTCCAGTGAGCACAAATCAAGAAAAATTCATGAGCATTCCCAGCTTTTGCAGAGCTGGGAAGACTGCTGAGAACACCCTTGGAAGCCCTCACGCTCCCACAGATGGATCCAGATCTGCCTCCCACATCATCACATGAATGCATGTGGTAGGAAGTGAGCATCCAAATGTCAAGCTCTTCCCCTCTATCAGTCCTCCCATCTAATATCCCCTCAACTATCAGAAGTTTAAACCACAGGAGGGCAAAGTTATCCCATCCTTTTTCTCTGCGTTCTTTCACCAGAGTTCTGAGTATTACTGCCACTGCTGGGGTAAAAATTTCTTGAGCTAGATTTCTCCCCTCCTTCTACAGATCCAGCTACTGAAGCTGCCTCACACACATCTTCCCAGGCCTCACAAGGCTTCTGCCCATCAAACCTGGCTTCAGCCAGGTATCTGCTGACCCTGGGCCACGGGACTCAGCAAGCTCCAGTTCTGGAGAGGTTGATCACAAGGAGATCATTTCACACTTTCAAGAGAAATGCAAGATCCACATGACCCCCCTAACACATTGGGCATCTCACATCCTTAAAGCTGACCCAATGCATGTTCCCAGGTCACTTTTTCAGGGAGCTTAATGAAGAAAGCATTTCCTGTATGGGACTCCCTAGACAAAAGACTCAATTCAGACTCAATTTCTGCAGCCCTGGACAAGCACAAAGTACAGGTATATATGGTACCTGGCCTTCAGGATGTGCAGGCCACTGACTCCAGCCACTCGCAGTCACTGTATCTACATCTCAATGCTTCACATCACATCCTCTGAGTCACAGTTCAGTACAGAGACAATAAATCACCAAGCACTATGGCCAGCCAGATGGAGTTCACCAGCTGACACTAATGAAGACCCCAGACAAAGCAAAAATAAGCAGTACACAGATAGTGCCCCTACACTAACCACTTCCAAAACATATTAATTCTATGCCAGGCTACACTAGCATGTCTCTTCAGTTGGTCAGGGGAGGTTGTTCTACCAGAGAGTTTGGTGAAAATGCCCAGAGAGCACTAAAGGGTTTCTTGGTCATTGAGTGAAAGCCTCCCATATAACTTTCAGATTTACTGCATGGTTCAGCCTCTTGTCAGTGAATTTTCTCACACAAAGGAAATAGAAGCCCCAAAGAAATAATGATAAAAATAGCAGAAATGCTGCCCTCCCCCCCAAGAGACATGCTTGGAAAGTTTCCCAACTGCGCATGCAGACTCCTTGAGAACACTTAAATAAGAGATTCAGATGTCTTATGGCTTTGAGAACTAGAGAGAAAACACAGCAGGGAGGGAGGTTATTTTGGTGCTAATAAATTAGTGTCCGAACAGTAAAACCAAGCTCCAGAGAAGAAACAGGAGTCCATTTATGAAACCCATCAAATAGTATTCTATAACCAATTTCTTTTTCACACCAATACAGAAAATTTCAGAAAACACAGACATTTAATCAGGGAGAATAAGTATTATAGGGATAACACTGTAAACAGAAATTGGAGAGCTCCAAACCACAACTGGATCATGGATCAACAGCAGGTACTATGAAGCCATTCTGATACAAAAGCCAGAAACAGTATCTCCTTTACCCAGAGCTTTCCTAGTTTTGTTCATTTGTTTCCCCATCTCTTTGATATTAAGTAGAATGGGATTTGAAGTTTTTTAGGCAAAGGAAAGAACAGAAAACTCACTCTCTTACAAGTTAGGCAGCTGGCACTGCAGAGCCACACTTAGTAGGCAGCAGGGAGCTACCAGGACAAGAGGCAGTATGATGATTCCACAAGCCCTTCTTTCAAACTTATGGCAACTTTTCCTTTATTCCAATCTCCTCCAACACCCCCCCCAATTTGCTCAACACACAGGGGTTACTCCTTCTCACCAGACACATCAAGCACAGACACTGTCAGAACTTGCTTCCCATTGCCAATACAAAGACTGTCCAAAGCCTGTTGCACTCAATTTCACAGTGCTGATCACACTAGACAGCCTGCAGTGCCATCCTTTATTTTGCCCCTTGTCCACCCCTGCCTTTCCTATTCATTTTTTAGAAAAGGCTATTCTAGGCACATTAACAATCTAGGATGGTACTGGTAACAACAGCTATATTCTGGCAATTGACATGGAGAGTAGAGGATGAAACTCTTAGACACCTCAGACCCAGTAGAAAGTAACTCAAGTTTGAGAAAGAAGGGAGAGGCATCAAAAGGTCTACTTCCCAGCTGGACTTCCTTATAATAATCTCTATCTTTCATAAAGGTTTTATTGAAATACTGAAAAGCCAAATGTAAACTCAGAATTTCTGTGCCTTTTCCCCCCGGATCTGTGCTCCTCCCCCTAAGTCAAAGTACTCAACTGGAGTTTGACCACCCATCCTCCAACTAACACCACGTGCCTTCTGTATGGTCACTGAAGAGCCTTCTAAAACCTTACAAAAGGATCTTATGTTAGGGTCAATCTACAAAAAGCTCTTTTCCAAAATCTCTGGATTAGATCTTTTCACCAGGTACCCAGGGATTTCAAAGTTGCTGCTGCTAAAATACACATTCAAAACTAAGCAATGCCAAGACATAGATTTTTTTGTTTCTCTCAAAGGGTTACACAAACCTTAATTAGGTTCTCAGTACTTAAACAGTTGATGCAATTGTGCAAAAGGCCATTTTGTGGCTAAACACACCATTATACCATGTTGCCTCCTGTAAAGGTCACTTCCCAAGAATCAGAAACAGAATTTAATGTTTAGAAAAGGAAGGTGTTCCTCAAAAGACAGACCCACTGCTCCTTCTCAACCCCATTTTTCTTGCTATTATCACTAAGGACAAAGCAGGAAAAGACCTCCCAAGACCTGGGAGACATCACTCTGGATTATGACACTGGGTTTTTCCTTTTTTCCCATTTTTCTACCTAGTTAGCATGGCTGAGGGGAAAAGGGAAATTTCCCTTCATTAGTGAGGTAGGTGGAGGTATCTGTCTTATATCAAATGCCATGATCTACTTCCACAGCCCTGCCCCCACAGCATCAAAATTTGAAGTCATGAAGACACATCACAACAACCTCGTTATTGCACATCAAAAGCTGTCACTCTTATTCTCAGGGTGGAAGAGACAATCCGAGAGATGACCTTTACTCTTTAGCTCACAGGGTAAACAGAATCCAACTCACTGCATCTTTCCTCCATTGCTCCAGAGAGACACTGATCCCACACTCCCCTGCAACATCTACAATGCCAGGCATAGTGTCCATTCTGCATTAATTCCACAGGGAAGCAAGTTACCTACTCCACCTGTGTTTTCTCCTTGATAGCTGTGATTATTGAAGTCAAGCCTTCCTGCTCTTCAACTGCCCATCAGCAATGAAAGTCACCCCAGTGTGTAAAGCCCACTAGAACAAGAGCATTCCTGCATAACAGAGGTTATTTGTGACCATATCCTTCTTATTCAGGGGCATACACCTTTGCCACTTATAAAACCTGACTAAAATGTGGCTTGTTGCTTCCCAACACACCTCTAGATGACTTGACAAAAAGGGTCACTAAGAAAACCACAAGAACTGCCTCACAATTGCTGTATAAAACTGCTTTATTCAGCATACTATTTTCTAGTAAATCATGCCCCAGAGAGCTGAAGATAACAGAAGGGCCTGTTGCTACTTAAGCAAACTGGGAGCACAGAAGCATCTCTCCAGCTAGAAGTACTGCTACAGAATTAAGCTTCCTTTCAGCATTATTCAGGACCCAGCCTGATCTGGTGACACGTCTGTTCTCATCACAGAACTAGGCAAGTTGGAACTACAAAGCTCTCTTGTACTGCCAGTAGACTTTTAGTAAAGATAATTAGGGGGCTGTCTGGGGGTACCTACGTACCAAGAGTAAATAGAGTGAAATGGAATATAGCTCTACCTTGCTTTCCTAAGACAACTCTGAATGGGCTGCCACAGTGCAAACTGTTCAAGGGAACAGATTGTTGCCCATTTCCAAATGCTGCCTGCATCTGCTATCTTCAGTCTCTCTTCATAGATTTTCACATGTTACCCAGTTGCTCTGTTACTCTGAGTAATCTCATGTTACTCAGACTTCCTGGGAATTTTGCAGTTCCTCTTCAGTACTGTACTGCCTGCAAATTTAAACAGCAAGATACTAATTTCATCTTTCAGACTGTTAAACACACTGGGCAAAATTTTCAGCAGTGCTTGCATGACTTGAGGCGTCCTCTCCCAACTGATTACTAGTTGGACACAAGCACTTTGGAAAATTCCATTTGATGGTAAGTGTATCTGACATCAGAGCCATCCCACCAGATATCTTGCCTAATTAAAAGAAGATGCAATGCTATTTTTCTTTGTTATTTACTTGCTGAGCTGCCCTACCACTTTATAAAGGCCAGTTAAAGCTGATGAAAGAGCAAACAATTTGCTGGAAATTAAACTGTAACATCAAGAAGGGAGGAATTTCTGACAAGCTTTATTATACAAAGATCCTTGTTTCTGGCATTCTGCTCCATCTGCTTTCTCCCACCTCATGTACTCTTGCTGCTTGTTACACAGAATCCCATTTTTCTGTTCAGCCATTTCCTTTCTATATTTCTCTATTTTATGCTGAGAGGAACAAAAGAATGGACAACTTTATTATAAGGATCTGTTTGAAAGTCGAATCTCACTTGCTTCCCTGCATTTAGAATTGTGTCCTCTTGCCCTGGTTTCTCCCCCCCAGTACATCAGAGGCATATTAATTCAGTTCCCTTAACATCAACAGACACAAAGCACTTGCAATGGGGGATACAGCAGTTCTTATGTCTTCAATTGTTTTTACTGAATTGCCTCTTCTTTTAAAATTTTCAGCCTTGTTAAAAGTACAACTGAAAAAAAATCCACATGCTTGCTACTAGCAATTTCCAAGTAAATAAATTAATAAATCCAGGGAACATGGGAAATAAAATTACTTTCTCCTTCATGCTTTTTTCCCCTCCTCTTACTCCATAATGATTAAACATGCTCCTATCCAACTAAATGTTGTGACCAGCACTTATTCATTCTATTTTTTGCTGCCCTTATCTTTCTCCTACAAGCCTTAAAACAGTAATTGCCCTGAAACTGGGAAGAATGATCCTAGCAAACCTAAAATTTGATCAACTGCTCTGAAACCAAGCTGTTAGTTGCTTTTTGCATTCTTTAACTCCTAGATTTTTAGCTCACAGCATTCAGGTTTTCAGTTTTACTTTTTCTCCAGCCTGCTTCCACTGTAATACTGAATATTTTGTTTCTATCATCACTACCAGAAAAGGTGTTTTGAAAAGAGGATACAGAACCTCAACTTCCCAAATCCAGCCACACAAAGAGGCACAGTAGCTATGGTTGGTTAACTGAAAATTCAAAAGCCTGCTCTAGAGTTGGTTACACAGGGACTCCAGGGACTAACTACCCAAGGAGACAGCTGGCAGATTTGCATAGCTGTGTCTGCTGGCACATTTGCAGAAGCAGAAAAAAGGACAAGACTGTGACCACAGTGACTTGCAGCTCTGTCATCCTGTGCTTTCTGTTTAGCTCTGCCTAGCAGGCTCCACCTTCACTCCGTGCAGTTTCAATTAGCATCTAATGCTCAAGACACTCCATCCTTGTTAAAGTTTATAAACAGATGTGTGCTCCATAGAACTAAGCAGATTAGAACAGGCCTGGAGACTGGCAGAGTTAACAATATACTGAATAAGCACACACACCTTGTCAGCAGCAAACACACTCCTGAAAGGCCTTCCAACAGTTTCTGCTGTCACCCAGAGAAATTCAATTCCTCCCTTCCTCAGCACACCAAGTACCCTGTGCTATGTTTACAGAGGAAACTCTACTTCTGCTCTTCCTTGATGCTCTGAGGGGCAGCTTACCTAGGGCCCAAAGTCTACCATCTCTCTCAGAAGTTACAAGAGGTCTTCCAGGCAGCCTCCAGCTGTTTGTCCCTGTGCAGGAGTCATGACTCGCTGCAGGAGACCTGTTCACTGCTGGTCCCAGCAGCACTGCTGGCTCCAGGGCAAGGGACAGCTGTGACTCAAGCCAGCAGAGCTTTGCAAAGCCACTCTGTGAACAATACCCTACATGAACACACAAGAGAAGTCCTTGTGGGCACAGAGAAAGATTAATGCCTTCAAAACACACCTTTGACTTCTCACTCAACAGTTCAATACACACAGCACCAGGAATACGAGTCAGGAAATGGCTCCAGGCAACCACCAGCATTTCATGCCCTCCAACCATGCTCACACAGTCAAGCCCAGAGGCTGCTATTTTAGACGGTGGGTCAGCTACTAATTATAGGGCCTGTGCACAGTTAAAAAATGCACAACATACTCTTGCCTCTGATAGGCAAACAAGACCATTCCCTTTGCTGTCTTGCCCCAGGGACCAGATGACCAACCTGGCTGGTCTGACATGTCATTTTTACAGCTAATGGAACTGGAGAGAAGACAGCAACTGGGGAAATTTTCAATTAGAGCCCAGTTTATGCTGTGCCTTAACACAAGTTTCCAATACAAACACTGGAAGGTAAATTTAGTGAAAAATTAAGATCAGCTGAATATTTATACAAAGTGAGGATTAAGCAATAGACTTGCAAGAGTAAGGAAGTAAGTTTTGGTACAGAATTTTTGTTTTTAAACAAGAGCTTATAGAAAAATACAACCATTTCTCCAAAGAATTGCCCTGAAATTCCAGGCCTGGGCACAGAAGGCATTTTGGTACCCTAAGAGATAGACAATTGGCTGTATGTGCTGCCTGCTTTCTTTGGTTAAAATACATGAGATAAACAAGCATAATGAACTTGTTCCTGTAAGCATGACTTCAGGATGCTTCTCTAACATACAGCTGTGATAGCAACATACTCCCTTTGCTTTTTCCATTAGGAAGTTCTCAGATAGGCACTCCAAATTAGCAAGAACAATTCAAACAGCTTCACTTCTACTTGTTCATTTAGGCCATTAAACAACCAACTTTCTCTAGACAGGAGCAACTCACTTTTAGCATGGTGTGGTCACATTCAAAACCCTTCAGGATCCACACAGCAGGGATAAAGAAAGAAAAATAAAATAAAAAAGCAGAAACAGGCAGAAAGCAGTCAAGTAACAGTCAAAATGTCCTCCCCTCAGAACCTGGGGGCTGCTGTAATCCACTTTTTGAAATGCTAATGTCATTACAACCATAGCACAAAGAGACAAGAGATGGGGCCTGGGTGACAGAGCCTCTGCTGTGCCCTTACACAGATGATTTAAACTGGGCCTTTTGTAACCCTCCTCCCCAAATCTCCCTGCCTGGCATCATGCTTGACAGGAGCTGCAGCTGCCATCCCACCCTCCCGAGGAGCAGGGGTGAGAAGCTGAAGCTGATGAATTCATGTGTGCGGGGTGGGGGCTGGGGAGCCTTGTGTTCAACAACTGGAGGACAAAGAGGGGCTTGGGGAAGACTTGGAAAAAAAAGGCAAAGCAAAAGGTCCCCAGCTGCTCTCTTAGGATGGCTAAAAATGGTTACAGATGATCATTAGGCTCAGCACAACAGATACTAGTACAGGAGAAACTGATTAACACAGCTGTCCTCACCACTGCAGGAACCTGCTTGGCCTCAGGGAGGAATCCTTCCCAGGGAGAAAGATGCTCTAAAAGGATGGAGAGTGGGTCAACTTTTCTGCCAAAGCAACGGGAACGAGTTGGTGTGGGGAGATCAGAGAACCAGACAGGGCACCACAAGGCTGAGCTTGCCACCATGAGAGATGTAACAATTAACAGATGGTTACCAGGGGGCTTTTTAGTTTTGTTTTAGTGTTTTAACTTTTGGTTTAGTGTTCAATTTTCATTGCTTCCACTACCAGTCAGGAAATGACAGGAAATCCAAATTCAAGTACTGACTATTTTAAATGCTATAGAATTTGCTGGGGGGAAAAAAAAGGTTTTCTACAACTTACCAATTCCTATCTCTCAGAGAGCCTCCCAGCACAGGGGAAAAGTGCAATCAAGAAGTAAAATCAGAAAGTTTTACACCAGGTTCAATGCAGGTTAACTGTAAAGCTACAGACAGCATTTGCCATTCACAAACTGTTGCATTTACCATTTACCTATGAGATTAGATGAAGCTACTGTAAACACAGCAGAAAAAATACACAAGGGCCCCAAATCCCTCTGCCAGGAAAGATACAATAATTATTTCACCTTGAAAAATTCAGTTATCCCACTGTTGCTTAGGTGCTTGAACAGCTACCTATAGAGTTGTCTCTCTACATACAATGAGAAGGGAAAGGAAATGCTCTGGAAAGGGAAATGCATTTGGTTTTGTGTGTGCAGAGTGCACACTGGAAAGCAACTTCTAAACACTGCTACCAAACTCAATTAATTTTAAAATTAAAAACACAAAAGCTTTGGTTGTGCAGACACCCTCCCCCCTTGGTGCTACTAGCCAGTGTTAGGTGATAAATTTCCTCCACTTAAAGCAGCTAATTAAGTTAAAGAGTTCAGTGGATGGAAACAGATGTAGTGATAGATGCTTCCCTGCTGTCAGAGGATGCAGAACAGACATTTTTTTCACCCTCTTAATTAGTTCCATGGCACCTGACACAGCCACACATGAAATGCTCTAGTCCTGCCACAACAAGTGGCAAGTGGCCACAGTTAGGTCTTTGCTCACCCTGACTGTAACCAGAGGCTGAATGTCCTCACAACACCACTAATTAGCAGCTTCCACCCAGCCTCTTTTGGCTTTACCAATAGCAAGAATCAAGGATGCCAGAAGCAACCCTCTCTGTGTACTGGATGACAGCCTACAACATCCCCTTTCCCCTATGAAGTCACACCACTGCCCACCAAAGGACTCAACTCTCCCATGGGATCAGCTCATGAATGGAAAGAGCTGGTTAAAGTGGGACCAAACATGACCAAAGCAACACTGACAAGAAAAATGAAGGGTGGGGAAAAAAAAAAGGGGGGAAAAAAAGGGGGAAAAAAAGGGGGAAAAAAAGGGGGAAAAAAAGGGGGAAAAAAAGGGGGAAAAAAAGGGGGAAAAAAAGGGGGAAAAAAAGGGGGAAAAAAAGGGGGAAAAAAAGGGGGAAAAAAAGGGGGAAAAAAAGGGGGAAAAAAAGGGGGAAAAAAAAGGGGGAAAAAAAGGGGGAAAAAAAGGGGGAAAAAAAGGGGGAAAAAAAGGGGGAAAAAAAGGGGGAAAAAAAGGGGGAAAAAAAGGGGGAAAAAAAGGGGGAAAAAAAGGGGGAAAAAAAGGGGGAAAAAAAGGGGGAAAAAAAGGGGGAAAAAAAGGGGGAAAAAAAGGGGGAAAAAAAGGGGGAAAAAAAGGGGGAAAAAAAGGGGGAAAAAAAGGGGGAAAAAAAGGGGGAAAAAAAGGGGGAAAAAAAGGGGGAAAAAAAGGGGGAAAAAAAGGGGGAAAAAAAGGGGGAAAAAAAGGGGGAAAAAAAGGGGGAAAAAAAGGGGGAAAAAAAGGGGGAAAAAAAGGGGGAAAAAAAGGGGGAAAAAAAGGGGGGAAAAAAGGGGGAAAAAAGGGGGGAAAAAAGGGGGGAAAAAAGGGGGGAAAAAAGGGGGGAAAAAAGGGGGGAAAAAAGGGGGGAAAAAAGGGGGGAAAAAAGGGGGGAAAAAAGGGGGGAAAAAAGGGGGGAAAAAAGGGGGGAAAAAAGGGGGGAAAAAAGGGGGGAAAAAAGGGGGGAAAAAAGGGGGGAAAAAAGGGGGGAAAAAAGGGGGGAAAAAAGGGGGGAAAAAAGGGGGGAAAAAAGGGGGGAAAAAAGGGGGGAAAAAAAAAAGTGATCTGAAAAGGTGCTTCAGTCCTGAGGAGTCTCCCCAGCTGGAGGCATGGGCCAAGAGGCAGTCAGTTCTCCTGGGTGGTAAGAGGAGGCCAAACTTCTCACAGGAGTTAATCTCTTCCAGTACAGCATCCACACTGCACACACTCCAAGTGTGTTTGCCCACCAGAGCCATGAGCTAATGCCAGCAGTGCCCTGGGCCTCATGCATACACCTCACATCCTTCCTCACAGGGCAGGAGTGCACCAACAGTGCCTGACCTGCCAGTCTTGTGATCTGCCTTAGACTAAACTTTCAGACTATTTGGTTCACTACTACTTCAAGTGACACAAATTTGAACAAGGATCCTGTAACAACAGAGTTCAGGTCTCTCAGCACTCTACATCTCCTCCAGTTATTCCAAAAGTGGAGTCAAGCTTAGTAAATGCCACAGAGGAAACTGGCACCATCAGAGCAAACTATCTAAGATAACATTTAAGTATTTGAGAATTAAATGCAAATAAAGAGATTCAAAGGGGGAAGGCCTGAAGGTTAAAATTATGCTAGCTCAAGGACATCACATTCCTACATCACAGTAAGAATAATTTCTGCTTTGGGCTAATGACAGTAAAATTTGCAACACGACCAGCTTGTTAGGAAAGACAAAGGAATGGTAGACTAAAAGAATGCAGCTGAAAAAAGCAAACTTGCCTTGGATTTCAGTAAGACTTGTGCTCAAAGACAAACTCATTGCAGCTTGCAACAATGTTCAGATTTTTCAGCTGCCACATTAAAAATTAATAATTTCCTCAGTTGAGAAAAGTGACAATTGAACCAAATGATAAAGACTTTATCTTTTCTTAGCATCTATAACTTGAGTCAATTACACCCAAGAAAGTGTTTACAATGAAACCTGAAGCTTGTTCACCAGGGGCACTCAAAGGTTACTTTTGCTAGGGAAGGCAAAAACCAGCAGCAGAATGGACAAATCAGTAGCTTTGAAATAATAAATGCTACAGTTATGGTTCTTGGCCTGTGCTACAGGAAACAACACTAAAACCCCACACTTCTCCTTTCCCAGCCAAAGATAAAACAACAGCTGTACGACCCTCTAGAAATACATTGCTAAAGACCTCTGCAGCATTAAGTCTCCTGAAGACCAATCTCCAGGATGCTGTTGGCCCAGATTAGAGGCAGCACAAGTCCCTAACCCTCCCCAGTATAACTTCCATCAACAGTGATACACAGACCCCACCTGGAAAGAATCACCATCAACAGGGAGTGGTGCTGACAAGGATCCAGGGTCTAGCAGCTCTAATAGGTTTATCTTGTTTACAGAAAGGGTTTCTCTACAGTGAATATAGCAGCCAAACAAAGGCAGGATGGCAGAGAAAACCAAAGCAGCTTGTAGCTAACAAGACTGAACACTAACGAAAAAAAGCAGAACTTCCTGAGAAATTCCAGGATATTTCTCTAATCATGGCAGCAACTTCCACTCAAAATTCCTCCCAATGTCTTGTTTCACACACAGTTGATCTATGGTCTTTTGCAGATTCTCTCCCCACACACACAGCCAGTGCTCCAGTCCCTGGCATCTTCACCCTGCTCCTGCCTTGAAGCTTCAGTGCCTGGAGGGCTCACACACTCTATAACCAAGCCCTTCAGCTCTCTCTCAGTGTCTCATTAGTCAATGCTGCATAAAGAGAAGCTTCAAAAGCCTGCATTGTTAACACATATCCTGCACCTCCTGCATTAAGACCCTCTTACCTAACCATTAAAAAATAAACTCACACACATGTATATTTCTATTTGAGCCCTCCCTCCCTCTGGTTCTCTACCATTTTTATCCACTTACATAACAAAAACACTACCTTCTTTCAGGACTTGCTACTTAACCACCAAGCCACTAATTGGCTTTTTAACAACCAGGAACTTTTTTACAACTCCACATGTGGAAACCTTCATCTTCCTGTTTTGCCTTACTTCTCTGTTTCCCTCCTCTCCTTTTTAGAATCTTATGCTCCCCTGATTCTCATTCACCTTAAATCTATTTTACTACCCTCCTGCAAAGCTCCATTCACTTTTAATCCTTTTCTATACCTGAAGTGTCCAGATAGCTCCTTCCTTTAAAATATTTTAGCTCTGCATAAACCAAAAAAACTTCCCATTGTCTCAGCAGCTGACATCTCTGCTGAAAAGCAAGAAAATGCAAAGTTGCCTAAACAACAAAATCTGTAAGATCACAAACCAGTATTATTCTTTTCCAAATGATCTTATGGGTACCTAAAAGTATTTCTGACACAAAACTTGTTACACACCATGTTGGTCTTTTTCTCGGGATGTGGAAAACGTTCTTTCAAGCCCAAAAAGCATCAGACTCTGGCTTTCTAGTTATGACTTAGCATGCATCAAGGCTTCCCAGACTGCAGGTTAAAAACTCAAGACGTCCACCAGGGATGCTTCCAGTTCAGACATACTTCTAATTTCGACAATAAAGGACAAGACCTATCTCAGAAGCAGCAGCAGCAATCTTTGTTTCTGCACTTGAACAAGAAAAATTTTCTGCATTGAATTAAGATGACTGGCTAGATCTAAAATGCTGAGCCTGCAGGATTCAAGATGCTCTTTTGTTACCATACTTTTCAATTCTTTGGCTTTTGCTTTCCCTGAAATGCCTCTTACTGCACCAAGCAGATAAAAGTACCTATTGCATTCACAGCATTGGCCCTATAGAAAAGGAACACAGGAGGTATCTTTATCCAGCACCAGCCAGACCAAGGCACATGAGCAATGAGGGAGCATCCCCACAAACTCTTGAGGTCCAGGAAGGCTTCTCAGCATAGGAACTCTAGAAGTTCCCCTTCCATAATAACAGAATTACTGTGCTAGGCTGGGCCAAAAAGCTCAATTTATCCTTCAACAAAAACAAGCCCCCTCTAGCCCAATCCACCCAGCACATCCTCTAACTTATTTAACCAGTCCCACAGCTAAGGGGTTACTTCAAATCCTTTCTATGACATCTGGAAACCAGCAATTCTACATCTGGAAGCAAGCAATTGGCCACTCCTCCAACTTCAGTAGAACACTTTGCAGAAGTAGAGCCTCAGGGGAATTCTTGCTTGCAGAAGAAGATGAACACTCCCCAGAGGTTTCAGTTTATTAAAAGGAAAATATTTTTTAGATGCAGATCAGCACACAGAGAAAAGTAGGTACAACATCTTGAGACAATGCCATAATCAGTTATTGGGTTCCAATTTCTATCATGAAGGTACAAGCATTTTTCTGCACTATTCAAGTGCCTTCAGCCCCCACCTTCACTCTTGACTATCAGCGGTTTGTTACCAGCAGTGTTTTAGCAAGCCCCATCTAAACACAGATTGACAGGTTTAACACAGATTCATCCACAAAAGCTAAAGATTTGACAGTTTACAGCTACCCACCTTCCCCTACCACTTGCTTCCCCCTTATTAACCACGTAAAGCAGGCTAAGGACATACCTATTACACAGCTTCACATATCACACACCAGCTATTGCTGCAAATGTTTGCTGGAACAGCCCAGGCTGAAGTTTGACACAGTTCCAGAGCAGATTTACTTCTTGTTCTGCCACCCCCACTGCAGAGCTAGTAATATCTGGCAGCATAAAAACTAGGTGGTAACTGCTTGTGCTGCTACAGTTAAACATTAGGGCTGGAAAAGCAATGACAGATGGGGATTGTACAGCTGAAAAACATTCAGCATATCCTAAACCACAATGCCTCAGCAGTTATGGTAACCAGTTTAGGACTGAAAAGGGACAGAGGTTGCAGAAAAATTGTCAAATGGCACAAAGTGACAACAAGCAAACTTTCTTCTGTCCTGCTCTCACAACTTTTCTCATGAGACTAGGAAGAGATCCAAACTTTTCCCAAATGATTGGCTTAAGTAGATTAAAGAGGAAGGACTCAGCAATAGAAGGAAGCTTCTTATGGATCCAGACAAGCCTGTATCTTCAACCTAGCAGGCAGCAGTCATCAAAGGACACCAGGATGAGTCTGAATCTGGACTTAAATTCACAAATAATTTCTCTTGAAAAAAAAAAAAAACAAACCCATGCCATTCATCACCCCTCCTGCTTCCTTCTACACCGAAGCTCCTACCAGTTTCCATCTTTCTCATTCTAACCCAAGCAGCTGAGTTGGACCAAATGACTCAAGTTTTTTCCTAGAGCAGGTTATTTTCCTGCTACTAACCATGGCTGAGAATTGAAAGTTCCTTAATGTTAGGAATGTGTGATACCAGTCTTGCCAGGAGTAAAATTCAGGCATTGGATAAGAACCCAGGATTCAGAAGATTTCACCAGCTCTTCTCCCGCTTCCCATTCTCTGAAACCAAAATGTGGTGAGTGGTAAAAATCCCCTCCCACATCTTTAAATGCTTCACTATGAACTCATTGCCCTCAGACTCTGTTCTTATACTGTTTTTTTTTTTTTGTATTTTTTTTTTTTAATTTGGAGGAGAGGGGAATGTTCAGACTAAACAGATCAAATTTCAGAGTTCAACGAAGATTTATACAGAATTTTGTATATTTAGAGCAAGATACAGAAGCCAAATAAGCTTTCCAAAGTTACATACATTTATAACATGCACACAGGAAAGATTTTAAACTTTCTCTGAGCACAGAAAATGACAAGAAGTATGGAATATATCCAGAGACAAGCTCTGTGGTGAATGTTCACCTTTCTTGTTTAAATGAAACAAAAGTTTTTTGCTTCAGCTTGCCTACTCTGTCCTATGACAGAGCCTATGAAAACTCTCACAAGCAGCATCTCTCTCAGCATTTTAATATTTTTTTTCCCCTCTCAAGTTATTTGAAGCTGAATACTATAGAAGGCACAGGGATCTCTTCAAGCTCTGAAATGTATTTCCTCAAACTGAGGGCAGTCATCTTTACCAAATAGAAAGAATGTGACAAAAAATGGAAATGGGGCACAAAGATGGATCTCAGCCTATTCAGCACAACAAAAGCATAATGGGAATCCCAGCTCAGAGTCATTTATATTAACCAGTAAAACATCACACATTTCTCATAGCACAGTAGTGAATATAAGTCTACTCACATGCAGGTCCGTTGGATTTGCTGAGCCAGCCTAGGACAGACAAAGGGAAAATTCAGGATTGCTTTAATTCATCCTTCAACCATTAGAACTGGTTAATATTTCACAAGTTGTGTGGCTTCTTGAAATCCCTATTACTCCCTTCATGCCAGCTGCTTAAACAACACTGTCTGGATCAATGTAATAATAGAGTGAATGTTATTACTATTTGAACAGTCTAATTCTGGATCCATCTGCACCTGCTTCCTTGGCACTTTTGCTGCCTGGCCATTATTCTGCAGGTCCTCACCATGCTTTTCCATACTACTCTGCTCTTACTAAGCTCTCCAAGAGCTCTGGAAAGAGGAAATACACCTGAATGGCTCCTCCTTGCCATGGATAAATTCACAATTCTCTGGGCTGACCCTGCTTCACCTACATGAAGCATGCAGGTTAGAATCAAGATCTTCTGTTAATGCACAACACCTCCCCACATCTCTGTCTGGCCATCCAGTGTTACAGCATCCTTGTCTTCATGACCATTCAGTTTATCCTTAGCTGTATAAACATATTCCATCCAGATGCAGAATTAGAGACCAAAAAAATCCCTGCTTTGCACAGATCCCCAAAGAAGAGGAACAAGTCTGAATCTGCTCAATGACTGAAGTGTGCTCTAACATGCTGCTCCATGCAATGCAAACAAATACCACTGGTATCAAAGAGCTTCTGTGTAGAATAACCTTGGCACTGAAAAGACCTTAGAACAACGAGCAGCAGACTGGCTGCATTTGCGTCAGAGACAACACACAGGAATGAAGTCATTTCAGTTTATTCAAGCCCAATTTATCACTTTAATGGCAATCCTAAAAATTAAAGAGTTACCTTTACAGCACTTCACATGTGATCAGTCAACAAAAATCAGGCTGTGTCTAGATTTAAATGGACTTAGATTCATCCAGCCTGCATTATTATAGGTTAATATTTAATCTCTCTCCTTTATAGGTATTGATATTTGCTTAATTCAGAATGTTTAATACTTTCACCAACAACTTTATTTGCATTTTCTAGGATCAGGTGATGCTATTATATCAATAATGAAAAAAAAAACCCAACCTATATTTGGATAGATTTCTGTCAGAGCTGGTTATGAATCCAAAAGATATTATACCATTTGGAACACTAATGACATGAAGCTTTCAGAGTATTTTACAGACTACATGTTAAAATTTAATGAACAACTTATGATCCACGGTCATCCTTCTAAAAATAGCTTGGTCAGAGAGAAAGACCAACATTAATGATACAAACATAAGGTCTTTGAGAACTTGGGAGTAATCTTAAGGGCCAGAGATAGGAGAGAGAAAAAAATAAAAATAATAAAAACCACAACAGAAACCAAACCAACAAAAAAAAAAAACCCACAAAAAACCCCAAACCCCACCCGCCCCCACCCCCCAAAAAACACTGAAGGAAGAATAGAGAAGCATTATTTGTACAAAACCAGACAAAATGGTTGTCACTGCTCCTCTCCAATGCTTAAAAAACTCCCCATCTCTATCTATAAAGCACCCCAGATTTCAGCTACATTTCACATAAACCTTAAAAAAACAGAAGAAAAAGATGAAGAACTCAGCATTTACAGTCCTTGTTTTCCAAGTCTCCTCACCTGCTCATTCCTTCATTATTTTCCCAAACTGATCTTGGAGAACTTGCCAGATGGGAAAAAAGGACAAGCGATAAAGCTCAAAAACTATTTCTGAGCAGCACTGAAGTTTCCATAAATCTTCCTTCTTTGACACAGCTTCATATCTTGCCCATCACCAAATGCTGCATTAGTTATGTGCTAAAATACATGCAGCAGTTATTTTTATATTCATTGATATCTCCCAGTTTCCCCAAATTCTGAAGTGTGTCTAATGACTAAACAACTCGCCTTACTCATGGAACTTCAGGATATTTGGACAGATTGCTTGAGACAAAGTGCTGAAGATTTCTCTTTAAAATCCACGTATAAATAAAATCTATGCATTACCAGAGGACAGAGCAGATGCTTGCTGACTGGAAATGAGTCTATCCTCTATATTAACGAGGTAGCAAAGAGAATCCATTCCTGCCCAGAACATGAATATATGTCTAAGCCTCCTAGAACTCAAGCAATAGAATTTCTGAACAGCACAAGTATCAGAATACAATATATATCATATGCTTTTAAGGACATGAATCAAAAAAGCTCTGCTTTGTCACTCAGAGCTGAGCCAGCCATTGTCTCCATGTTTGTCTTTTATGAGAACATTCTTCATCTTCGTAGCAATTGTGAGCATGTCACATTGCCACAGCATTCCAGATAAGCATTACCATCAAGAGATTTAATACAATCTCTTGCTGCGTGTTAACATCGCTTTGCTCTGCCCATTCTGAATTATTTTGCTTATGTAAAGTAATAAAGTGAGGATGGTGGGCTGGCTGGGGGACAAAGATGAGGGAAAAATGATTTTTCAAGTGCCTCGCCATTATTCTTTGTTTCTCCATCTGTCCCTCTACTCCTCAGCTGACTTGCTCATTAATGTTAGTCATGGCTGGCAGGCTGCTGCAGGTGCAGCTCTCTGGGACCATGACACATCACCGAGCACCCCCATCCCTCCCAGCAATTGGCAGATGGGTTGCTACCTCCCAGTCTAAGAAAATACGTACATGGAAGCACTCCTCAGTGAGTCCCTCCCCCAGGATTTTTTTTTCCCTGTAGATCTTGCCCTCTGCTACGATCTTGGGCTGCCCTACACACACACTCACTTTCTCACTTCCCCTGTAGGAAATGGTTCATGCCAAGCCACTGTAATCCTATTTAACTGATGATCTGTCTTGATCAGCTTACCACAGCTGGTTTCAGGTCCTGAAGCACAAGGCACACAGAAATGGAAAAAATGCAGAACCACTCTTGGGTCTTCTGACATGCTTAACTAGTGCTTTTGTCCTGTGACCAGATGAATCAAACATGATACTAAAAAGGCTTGTCTGGGTTGTGGCTGCCTTTCCCCACCCAGCAGCCCCATGTAGCACAAGGCATTTGCATACTGATTACAGACTCAATAGGAAGGTGCTGCAGTGTGTAATGGGAGTTGCAGCTGGGGTTGGTACACTCCAGTCCCAAGCTGGGAGGGGTATCTGACAGGCCTACATCTGAAATGAGACAGAGACACTGATATCAATAACACCAAGACTGGGAAAAAAACAAGGATAGACCAGATCCAAAAAGACTTTGTCCCTTCCCCACTCACACTATATGCTTTGCCAATTTGTCATTCTCTTGTAGCATCCCAGCCCCTCACTACCTACAAAATCAAAATCAGGCCAGGATGACAAATGTGGGGTATCTGATTTTAGCAGCCTCTCCCTTCTAATGTGAAAAGGCAGAAATACTAAAAGGAGATTAACTTCTCCTTCAGCAGTTTCCAGCACTAGCAGACTTTTCTGTACAACATCACCTCTGTTTTGAGGGCATTTGGCAACCAACATTTATACCACTCTACCACACAGATGACACTGAGCTTCACTGGTACTGAGAAGTGTTGGTCATGGGATATTTTCAGGTGCCACATGTCAAGTAAATAGGACTTTTAAAAACTATGTTGAGAACTGGAATTCTGTTTTCAAAGGCAAATTACTGTTCTACATTGCAACAGCTGCTGACATCAATTCTACATCCCTTTTTGAACTCATTTTCGATGTTCTGTGCACAAGCACAAAGCTATACCTCCCACCCCATAACATTTATGACCAAGCATCTCTTTACTGACAAAAACTACACACGGCTGTGCTGAAAGGCACATTTCAGGGTCTGCTGACAAGCATATGTACTACCTCTTGTGAGTATCCAGTATGTTTTCTTCTTCCACTAATTTCTAAGAGGCAGATCCCCTTAACTCTGTTGACATTCTACATGTCATCCCATTGCACTGCTATTAAGATTATTCACAATTGTGCATGAGATAAATAGAGAAGTTACAAAGGGGAAAGCAAAAATTCAAGCTGCAAAGATGATCTACTAGAAGGGTGCCATTAGCAGGTGCTAAGGTGTAAGACAGCACACAAGGAACCACTGAATGGATCCTTCAGCTGTGGGAAGAACCGGTGAGTCTGTGCTTCCAAAACTACTTCACATGATGAGCAGAGACTACAGGGCACACAGATAAGATTGTGGACATGAGAATCACAGAATTGTTTTGATTGGAAAAGACCTTTTAGAGCATCAAGTGCAACCATGAACCTAGCTCAGTAGAGTCCACTGAGAAACCATGTCCCTAAGTACTATGTCCAACACAGTCAGGAATGGTGATTCAACCACCTTCCTGGGTAGCCTATTTCCAGTGTTTCATAACTCTTTCAGTAAAGAGTTTCTCCTAATATCTAAACCTCCATTCAACCAAATATTTCACTTATCTGAAATGTAGCCCATGCTCTTGAGACAGTGCAGGGCCTCCAGCTGCAGTGAAAGGATGGGAATGGAGAGAGGAAAAAAGTAGGGAAAATCAAAATGACAAGCTAAAGGACAAGAAATTATTTATTAATACGCAAGACTTGTTCAGTTCAGAATCTGCCCTCTCTGCTTAACAAGTAGCAATGTTTGGGGTTTTTTTCTGGAGTACAGGAAGATGTGTACAAGTGCAGCCACCACCACCACCTTCCCCATAAAAATAAGGCCACCTCCATATTTAGACATCTCCTCCTCCCTAAAGTATATGCAAAGGTTTCACTTACCTGTGGCCTGTGCTTCCAAGATAAAGGTACTGAAGATAACTAGCAAAACAAATAACCCATGGCTAGACAAGGCAAGAGACAATCCTGTGTTGCTCTTTGGTGCTACCATTCCATGGCACATCTTTTAGCCACCAGAATTTCTTTCCAAAAAATTCCCAAAAGATCTGGTTGGTCAGGAACACCTCAGGTCTACAAAAACAAAGACAAAGAAAGAAACAGTAATTATTGAGTCACACACCTACAACATCTGGGGAGGGGAGGAAAAAGAAATTCAGAAATAAACAAGTCTGACCTTTTGCATGTTCTAGCATTAGGAAAATTAACAAGTATTCATAGCTCACAAGGTAACAGAAACAGAAAAAGTAATCTTACACACAGAAAATACTATGACACATTATAGACAGACAGACACATTACAGTGAGATGAGAACTTTCCACTCACCCTCTAGTATTTCAGGTGTTAAGACTGCCTAGCTTACAATTACTTACAGCTTTCAAGACAACCCCAGAGGATACAGCATCTGGATAATTTGTTTCAAAATAACTTCAAGACAGAAGGCCTTCCTACCTTCCCACTACCTTTCAGGTCTCCAAGACACAGCAGACTGTACTAGACAGCTAGGACAAATAAATCAAATACTTCTTCAGCCACCTGGAGAGGAACAGCAAACCTGAGAGGCAGTCAGCAGGCAGGCAAACACACTCGTGAGGAAGAATGTCAAGCAGCTTGCAGACTTCAAGTATAATGTTCTGAAAATAGTAATTAAAATTGCAGGATGTGACACTGCTCATACCTGAGGACTGAGGGATTCAGCCTACAGCCTATCAGGCACTGTCACAGCGAACACACAAAGCCCAGTTGGGAAATTAAGAAAGCATAAAGTTGAATCCCTATTTTTTAATGAGGGAAAAAGACCCAGCAGAACATATTCCACCGACCTAATATGGTAACTTTGGATCTGGAAGAATAACGATATCATCCGTAACTTCAGTGCTCATGAAAGAAAGTTGGGACTAAAAATTTGTGTGTACTGTTTTTATAAAGGAGAAAGGAGAAAACAGATGAAGACAACTAGGTCAGTGATGAACTAAAGAAAATGCCCCCCAAAAAACACCAACACTCAAACAAAATACACATAGAGACACATTGCAACACTTCCACACTTCTAGCCTGCTATTCCTTACACAAACCTCTACAGCTCTTGGATAAAAATTGCAGACATTGAAGTTTTTTACCTACAGCCACAGGAACACTTAATTTTGAGGGAAACTCCATTCAGCCATAGCTTCTTTAGTTAAATAGATGTTCATACTGAAGAAGGATTTTGTGGTGGGGTTTCCCATAGAAATCCAAAATTTCTGGATTACTCTTAACAAATTTGAGAGATTCAGAGGTGGGTATCATACTCTTTCCTACCCCCTGAGAACAGATAGGAGAACTGGGTTAGTGTTCCTATTCATTAGGAAAGTCAGGATGAGTTTCAGAACCTTAAGTACTTCTGAGATAAAGTCAACACACTAGTGTTGATCACAGAACAAAGAAACAGCCACAACTCAAATTTCCAGTTACTCGGGCAAAAAAGAAGCTGCGTTATATGGGAGGAAAGAATTAAATTTGTTGTTAAACCTGGAAGTCATCCTAGTGAAAAGAGGTGTTCCTTAGATCCATGTCACTGCTTTGCTTGTATTTGCTTCATAGAAGGGCTATCTTTTAAGTCAATTAATCTCTACCAAAAAAGAATTCCTTGTCTGCACCCACCCCCACCTTGAAATGTCATTTCAAGGTGACATTTAAACTGCCACGTGTCAAGTCTGGAGCTGATGTCACAATAAACTGGGTCTGTCCCTTTTGTTTCTTGCTTCATTCAGAGGGAGTTAAGGGAAGTTATACCACTCAACCCTGTAGAAGAGCCTATAGATTTCTCACGTCTTCACAGACAAGAAGCCAACGCTTTGTTCACCAAACTCCTACCATGCAGAAAGGAGCACAGATGCTGCCATTCATCTGCTAGATTTCCTTCAGCAACAATTAGACCACAGAACTAAAAAATACACCTCTGTGAAGAAGTCAGCTAGCCTGTACATCTGCTCCCTATTCTCAAGTCAGGTCTCTGATTATACAACTGGAAGAAGCCAGATTCTGGCCTATACTCCAGGCCATCAGGTGGCTGCTTTCTTCTAGGAGTCACTGCTTAACACTGAATTACAGGTCTGACAAAGCAATGCACCACCTTCAGCAAATGGCCCTTCTGATTAGATCAAGACAGGTCTGTCCTCCCTGTTCCAATTTAATGAAGCTTCATTAGTATAACAAACTCTGCAAGTCTTGCCAGGGTATCTTTTAAGCGTGGCCTTTCCTGCCCTTGGAACAGTGCTTGCTGGGTGACATACTAGCAGCCAGGAGAGCTAGGGAAGAGGGCACACAATTATCACAGAATTTGCTGAGCCACCTGAAGTGTGCTACCATGACCAAGAGGTTTTTCTCCTCCTAAAGGTTGTAAGTTCAATTCTCGTCTCTGAACAACAACCAAGTTAGAGATACCTAACCCAAGCCTATCTTCTGGGGGAATTAATTATTGCTTATTCTCAGTTCACTAACAGATTGCTCTAAAGCACAGCACTGTGTCTCTTCTTTCTTCTGAAGTCACGCATGGTTTTTCCATCTCTTCTAGGCTACTATGTCACTTGAGTCCCAGGTTACCAGGAATCCTGTCTGATGGAAGCACAAGGCTGCCCCACAAGGAATGCTGTAAATTGCTGCTGCTAGGCCTCCAGGAACATCCCACTAAGCTGATTTAGTTCAGTGTGGGATTTGAAGGAGACACAAAGGCAGCAAAACCATTTAGTGAAAGATAGCATGGATAAACCCCTCA